>NC_051161.1:2016052-2333055 GCF_013339745.2 Dermacentor silvarum
CGGCGACTATTTCATCTCCATTGACGTCATACGGAACCTCGCGGCGACGGCGACGGCGACAGCGACGGCGACGCCGACGGCAGAAATCTGCTTTGGAGTGTCCATATAATTGCTATCGCAATAATAAATAAATAATAAATAAATAGATGCCAAGGGCAGGGAAGCACGGCCGAGGATGGCAGAAGGTTACGTGGGGGGGATGACGTGAGGTAACTTGCAAGCTCACGTTGGAATCAGCTAGCGCAAGACTATCGCGTTCCACTCTTCAGGGCGAAGCTTAAGCGTCCTCCAAGTTTTTTTTTAGGGGCGAAGCTCCTTATAGCGGCACCCGTTCCGTCCCCGTCGTAGTAGTAGTAGTAGTGTGTAACCAGTCTGAGAAAAATGAGAAAAAAATTCCGAAGTTGTGTCCGTAGCGCGGAATCGAACCAGGGACCCCTCGCTTCCGAGCGCGCGGCGTTAGCCCACTACGCCACGAAGCGGACATGGACAAACGCACCACGATGGCTATAAATACCCAACATTAACGAAAGGCCGCGTTTCTAGCGCGTTTCTAACGCGTTTGTGCTAGCGCGTTACGGCCCGTGTAAGAAGCTGGTGTAAGACGCTGTGGCCTCTCCACCTTACCTTCAACGCGTTTCGAACGCGCTGCCCAAAGCGGTGGCAAGTCAAGTCAATGCCAGGCATTGGTCAAGTTCAAGTCGAGGAGCGTTTATGAATACGGGGGGTATACTCTCTCAGCAGTCATGTGATGGCGTCGGCAAACGCGGTGCACGTTCCGGCATGTGTAAATGGCTGCGTAAGACGCTGTGGCCGCTCCCCCTTACTAGAGAGTACTGCACGTTTCTAACGCGTTTGTGCTAGCGCATAGCCTCCTCTATAAGTAAAAGTATAGAGGAGGCTATGGCTAGCGTCCCCTTAAGCGGGAGATCCGATGATTCCCTCCGGAGCTTCGCCCACTCATCATCATTCACCTCGTGGATCTGCTGTCATTTTTTAACACGAAAGTGTTTTATGCCGGGGTCCACCAAGACTTCACTGACGTATTTCCGTCACGGAAATACGTCATAGAACATAATACAAAGAAAGAAACCAGAAGAAAAAGTTCCACAAACATGCAAAATTTGGAAATCGAACCCACGACCTCTCGGTCCGCGACGATAGATCGCCGAGCGTTTAACCCATTGCGCCACAAACGCATTTGCAGAGAGCTACACAGACGCGCCTTATATATCTAACACTCCTCCGTGTACCCGCGCTCTTGCTCGGGGCGGTGCCGCCGCCTACGAGCAGAAAAGAGAAGTACTGCATTATGACACTAACGCGCACCGACAGTGAACGCTTCGGTGGTCTCAGCACTACCACGCCTCGATGCCAGCATTCGAAGGGACGCTGGCATCAAGAAGCACTACCAACGCCACTTAGGTGGCGTTCACCGTACTCAGCACAGCGGAGCGTGGCCTCCGCAATTAGCTCTGAAAATGTTTCTGAAGTTGATCGCGGAGGCTGCAATTACGACGCGCTGTACGCGCTGATTTGACTCGGTGACGATTCAGTTACGTGCTTTGTCTTGCGCGTTGTATTAGTGTGTCAGTTACGTGCTTCGTCTTTCGCGTTGTGCTAGCGTGTGCAGCGTAGTGCAGCTTCCATATGCACGACGGTTGCTCATGGTCATCGACGTTGGTAGTCGTGATGGAGGAGACGTGCCACCAGGCGTCAGCGTGGGTGCATCAACGCCTAAGGGCGCTTTAGCCACAAAACACCAATAGACATTATATATCAATGTGCAATAAACATTACACTACTTCTGTGAAGACACGTTTCACTTTCGTGTTCTATACCGATTCCTATATAAGAGGGATCAACCACATTTTTTTTTTCTTTCCTTGCATCTGTGTAACGTCCAGCGGCTTCCAAGACCATCTGAGAGGCACGTTTCACGCCAAATTTGGGTCACACGATTCTCTTACGCTGCTATACTACCAGATAAGTGTATATTCAGGAAGCTTCGAAACACTAACCGAAACCAAAGTAAACGTGAGTCAGGACAGACGGTATCTGTTAGTCGAAAATGTTGCCAACTAACGCCCCTGCTTGAGAATAATGAAATCCGCATCTCAGACGTGCTGCAGCATGGATACGCGGCGATCTAGCGCCGTTTTTAGGGACTGCCAAAACCCAGTGCAGTGCAGGGATTGTAGAGGTGCTCTTGAATCTGAAACGAAGCCACATCACTCAGTCACCGCCCAGTCGCTTGCATGTGAAACCGGCTTTACAACGCAGAGACAATAAAAGAATGCCAGTGGATGGTAATATTCAGGCTACAATTCTGCGGGCAGGCTCAAGAAAAGGAAAGGAATGGGATGGTCGCCGAACCGCTTTCCTGACACCGTGTTTGGACGCGCCAGACACGGCGCTCTACCGTGCGCGCCCTCCAGATGCCCCGCCATATCGGCCGGGGCCGTTCGAGGGTCGGGAGCACAATGCAGCTATTCGCCGACAATGGCGCCAGCGGGTAGCCCCCATTCGTTTGTGTTTGCGAGAAGCGCGGTCTAAGCCCCGGGCTGTTCCCCGCGAGCAGGATGGATGGAACCTCGGGGGGTCCCCCCGGCCGCGAGGGGAGCGCTCCCCGCGCCTCGGACAAAAGGGAGCGTCGCACAATGCATTCGGGAGCTCGAACCAACGCGGCGGTCTCTCCAGGTTTCGTTATTTCCTCTCAAGAAGCACCACGCTCTTTGGAGCTCGGGTATTAATTTATTGAGCCAGTGCTGTGAATGCCGCGAGCCTTATCCCGCTCGAGATCGAAAGCATGCCCTGCTGAACGTCGGATACGCTTCGGCAGACTTCTTATCTCAGATCTGGCAACGTGGGGCTGCTCCGCTCGATGCAGAAAGTGGCGAGGGACCTTATCACGCGAGCCTCGTAATTTATGATCCATCCGACGAGTTTGCCCCGCATTTGCCGTGAGCCGCTGCGCCTATGCGCTTCTTTCGAGCGGCACAAGGAGCGTCCGTCTGTGCGCTCTTGCTCACGTTGCGTACAAGATTGCTGTCCGCCACAGCATCGGTGATACTACACTGGCTGCTCGTGTCATTGTCATGAATGCTTATAGTATGACGTGCCTAAGCTTGAAAACCCCTTTTGAACGATGGTTAGTTAACCACACTAGTGCTCGTTGTTGATTGTATTTATACTCCAGCGTGTGATGGGTAAGAGACTTCATGTCATCCAATTGGCGCTGAGCCGTGCTCCCTCAAGGGCTGCAGAAGATAGCGCCAACCTTTCCCTTTCCCTCAAGAACCACTTATCATCATCATCCTCAATCGTTCGGATGCATGCTTTTTTTAATGTTTGCCCTTTGAATACTCCCAAAATCATTCGTGTGCAAGCATATATTTTATTGACTACCAAGTGATGCTGATAAAGCCTACACCTACAGCAAGCAACCGGACAGTTGGCTTCCTCAATATCTAGCAGAAGAACAAATATTATTACACACGCCTCTCGCCTGTAATATCCAAGAACTGAGTAGGAGAGGACCTGTTTGGAGACAAAGCCACATTAACGCGAAAGAAAAGCATACACTGCTCCTCATTACACACCGCGACAGCATTTAAAAGCTGTCTGACTTGATGCGCATACTTTCCGTTACCTTCTCGTCGTAAGCCGGTCCGGTGACCTCCTCAGTGTTGCTCTCACAATATCGCGAGAAACAAAGCTTGTGCATATCCAACGCACTGCGAAACATTTTGCAGCGAACATGTTAATACTTGGCTATCCAGTGTTGTTCGTGGTTTCGCAAAGCGATACCAACATGTTTGGGCAAATTGAGTATATAGTTGTGTGTGCCTGTGCGGGTCACGAGCGTGCGTGTGGCGACAGCAGCTTAACGACGACCACAATAAAGATTCAGAGCCCTGCCACTATGTGAAGATGGAAGTATATAGAAGCTATAGTACTTGTCGATAACTATATATAGTTATATATGGTTAATTGCTATATTGAATGAATAAAGACACACACAACTTGGTTGTTGTCGTCTGGTAACCATTGCACTGTGATGTACTGCTACCGATGCTTTCGCGCCCACTCCCGCTTCTGTTCGCGAAGGCAATCCTCACGGGCACGCTGTTGTTCTACATCGGTCACAGAGCGGCTATCCGACGTTACGTAGCTATAGCGGCTACCCGTCATCTTCGCGCCCACTGTTGCTCACGCCGGCGCTCTTTCCATGCACGTTCTTCTTCAGTACAGACTACGCGCGTCCTGGCCATAGCAAGAACAACCAGCCCCCGGAAGGCGAGTGCTAGTTTCGGTTTCAAGGAACACACGCGCTCCAAGCGGCTGCCGGACAATCTTAAGTTATTTTTTTTATTTCTCTTTTTGCGAATTTTAAGTCGGGCGAACTGCGAGAAGTGGTTGTCTTCGTGCGTCTATCAAGCTTCCCACGAAAAACACAAGCAGCTATTCGATGTCTTCAAGATGTCTTGAACGGATAACTCAAAAGTCTAATAGCTGTCCTGGTCAAGACATTTTCTAGCCGTGGACGTCTACAGGTACTTCAGTAAGCTCTGCTAACGTTACGCTAAAAGTTGGCTAATAAACATCTCGACAAGAACAACTTCAAGAATTGTATTAGACGTTCCCAGAATTCTGTAATAATGACTTTGGAACCACTATGCAGGCTTTTATAAAACATCTTGACAAGATCAAGTTAAGAATTTTATTAGACGTTCCCAGAATTCTTTTGTAAATTTCTGGGGACGTCTAACAAAATTCCTAATTAAGCTACAAAAGCATGCATATTGTTTCCGAAGTCATAACGTATAATGGCTTCACAAACAATATGCAGGCTTTTTATAGCCGTCTTTAAAGCAGCATTTATAGATTGTCATTGCACAGTGACGTGGTAAGCAAAAATATTGGCCACTTCTTCCTCATACCATGCATCCGTATGCTAGCTTCGTAGCACACATGTTATTATATAGAACTGAAAATTAAATTGAAGCATTACATTATATTATTTATAATAACTTGCATAAATTTGTTTAACATATATCAAATGTGCAATACACATCCAAAGCAAATGAGCATAACAACATGCTAGAAAAAATTTACCCGACCTCGTGAGAAAGCGGCTTTATTGACTAATAAATTAAAGGACATGCAGAATTATTTTACAAATTTTTTTAATACAGTAGAAAAAGTGACCACATAAAATAAGACGCAGCTGCAGTAACCACAGCAATCCAGGTCCCTTCCCTCTTGGATACCACTGGCTGCCCACAGAAGTTCGCTCTGTAAAACAACAGTTAAGAAAAAAGTGAGTAAGCCACACTTGATTTACAATAAAGATGTGCGATTCGGTATTTCAAATAGCAACATATGTGCCGTTGTTTTACCTCGGTCACAATTACTTTATAAATTTAAGCAATACTTTCTCTCAAAATCTTATGCTGTACGATGACGTTCAGAATTATGTTGCAGATATGATATGAAAAAGCTACTGTAGAGTGAAATTAAACTGGCAAATGATTTGACCCACACACGACTTGCAGTAGGTCATTAGCAGTTACCCAGGTAGCACAAAAGAGATACAGAACGTTTTCGTAGCATTTATCCGAGACAATAAAAACTGTTTAAAACGGTTTTACCTTCGTCTTTTCGCGCTGTTCCCCTGTCGAGTTTGTATACGGCGAACTCCGGCGCGTGTCTCGTGCTGCAAGGTTAAAAAAAAAAGGAAGAACAAGACAGCTTCTTCGGCTTCTGCCATCGGTCCGAACGGTTCTGTGGTCTTTTACTCAAGGCGAGGCTGACGATCTTCGAGGTGCTACAGCGGAACGGTCGTTGTTGCTGCAGCACCTCTTGCTGAATTGTCGGCGATGCGGTCGGCCAGCTCGGCATGATTGTCGAGGGGACATGTCTTCTTGTGTGGCAGCCAAGGCGACCACCCGATTCTGTGGCAGGCGCTGAAGGAACAGTTCACGCAGCAGCGGGCTGTTTGCGTCCAGCTACAGTAACTGAGAAGCCGCCGCATACGACGTGCAAGTTCCGACGGTCGACGAGCTCCTGTTCTTTGAGAAGCTGCTGAAGCCGCCTGCGCGCAGACACGGACTTGTGATCCTGCAGGGTTGATTTGAAGTGGTAGTAGGGTGTGGTGTCGTGGGGTGAGTCCGCAACTTCTTGAAACTCCTCAACCACCTCTGTCTGTAGAGAGTACCGAGACAGCTTGGAGAAACCACGCGCGCTGCGGGGTAATGTGCCCAAGGTCGAAGATGGCGTCCACTTGAGTAAATCAGGTTGCAGGATTTTGTGGCCAAAAGGATGGCAGGTGAATCTCCAATGTGGCGAGGCCCATGACGTGGTGCTCGCCGTACGATCACGTCCGGGTCTCCACGTTATAGCGACCGAGCTTAGGTCCACTACAAAAATGTGTCAGCGAGCGGAAGATCTGAGAACCGTTCGGACCGATGGCAGGTGCAGAAAAAGCTTTTATTTTCCTCCCTTTATTTATAACCTCGCAGCACGAGGCACGAGACACACGCGCCGGAGCGCGCCATATGTAAAAGGCGGCCGAGGAAGATGACGATGGCTGATAGAATTCCAACTTTCACATCCAAAAATATTTGGCATACAGTCCAGGAAGAATTCCACTGATGAACAGCTTGGGAGCGCACCACTGAACATTATTCACTCTCTCTTGCAATGGAAATGTCGTACATGCTGGTACTTGAAATGTTCTTAATGTAGACACACTTGCTGCCCTGGACAAATACGCCCAGATATTTGCACTGGTGCTCCATTTTGTCGAAGTGGACACATATCCTGCACTACGCTGGTAGTTGAAATGTTTCGAATGCAAATGCAGTGGCTTCAGCAGAAAGACTTGCCCACATACTATCGCTGGCATATACAGGGTGTCCCAGCTAACTTTAGCCAGAGTTGGAAATCTGCCGCTGCACACTAAGACGACGCGACCAAATGCATGTTACGGACTATTGTTTGCAGTAAATCACGCTATCTCTTGTATTCGGATCAATTAAATAATTAGCTGATATTAAATAACCAACTTCTCATGCAACGAAGCAAACAAAATTCAAATTAATAAGTTGTACAGCGGTCTACAAATAGTCCGATTAAACAGTTTCTAACTTTCTATTTATGAAGTACTCGTTTTTTTTTTCCTCTTACTACAGATTCCTGCGAAAAAAAATACCACGTGACATGCTCGCTTGCGCGCCGTGATTGCAGTGCTACCAAACGTTCCGCGTACAAAGGAAATAACGTTTAGCAGGGTGTGCTGCCGCTTAAAAAGCGACAGGGCAAGCGTTATCGCAGCGCAAGCGATAACGGTTGCTGGCGTAAATTGCGCAGCCAACGCCTGCGTCGGTGCCCTGTCGCCTTTTAAGCGGCAACACCCTGCTAAATGCTATGTTCGTTTATACGCGGAACGTTTTGGGTCACTGCAATCACGCATGTCACATGGTATTTTTTTTATTTTTTTTTATTTTGAGGGCATCTGAAATAAGCGGGAAAATACTAATACTTAATAAAAAGAAACTTTAATCGGACGTTTTGCAAACCGCTCTTCTTTCCTAACTTCGTTGCTTGAGAAGCTGGTTCATTAATCTTAACTAATTATGCAATTAAGCAGAATACAAAAATAGTGACTTGCGCCATACAATAGTAAGCAACATGGGTTTAGTCGCGTTAGAATCCATCGACTATTGCTAAAGTTAGCTGGGACACCCTGTATATGCATCTGCTCTTCCCTTGGTAGCACCAGAGGTAGCACTGAAGACTTCCCTCTAGGTGTGCTTGCTAGATAAGTGGGGAGGCCTACACATTCTTTCAAATTTTATTGCGATAGCAATTATATGGACACTTCTACCGGATTTCTGCCGTCGCCGTCGTCGTCGCCGTCGCCGTGAGGTTCCCTATAGATAAAATCTTCGCCGCGCGCCGTATGCCCGAGCGGAAGCGTGCGGGGACGCGCGCTATCACGGAGAGCGAACGCACTCATCACCCACGCGCAAGCAAGGAAGCGGGAAGCAGGCGCGGATCCAGGGGGGATGTCCGGATGTCCTGACCCCCCCCCCCCCCCTCAAATTTCTGCATCGCCCCCTCGCTGACAGGGGGATGGCCCTGTCGCAAAAATATATATATATATATGGCCGCCAGCATTCTTCAAAAGCATTTTTCTCGAGTACCAGTGATATCAGCCATGTAGAAGTAAAGCTAGCTCGCTCACAAGCTTAGTTGTATTCCGTCGGGGTGTGGTGTCGCGAAGTTGCCCTAGTTATTTTTTCTCACTAACACCTTGGACCTCCTGGCGCCTGCCGTGCCTTACTCGTCCCGTCGGTGGCGTCGAATGAATGAGGGGACGTCCCTTTTGCCAAGCACGCCGATGTCCGCGCGAGCGCCTTCGCGCCTGATAAACTTAGTTTCCCCCTGGGGTGTCAACGGTTGCCTCACTGGCTGTCATTGGTTCCGCGACCAACCTGCTTAATGAAAGAGATCTCTCGCTGAAGTGTTCATATATAAATAATAACAACTAACAGCTAAACTAAGAACTACGTATAGGCAACTTTTTTTAAAAACTGTAGCAATCATTGTGATCACAGTTACACGTTGACAATACCCAGCACGAGCACAGTACCGTTCGTACGCTACAAGTTTTTCAATGTAACTTCGCAGTTTTATTGTCGTACATTTTAATGCATAGGAGGCTCAAAGCCGCCGGATCGGTTTATCTAAGTGGCCGTTTTCGCGGAGCGCGGCGAAGCCTCGAGCAGCGGCTGCGAAGTGGGGGAGCCTGACGTCAGCGGCCAACGCCAGCGCGCGGGCCTAGGATGGCGTCGCGTGGTTAGAGAAACGGGAGCAGATGCGCGCCTTGTGTAAAAGGATGACGTCGCGTGGGAAACAAAACATGAAGACGCTGGCTCGCGCTCTCGGCTACTACGCCACATCGTTCTTCTTGTAGGTGGCGTCGTGAGTCTTCATACGCGGTGATTCGCATATCGTAAACAACCAGCGTAGTGGTTGCCGCGTTGGAGCTTCAAAGCAAACGAAGGTGTATCAGCCGAAAACAAAGAATCTTCTTAAGGAAATCAAGGTGTCCCAACAGAACTCCAAAGATGGACCCGTGCCTACGCATTTATAACGAACCTGCAAAAGATCATCCCAAATTTTATTTTAAGAAACAATACAGGCTTAGATATACCGGGTGTTCAAAATTAAGTTTTATGGTTTTCTTAAAATTAGACACTGGCAGGCACGTGAAGACCATCTGCGCAAATAAGTTATGTGGCCAGGGGGACACAAAGTGAGATGATAATTATCGCTGTTAGCAGCCGAATTAACTAAAATTGAATAATTAACTTTTTATTGACGTCAGTAAGTGTGTATGTTTGTATTAAAATGTTAAAGGCAGTCGTGTTTCTACACAGTTTCACTTGGAAGAATTCTTCTAGCATGTCTGTGCTCCGACATATCCAACTCCAAATTTTAATTGTCGTTCGCATGATTACGCATGCAACTTGCAAGAGAGTGAGGATCGGCGCAAAGCTCCTCCCTGATGTGACACCGCTGTTGCGTGCGGCATTTAGTCTGACAACGGGGCGGAGGCATTGGCAAAGATAATAACTGTCCCCCTTCCCCTCACGGCTGGTGAAATGAAAAAAAAAAAAAAAAAAACAATCGAAGAACCCGTAACTGCTGTCGTAACACACGACCGCGCAGCCTGTAAAGATGGCGGCAGCTGCCATGCCGAAATAATGGCGCGAGCGGAGAAGCCGGAGGGCAGTACGCGTGCGTAATGGTGACTAGACGACCGGGCATGGTCCTTGCCTGGGCTACGCAAATAAAGTGACTGCTGATTTCCAAGTATTGTAAGTTTTATTGAAATCAAGAGTAACAACGGCACCATCAACAGCAGAAACCTTTTTAGCTATGCTAACGTATATTTCATACTGCCGCTTTCAGTTTGGTGTTGTGAAGTACAAATCTCATGACAACACTTCACCCATCAAGATGTCAATGCCCTCAAAATGTTCAAAATGCCTCCCTTCCACAGCAACGCAAAGCATAAACCGCTCTCGCGTCGACTCGATTATTCTGCGCAGTACGACAATTGAAATTTGGAGTCGGATATCTCGGAGCACGGACACGCTAGAATAATTATTCCGACTGATACTGTGTAGAAACACGACTGTCTCTAAGTTTTCAATACAAACATACCCACTTACTGCAGTCAACCAAAAATAGTTGTTCAATTTTAGTTAATTGGGCTGCTCACAGCGATAATTATCATCTCACTTTGTGCCCCCCTAGCCACATAACTTATTTGCACAGGTGGTCTTCGCGTGTGCCTAATTTTAAGAAAACCATAAAGCTTGAACACCCTGTATTATCAGGCACAGCCGCCAAGCACATGGCTGTATTGGGTAACGTCCTTTTCCTATAAGCTCGGAGAAACCGATACCTGGCTTCGCTACAGCTCTTCTTCCTCTTTCTGGGGTTTTACGTACCAAAACGAGTTCTGATTATGGGGCAGTGGCGCACCGACGGGGGGGATTAGGGGGTCGTAACCCCCCCTCCCCCTGAGGCCGAGTTAACCCCCCTTTTGTTTAACCCTTTTTCTTTCCTTGCGCCTTTGAGTACTGCAACTTGGATGTAAGATGCGCAATCGTTTGCACACTCGCAAACTTGCGCAAAAAGAGCATTTTTTGACAATTTACCGTGAAGAAACTCAAATTAGGGCTGTTTATATGGTATTGGCAAACTAAGGCAAACTGTCAACCTCCCCTGGCAGAGATCCTGGGTGCGCTACTGTTATGGGGCACGCCGTAGTGGAAGGCTCCGGATTAATTTTGGCCACCTGGGGTTCTTTAACCTGCACTACAACGCAAGGACACGGGCGTTTTTGCATTTCGCCTCTACCGAAATGCGGCCGCCGCGGCCGGGATTCGATCCTGCGATCTCGTGCTCAACGCCTGAGCTGACTGAGCCACCACGGCGGGCTACAGGTGTTGCTCTAGCCGTATAAAACGCGGGTTTACCGTGAGCAAAAACGGTAAATTTCGGTAAATAAGAAAGGCAACTATCATCATCATCATCATTGACAGAAGCTGACCCCCCCCCCCCTCAGAAAAAACCTGGATCCGCCCCTGGCGGGAAGCCATCGCCGGAGGGAGCGCGCGCGCGGGGGGGGGGGGGGGGGGGCGCACTTCTACGCTGCCAACAACCGCGCTCGTCGCTCGTCCGCACCGTCTCTTATCTCCACACAGCTCTGACCTTTATGCGCCGTGCATTCGCCGCTCAGTTTCCGTTGAAGCGATAGACCGCACGTATACTTCGCCCGCTGCTGCGGCGTATATATGCGCTTGCTGCCAGGGTTTTGACAGTCGTTGTCTGCAGTCATTCAGTGTGATCTATTCATGTTTGTTTGTGCGCGCTAACACCACGCTTGTTCAATCAGTTAGTAATCATCGGGCCACATTTTCCAACGCACGCTACACATGCAATGCTGCCCGGGTCGGCAGTGCAGCGCTACAGGTGTGTTCCTTCGCACGCGCTGCCCACGGGAAGCGCTTCTCATCAACACCACCGTTTCACACGCACCTCCTCGTGGTCATCGAGTCTCTCTTCATGTCGGTCTACTTAGCCGCAGCACACCTGCTTACTTAATCAGCTCATGTTTACTACAATTCATATTGCTACCAAAGCCGCTCACCTTACTTCGTATGACATTGCTGTGTTGCTATCGCATTCATTGCTTCGCCCTTAGGGCGAAACTGTGACATTTTTTTTGCAGCTTGTAATGAAACAGCACAAGTAAGCTACAATGTTAAAGACATGCTAAATTTTATTATCACTTCTGAAAGCGATATGTAGACAACATATGCAACTATGACACTGTATCCGGATCATAAAAACAAACATAATGAGAGGAACTATAAAAATTATTGCAGGAATTGTTTTGAAGAGGCTGCTCAATGAAATCACATATGTAGATTCTACATTAAATGTACCAAGCATTTCAAGTGAAATTAGCGACAGCTTATGTCATACCATATTAAATTGCGTTCACTCACCCTTCCTGTGCTAGCAGTGATATTGCTTGGATTTCTTAAGCGATTTGGAGAACGCCCTTTAAAGCAGATGAGGGAAGATGTCCCAATGATGTTCATATGTTCTCCCGCTCTTTCACCAGTGGCCGCTGTGTTGATGCCAGTGGACTGAATGAGAACGATCAGTTGGCACATTCCAAGCCACTATGCGCTTAAAGCATTATCACGTTTTAAGTCACCTGTCAACTGCTCACTACCATTCCAGACACCACATTCAGTCACAATGCATTCGTCTGATACATCTGAGATTATTGGTGCACCGTTGCCCTGGAACCGTATTTTGTACTTGGACCTCTCCGCAGGGACCAATTTATGCAACTAATCATGCACGAATCCATTCCGCACTGCCATGGTTAAAATGGCTGTTTAAATAACCCATGACATGGACTCTAAGCAGCAAATGCTATGTACTTTTACCCTTCAACTTACTTAGTGCGCTTACTTACTTAAATAGAGGCTCCTCTGCTCTGTCTGATGTACGCTAGGAAAGTTTGTTGCACAAGGACCAAGAACCACGGCATGCCCTGTTGCGCGAAGTGCACGAAGGGCGCACAAATCGAAAGAACCGCGCGAGCACTTCTCAAGCACCGTGCGTACGTACACTGGCACACGCACGAACTCGGCAGACGGCCGACTAAATGCCACGAAGGCCGCGCAGCGTAGAGTCCGACAACAGTCACAAACTGCAAATAATCGTAACTACCTGGAGTAACAGGATATTTTACGACAAGGGGATTCACGATTCACCTATGCAGTATCCACTAGCGAGTTATGCAGTGTATATGTGGTATCCATTCGCGAACTAGAAAAACTATAAGAAGAAGAAAGCTCCAATAAGCAGCGCAATATATCGCAACCACGCCGAGGTGCCAAAGAAAATCAAATTTGCCCGTGTCACATGGGAAACGAAGTTCCTCCAAAGACCATGAAATACCAATAACGTAAGATAAAACGGGCCAAAACACAATCGAGAGAACCTGAATCGCAAGCGATAACAGCACGGTGTGGTATACGCAATATTCTATGGGTGCACTGTAGCACAAGGCAAGGGGATAGGACGGGCAGTTGACCTCATCTCTCGCGCTACCATCACCGTAATGAATCATTAACAAAGAGCCTGCATATGTCAGTTCTCTTGTCTGCAACATTCTTGCGAAACGGGAAACTGAAATACCGCGATCACAGCTGTGTAGAGGATATAGGCAAAGTGCGCAGAGACAGCAATTCCCGCCTTTCTTCGCATCCTGCCAAACTTGATAGTTTCACTCCTGACGGCGGATCCCGATGTCAGGCACACAAAAGCAACATTTCCTCTGACCTTCATCCTCATACTCAGCTTAACGCCTTAAATACAACATCACTGAAAAGGCTTTTCACATAGCGACAAGAGAATCAGATTGAAGAGCAAATTAGTGCCCTCCACTCAGCGCACTTTAGTGCAAAACCAAGCTGCTAAACAAATTAAAACCATACAAACGAATCACTGCACACGCAGTGTCGAATAAGACAGCACAACACTGCAATACTTGCATGAGTGTAAAGGAAATCACGAGGACATTCATCACACTTGTTTGTCGTGCCGCGCGATGAGGAAAAGGACGCAAGAAAAGCAGTTGAACTCGTGATGGGAAAATCCAAGCTACCTTTATGAAAACTAAAACCAAACTACATTTACGAAAACTATAAAATCAAACTACAACCACACAGAACCTTACGCCACTTGACACGACATACATACAAGGCTAGAACAGCTGGGGTTGATAGGAGTCCGAGAAAGAAACAGTCAAGAGAGCTCACGGTACGGTGTACATGAGACGAGGGCTTGCCGAAATGAGGGGCGATCACGTGACGACGTCGGACACGCCTCGATGTTGGAGACGATGCGGAGCGACCGGACCTAACTGGAGACGACCACTCATTGGCGCTCGTCGGTCAGCCTGCATCCGAGCCGCAGTGCACGTTGTAGGAATGGTCAGCCTGCCCAGCGGACAGCTTGCGCGCGAGCCGCAATGCTCGATCGGTGCATATGCGGCCACTAGCTATAGGCCACGAACGGTGCCGAACAGCTGACCAAAACGACTCCTTGCCCGCGATCCGCAATGCTCGCGCCAAGTGGTAGCACAGCAGGCCAAGCCACGCTCCAAGCTGCAGTACTCGCGCTGGCGAACGCCTTGGCGACGGGCAACGGTCGGGCGGCAGCTCCATGGACGGCCGCGTTAGAGCCTTGATTGTCGACGTCCGACACCTCGGCCTGCTGTCCTCCGCCTTCCGCTGACCAGCCGCGTGTCTCGTCACGAAGCATTTCGCTACGTGCTCGCTATACGTGGCCAATACCACTAGGCCATCGCTGATTTGGCGAGATCACTCACATGCGTGGTCGTTGTTGTTGTTGACCTGAGTGGTTGTGACGCATACCCCAGTGGCAGTGGCGTAGCCAGAAATTTTTTTCGGGGGGGGCTCAAGTTGCAACGCGGCCTCCTCCTTATAAACGTTGTCGAGGCATCAAATACATGAATAATAACTGCATTGCCATTGCCAATGCCATTCTATATTAGGCGCTGAAAACGAATTATTTAACGCTACGCACAGTCAATACAAGTAAATTATGTGTTTGTTTCATAAAAGAATAGCTTCGTATGTCCCAAAAATGGTGGCTGTAATAGCTGATATCAATGCTTCCGCGTTTTTTTTTGTCTATCTAATAAGTAAAGGAAATATCACGCGAACTTTAGAACTATATCAGTTCGAAACCAGTAAAGCAGTGCATGCAGCTGGTATGAAAAACGTAAAGGCCATAAAATGAACAAGTTGACAAATATTTTGATGAATTTTTGTCATTTAACAACCTTGTTTACATTTTTGTACATATGCAACGGCCAGGGAAAAACCACAATGACGCTGTCCTTCGTTGCAATGGATTGCGTATGTCCCAAAAATTGTGGCAGTAATAGCTGATATCAATATAAAGGTCGTATATTGTAAGTGCACCGAAATTATAGTTGCAACAACGAGTACATTAAAAAAGCAGAAGTTCCGCAAAATATACATTAGAAATGCGAAGATAGAATGGAATATACAAATGCCAAGATAAACGGCAAGAAAGTGTCGCGTGAAACCAAGTTCACTGCTTGTATACACAAAACCTCGCAACAAGATATTTAAATATACGTATAAGTCTGCAATAAATCTACGTATCTAAGGAAACGTCATTGTATATAATGCGTCAAACAAGACAAATAAACATGTTGCGCATTCACAGATAGTAAACTTCACGCATACGAGTATAAAGAAAGACGATCCAGACAAGAACAAAACTGTGATCTCAGAAATTGTGATATGCATTTGAGCCATGCTGCGATCGCGACAGCACCATGTGGCTATAATAAGAGAAAAAGAATGCAGAAATCAATACGAAAATGCGTATTTTAACTGCCTGCACAGCGGCAACCATTATTCTGCACCCAAAGTCAAAGAAGGCTATTGCTTCGTTTCAAAAAAGAAGTAAATACATGTAGCTAAAAAGGAAAGAAAAGGACAAACGAAAGTCACAGATGATGCGGCAAGTTGATTTACCTAACATCCGAGTGCGTTTTTGGGAAACGCCGCGTGTGCCGGGCTTTCAATGAGCAAGGTTTGTCAAAATTGGTTATTGATGTCCCCGTAATTTTTGTATTCCCAGGATAATTTTGATCATCATGCTAACTGTTACAATAAACGGTGAAAATTTCTGTGGTTTTAAAAGCTAATGAACAGTCATACGTTTTCATAATCACGAGCTAATAATATAGGAACGTGAAGGAACAGATATTTTTACAGGCATTGATTTTTGCTGCTTCGCTATCTAAACGATAAACTTCACTCGGCGGGGAGGTTTAGCGAAGCGTTCAGTAACTGCGGACACGTTGATGGCGACATCTCTGTGGGCGTATAGAAGCGCCAGCATAACCATGCGTTCCTCTTTGTAAAGCGCAAGTGGTTTTTTTAGTAATCTCACGTTTGAAAATCTCTCTGCGCTGGCAGTGGCACTGGAAGGGCGACTAGAATATGCAGCAGTTTCTACTAGAGCACTGCACGGGCCGATTTTTTCAGCCCGGGCCCGGCCCGGGCCCGTTTTTACGTTGGGCTGCCCGCCCGAGCCCGAACAAAACTTTTATGGCGAGACCCGGGCCCGGCCCGGAAATAATCTACGTTACCCGCCCGGCCCGCCACCCCTTTACCTTAGGCCAGAGGCCCGGCCCGAGCCCGGCTCGAAACCGGCCCGAACCCGGCCCGAGACCGAAAAATACATGTTTTTCAGAGTTGACACGCCCGAGAATAACTCGCTGCACGTTACATGCACACCACCAGAAAGCCCGAGCCCGGCCCGGTCCCGGGTCAAAAAGCACACGCCGTGCCCGAGCCCGTGAAAAAACTGCTCTACCCGGCCCGGGCTTTCGGGTAAGCCCGAGCCCGTGCAGTGCTCTAGTTTGTACACATGTACATATAACCTGCAGTCTCCATGAGAGGGGGCATCTATTCCTGTGCTAAAACCTAAAAACACTTCGATATCGTTTCCTCAGCATCACACTCGACAAGGTAAACAGCCGTCCTCTTACGGAAGCCACAATTCTTGGTCCCTGGTCCCAGCCGACGTCGGAACGAACTGCTTTAAAAGCACTATTACGCTTTTTAAAAGAAACAGGACTTAGTGAAAAACTATAGAATTGTGCGGACAGATGTGTTTTTTTTTTCTTTTCTTCTTTTTAATCTTGTTTTCTAATCTTTTCTGCCCTTACCCCATCCCCCTGTGCAGAGTAGCCAATCGGACACTTAACCTGGTAAACCTCTCTGTCTTTCACCTCTTATTATTTCGATAGCAATTATATGGACACTCAAAAGCAGATTTCTGCCGTCGGCGTCGCCGTCGCCGTGAGGTTCCGTATGACGTCAATGGAGATTAAATCGTCGCCGCGCGCCGAACGCTGTATGTGCGAGTGAAAGGGCGCGAGGGGGGCGCGCTTTCACGGGGAGTGAACGCACGGCGGAGAACAAACGCGAGTTCTGCGCCGTGCTCCCTTAAGGGCTGCAGAAGTAGGCGTCTCTTTCCAATCACCATATATGTAGAGCAAACGCGCCTTCTTCCGACGCGCGAGAGGCCGTGGAGGAGGGGGGGGGGAGGGGGAGGGAAGGGAGGCGACGTTTAGCTGCGGCACCAAGTGCCTATTTATATCAGAGGCTCCGGCAACAGTCAACAACGCCACACGCATTTTGAGCGAACGCGGGCAAAACGCCGACGGCGTCGACAACAGTTCTGCGTGTTGCCGGTGCTGCTGCATGTCCAAATTTATACAGCTGATAAAGCTACTATCATTACTCCGTATAGCTCTCTACAAATTTGCTATCGCAATTGATGCTTCGCCTTTCAGTTCTTCTTTCTGGGGTTTTACGTGCCAAAACCAGTTCTGATTATGAGGCACGCCGTAGTGGAGGGCTCCGGAATAATTTCGACCACCTGGGGTTCTTTAACGTGCACTACAACGCAAGCACACGGGCGTTTTTGCATTTCGCCTCCATCGAAAATGCGGCCGCCGCGGCCGGGATTCGATCCCGCGATCTCGAGCTCAGCAGCGCAACGCCTTAGCTGACTGAGCTACCCCGGCGGGTCTTCGCCTTTCAGGTGAAACTGCGACAACTTCTTTTCCTTCCTTCCTTCCTTCCTTCCTTCCTTCCTTCCTTCCTTCCTTCCTTCCTTCCTTCCTTCCTTCCTCCCTTCCTTCCTTCCTTCGATATCGTTGCCATCCTTGTTTACGTACGTACCTTGCACAAACAGTAAGCTGTTCGATTCCAGCAATATCCGTCGTTTCGTCAACAAGTAAGGAGAAGCAGCCTGCAGCGTTCACTTTTGCATCTAGGCTTTCTTTGATAATTTCACCACAAATTTCTATAATTTGGTTTTGTTCGTCTGGTTTAAATACGAGGCATTACTGGGGCAACTTTCCAAATGGTTCTTCAGATGTGTATCTCCACAATCAGCTCACATGCGAAGAAGCGCTCTGGAAATAGCTGTATTTTCAGCGGGGGCTTTGCTTAAATCCATAGGACCAGTGTCCCTATCGCCACGGAGAGCAAGACCTTGCCGCCCGCAAAAAAGAACTGTCTCAAATTAAATAGGCCGTTGAGTTCCTTCTGTTTTCTCTTATTTTACTTTGCCGGCGCTGGTCCAGCTTATCGATCACATGTGGGCGCGCTTCCTGAAAATGTTTGGAGAAAATTATCAGATGCCAGCTGACAGTCACGGTGATATTTAATATTTTCGTGTGTGTGGAAGATTGCGAGCGCGTGCTTCCATTTCTGGAACGGCTTGGACACGCGCGTTCAAGTGCGTGCATGTTGGCCCAATTTTATAAAAACATTAAACCCAGAAAGTTCCAGAATTAAAAATCAGAAGCACGCCTTTGGAAATGTCAGCGTACTTTTCGCGTCAAAAGTGTATGAGAACTTTATACCCATCAAGTTTCGGAATTGAAATCCATGCGCTCCGTAGATTCCGGTGCCGCTGCGAGATGCCGCGACGCGCCCGCTCGCTATCGAAAATCCCTTGAAAATTTGTGTTCGGCTGGGGCTCCTTACGTTATGTGACTCCAGGTGCCTGGGCGTTTCCACGAAATCCAGCCCGAGTTCACAATTTTCGCGCCGAAATGTCTTTTCGAGTGTCAAAAAGACATTGTAGAGAAAATCCACAATGATTCCCGGCGCCGGTGGTTGTTTTGGCCGGCGGTGCATGACAGCACGAAAAAATTTCGGGGGGGGGCTGAAGCCCCATCAGCCCCCCCCCTGGCTACGCGCCTGCCCAGTGGGGGATTGGCCATGAATCGGGTGGTTATTTAGGTGTTTTTTGTCAGAAAATGTACGACATGCTTGGGAGTGCGCCGTGAAAGTGAAAGAGATTTAAAATGCGCGTGCCCGACGCGCAGCGTTACATTCCGTGCGACTTTAACAAGCCATATGCAATCCATTAACGTCGCATCCTATAGCCTTTCGCTCCTTTCCCCCTTTGGGTAAATATAAGCAGAAAAATCCTGTGGGGTTATTTTCTTTGATTCCTTTCCGATCGCCGCGTCGACAACGTGTTTGCCGCGCGGCCAGCAAAACTCACCCGTGCCACGGCGCCATGCATGATACGGGTGAGTCTGTCACACGGTGTAAGATATATCTTACACCGTGGTCTGTCACGACAGTCAAAGTTTAGAAAAAATGTCACAGTTTCGCCCTAAGGGCGAAGCAATGAATGCGATATCAACACAGCAATGTCATACGAAGTAAGGTGAGCGGCTTTGGTAGCAATATGAATTGTAGTAAACATGAGCTGATTAAGTAAGTATACCGACATGAAGAGAGACTCGATGACCACGAGAAGGCGCGTGTGACACGGTGGTGTTGATGAGAAGCGCTTCCCGTGGGCAGCGCGTGCGAAGGGACACACCTGTAGCGCGGCACTGCCGATCCAGGCAGCATTGCATGTGTAGCGTGCGTTGGAAAATGTGGCCCGACTGTTACTAACTGTGGTGTGAGCGCGCACAAACAAACATGAATAGATCACACTGAATGACTGCAGACAACGACTGTCAAAACGCTGGCAGCAAGCGCATACGCCGCAGCGGGCGAAGGTACGTGCGGTCTATCGCTTCAACGGAAACTGAGCGGCGAATGCACGGCGCATAAAGGTGAGAGCCGTGTGGAGATAAGAGACGGTGCGGGCGAGAGACGAGCGCGGTTGTTGGCAGTTGGCAAGTGCGCCCCCCCCCCCCCCCCCCCGCTCCCTCTGGCGCTGGCTTCCCGCTTCCTTGCTTGCGCGTGGGAGATTGAGTGCGTTCGCTCTCCGTGATAGCGCGCGGCGCAGATTTTATCTATACGGAACCTCACGGCGACGGCGACGACGACCGCAGAAATCCGGTTCAAGTGTCCATATAATTGCTATCGCAATAAAAAAAAAAGAAAACGGCCGTGCGCACACGTGCGCGCCCGTTCACCGTCCTTATCAGAGCCGTGCCTCCCTTTCTTTCCCTTTGCGTAAACAAGCGGTGAAGCCGGATTTGCGATACCAGCTATCGTCGCCGACATCTCTGGTCGCGCGCGACAGATCTGACCGCACCAGGAGGCGCACTGAAGTTACCAGCGCTTCCATGTAGGCTCCCTAGCCGCGAGTAGAGCTTCCAGGGGCTTTAACCACGAGCGATTCAAAGGGCCGTGCTAATGGCTCGCAAGCGTTCGCTCGCCGGTGCTCATGGTTCTCTTCCCAAGTTCTATCGAGTGTACATAGCGTGTGCACCGCTCGTGGCTCTTTTTGTTACGTTCAAGCCTTGACCAGCGCCTGCAGATACGGTGCAGTTCCTTAGGGTACGTATACGTTTACCTGCTACAACTTGCAACTTGCACGCCACTTTTGTTTTTGCGGGCCCGTGTATCTTTTGTGTGTCCAGGGCAGATATATTTTCAATAGTGTTATGAAGATTTTGTGCAATTAAAATTAATCCGCATAATTACACGTAAAATAAACATCAGGGCTGCAACTTTACAGACTGCTGAGCATCTTTTGAAGTGTGAAGCAGGTCATGAATTGTAATTTTCTTACATTCTTGTCACTCATATGTCGATGTCAAGGTTTGTATGCTGTTATAAATTTGTTTTTGTTTTTTTTATCTTGCTGTAGGGCACATGTTGGAACGGAAATAAAGAGTTCAACGGTGGCTAAGCAGCCATATTTTTCAACAGTTGTGTGCTCATCAATCAAACTTAAGGTAAACATATAGAAGCATGCTAGGCTTGACTGTTTTGTTGACTGTCTCTTTTTATTTTCTATGTAGTTATTTTCCTCTCAGGGAACCACAAGGCCGGCTGGCTTCCATTGTTTTTGTCTAGTCAAGGTAAGTCGCATGGTTGCAAGCCAGACGTTGACTGTTTTGTTGACTGTCTCCTTTTATTTCCTATGCAGCAATTTTACTCTTTCACGGAACCACAGGGCCTGCTGGCTTCCATTGTTTTTGTCTAGTCAAGACTGTCAAGGTAAGTCGCATAGTTGCAAGCCAGAGCCTGAATGTATGTGTGATGAGGAAACAACGACAAACTCGCCGGTTTCCAGTTGGGCCCAGGATCCTTTAATAATGACGCGGCAGACGGGAGCTTGCTACACGAAACACAGACTTTAAACTGACACGCTAACACGATACAGACGATTTACATACACATGTACGTGGGCTATAGTTCGGAAGTTGTCCTTCCATATAAAACACGTGCCTAACACTCGCCCGTATGCATCGTCGTTGCGGTGGAGCGCTGTTGTCGCGCCGCACCTTGTCGCGACGCAGGAGAAAACAGCAGGCCGGTAGAGCACCAGGCCACTGCTGTAGCTGGCCAGTAATGCCTGACCTGCTAGAACGGCAGGCTCGGTCGGCGGACAGGTAGCTCAGCAGGAAGCACCAGGCCGCTGGTGCATAGGAGAGTAGAGCCACGAGCCGGATCTACGACCAGGTCCGCACGGTAGCAGGACACCCGGTCGCCAGTCCTCGGGCTCGCTCAGCAGGCTGGTAGCTCAGGCGTCCCAGCAGGAAGCACTGCACCAGGCCGCTATCACAGCAGGTCGCTGGTGCGCAGGAGAGCCCAGCCACGAACTGGATCCCCGACCAGGTCCGCACGGTAGCAGGATACCCGGTCGCCGGTACCCGAGCCTGGAGCCGCCGTTTTGCGAGCTTGCGTTCGAGGCTGCCGCTCGCTCTCACGCTCTGCGTGCTCTCGTGTCGCTTCTTCGTTCGTGGCACGTGTCGTCATCTTCCATCATCACGAATCCTCTTCTTGTAGCCACAACACAATCATCATTCCAAGCAGGTCTTCTCGCCACCACACGCCACTATCCACATCATCACAGTATGCTTATTCGGTCGCTTTGTGCGTGCACAATCTCTGCATTGTTTCCATACTTTTGGCATTTGACCATTTGTATATGCTGCTACAAATTTGTTGATCGTGCTGTAGGGCATATGTTCTGCAAACAGATGAACAGGGGCTAAACGGTGTTTGCTTCGCACAGTTTCATGCACACCTAATTAATCTTAAGGGAAACCTGTCGGAGCATGCAAGGCTTGACTGTTAAGTGGCTTCTTTTGATTTCTATGCACCTCTTTTGTGTATTGTTATTTCTTATTTGGCACCATGTGGCTGCCATTTCTGTTAGTCTTGGTAAGCCAGAGCTTAACTATAATTGTATTGCTGTTGAAAATGCTTGCTGTTTACTGATAACTGTGGTGTTGATATATAGTTTACGTGCTTTTTGTTCACTTTTTTCTTCACTGTTGTATTACAGAGCAAACTTCTGTGGGCAGCCAGTGGTATCCAAAAGCGAAGGGACCTGGATTGCTGTGGTTACTGCAGCTGCGTCTTATTTTATGTGGTCACCTTTTCTACTGTATTTAAAAATTTTGTAAAATCATTCTGCATGTCCTTTAATTTATTAGACAATAAAGCCGCTTTCTCACGAGGTCAGGTTGTATTTTTTTCTGCGTGTTGTTATGCACATTTTATATATGTTAAAACATTTTATGCAAGTTATTATAAATAATATAATGTAATGCTTCAATTTAATTTTCAGTTCTATATAGTAACATGTGTGCTACGAACCTAGCATACGGATGCATGGTATGCTGAAGTGGCCATTAATTTTGCTTACCACGTCACTGTAGGATGACAATATATAAATGCTGCTTTAAAGATAGCTTTAAAAGCCTGCATATTGTTTCTGAAGCCATTATGCTTTATGACTTAAGAAATACGCAGGCTTTTATAGCTTAATTAAGAGTTTCGCTAGACGTCCCCAGAATTCTGCTATAATTTATAACAGAATTCTCGGAACGTCTAATAAAGTTCTTAACTTGTTCTTGTCAATATGTTTTATAAAAGCCTGCATAATGCTTCCGGAGCCATGATTACAGAATTCTGAGAACGTCTAATACAATTCTTGAAGTTGTTGTTGTCGAGATGTTTATTAGCCAACTTTTAGCGTAACGTTAGCAGGGCTTACTGAAGTACCTGTAGACATCCGCGGCTAGAAAATGTCTTGACCAGGACAGCTATTAGACTTTTGAATTATCCGTTCAAGACATCTTTTAGACATCAAATAGCTTCTTGTGTGTTTCGTGGGTTCCATGAACGAAATGCAACTACGGAGAGTGCATTTTTATGCTGCCAGATTTAGTAGTTACCGAAAACACAGTTTGCCTGTTATGCTAAACAGGCAACAAGTGATGGCCGTAAGCAACAACACCGCTCGTTGAGTACGGCGGGCATCGGCATTTTCGCGTGCCAGTGCTGCTAGGTGGTCGGTCTCGCCGTTTTCGATGTGCCCGGTATGCCTTCTCGTCTCGGTGTGATCACTTCTGATATGTGCATGAGAAATGTTCATATATGCTTCGAACACTTCCTCATTATTTGGTACGAGCGGTGCACCGTTTCTACTGTACTTGAAGCGAACAGCGAGCGGTGGCCGTACGCGTGCCGATGGAAACAAATGCGCCGTTCTTGCGTTGCATAAGTACTCTGGGCGCAGTGTCGCCCCTTCAAAGAGGTATGGCCACTGTGGTCGAGACTCGGCTATAAAAGCGTCTTTTATCATCCTCTTAGCGTACGTTCAGTACAGGTCTAACAGTGGCAAATGCATGAACTCTGCTGATATATACAATACGGCTAACCTCCGCTGAGCGGAATCGACCCCAGCTTAAACTTGATGTGGGCGGCTGGCGAGTGCTCACGTTCGTGCATTTCAACTTCAGAAGCATGTTTGGACTCATATTCGGTACGAATAAATCTGAATAACAGGAATACAGGCGTAGGCGGTGTGTCAATCGTGTTACGGTGCGATGTATTCGTTCAGAGGCACATCGCACGGTGACTGGTTTTGTCGGCGTAGCTGCGCGAAATCCCGTCGTCATATTTCGACGACTTGAGGGTGTAAGTCGCACCAGACTCATTGCCGGCCTCGGCATCCTGTCCAACAAGCGGCCACTCACACAAAACGAAAATTACGACTGACGCACAAACGCATTTCAGGCTCGCTTCTTGCAGCGTGCGTCCCGCGGGGGCCCCGACGAAGTACATATTGTTTCTCGCGGAGCCCGCTAAGGTGGCGCCACAGCGCAATGCAAAAGGCGGATTTCTACGTAGCTTGCTGCGAATAAAGTTCTGAGCATAGCGCAGTCTAATACGCGTCTCGAAGCGCAAGCTGTCACAAGGAAAGAAGACGAGGAAGTGCACTGGCGTTTTAAAGAGCTGGGGCCGTATTCTGTAACGCTTTGGTTTTCGAAGAATTCGGTTTGCGTGCATCGATTGGTCGCCGCCTGGATGACGCCATCGCCTCAGGGCGCGAACGCATTTTTTGATGACGTCACGCACATGTCAATCACGCGGAAACCGAATTTGTCGTCTGCTACAAAACGAAGCCGCGCGCGCTGCTTCGGTCTGATCCGAAGCGCAGTGTGCCGTGTGCAGAGCCTGTGCGTGCCGTGTGCACGGGCGAGATCGCGGCACTCGGAACAAAATGACGGCGTGTGCAGTGCATGTGGCGCCTGTTATCGTGCTTTTAGCGAGCCTCCGTGATGGACAGCGACGACCTCGACAAGACGCCTTTGAGATGACAGACGAGGAATTCAGGAGACAATTCAGATTCTCAAAAGAGACAGCGCTCCGACTGTGCGAGGAACTTGAGTGTTTATTGGGGCCGCAACGCGAAGTTAGCGTACGACGTCCCACCTAGCGGCATAAACGGGTCAACCGAAGTACAACTCACCGCCAGTACAACTCACACACGTTTCATATTGAAAAATATAAACCTCATCAATACCATGAACAAATTATTTTTATTTACCAAGAAGCGCTCGTAAATTGCTATATTTTTGCTCGGTTTGTGACGTTCACTGCCACAAAAAAACCTTCGCACCGATTGGCCTCTGTCCTTCCACTTGTTTTCATTACGTCAACGGACCGCCCCAATGTGACGCCACCGCCAAACCGAATCCTTCGAAAACCGAAGCGTTACAGAATACGGCCCTTGGATGGCTTTGACGCGAGCGTATAGTATATATATGGGCGTGCGGTCTGAACGAGTTAAGAAGATTCAGTCTATGCGTAAGAACCTTCTTCGTTAAACTCCTTTCTGGCACAAAGCGAGTACGGACATTTTTGAAAGCGCGAGCAAGGAAGAAGGAAGCCTCCGGCGCTGGCTTCCTTCCTTGCTTGCGCGTGGGAGATGAGTGCGTTCGCTCTCCGTGACAGCGCGCGTCCCCGCTCGGGCATACGGCGCGCGGCGAAGATTTTATCTATACGGAACCTCACGGCGACGACGACGGCGACGCCGACGGCAGAAATCCGGTGGAAGTGTCCATATAATTGCTATCGCAATAAAACCATCAGCCTTTAGCAATGGCTGGACCTCGGAGAGCGCGCGCGCAACCACGAAATTCGTCGTTCTCGCCTCAAGGGGCCAGTGTCGCCACGTGCCAACTTATTGCTCTCCTCTCAAAAGCGACCGACCCGGTCGCTTCAAGGGCAGCGGGCGAGCACTATAGGCACCGTGCATTGCAGCTTGCGCGCGGTCTATGCGCCACTACAAGCGAAGCTTTGGGACGGCCAGTGTCAAAACCAGCAAAACTGGAGAGACGCTGTATACATTCGCCGTGATACTTTCGATCGCTTATCACGAAAGAAGACTATCCGAGTTGTGAAAATATCAAAGTGCGCATGCTCTGCATATGATAGCACGCGTTCGCAATAGATATGAGCAGCGGGAACAATTGTGAGCTTGATATCGTCAAAGCGCAGGGCATACCTCTCAGACGAGCGACAATAAGGAAGCCGTTGTCGTTTAGAATGCCGCATCATTTTCATCGCCTCTCTAGCGGCCGGCGTTGGCAATACTGGAGCGAAACATGAAATGTCGTAGCGCCATCTGAACAGTGAACGGTGCCCATAGGCAAGAGTGCGAACATGAAAAAAAAAAAAAAAAAAACAACACGCACAGGAATTTACACAATGCTGAAGCGGTTTGTGAGAGTTACTTATCCCTCGCGTGCGTAGAACGGCTTCATCCGTACTACGTGGACGACTTCAGCACGGGGACGGCGCCGGTTCGAACTAGGATCAGAGCTTTGAGGCACCCCCTCGTAGTTCACATCACTGAGGCGGCGTACAACTTCGTAGGGGCCGAAATAGCGGCGCAGCAATTTCTCCGAGAGCCCACGGTGTCGGATAGGTGTCCACACCCACACGTGGTCGCTTGGTGAGTACTGGACGTTCCGTCGGGTCCGGTTGTAGCGGCAGGCGTCGGTATTCTGCAGGGTGCGGATGCGATTCCGAGCAAGCTGGCGAGCTTCCTCTGCTTTCTCGACGAACTTTTCAGTGGTGTCATTCCTTGTGGTTCCGTGGTCTACCGGGAGCATGGCGTCTAAGGGGGTTGTAACGCGACGTCCGTAAACTAGCTCGAATGGTGTAAACTCGGTGGTCTCCTGCACAGCGGTATTGTAAGCAAACGTCACGTATGGCAAAATTTCATCCCATGTTTTGTGTTCCACATCAATGTACATGGATAGCATGTCGGCCAATGTTCTGTTCAGGCGCTCTGTTAAGCCGTTAGTCTGGGGATGATAGGCTGTGGTCCTTCGGTGGTCGGTGTGAGTCAGCGCGTGACGACTTGTTGCAACAACTCCGCTGTAAACGCTGCGCCGTGGTCAGTAATGAGCACAGCGGGTGCACCTAGACGAAGCACGATGTTGTGGAAGAAGAAGCTGGCGACTTCAGCAGCAGTTCCCCGCGGCACAGCTTTTGTCTCCGCATAGCGAGTTAAATAATTGGTTGCCACGATTATCCACTTGTTTTGCAAGGAAGACGTGGGGAACGGTTCAAGAAGGTCCATTCCCACTTGCTGGAACGGCGCCGGAGGCGGATCCAAAGGCTGAAGGAGGCCGGCAGGCTTGACGGGTGGGACTTTACACTTCTGACAGTCACGGAACGTTCGTACATAGCGCTGAACCGACGAAAATAGGTGTGGCCAATAGTATTTCTGCCGTATGTGCGCTAATGTTCTCGCGAAGCCTAAGTGGCTGGCACAGGGATCGTCGTGACACGCTTGTAAAACTTCCTCGCGCAGCGCCGTCGGAACCACGCGAAGAAACGTTTCTTCGCTGTTCTCGAAATTTTTCTTGTACAGGACATCGTTCCGCAGGCAGTACGATGTCAATCCTCGTGAACAACAACGTGCGCTTCCTCGAGATATCGGATGACTGGAAGCAGTTCAGAGTCTGCACGTTGATAGTCAGCCATGCGCACCACGTCGACGACACCATGAAACGGCAAATCTAGCTCCAAGTCGGAGGATGTCAAGGGAATAGGAGAACGTGACAAGCAGTCAGCGTCGCTATGCTTATGGCCCGATCTGTAGACAACAGTTATGTCGTATTCCTGGAGGCGGACGCTCCAACGAGCGAGGCGACCTGACGGGTCTCGTAGATTGACAAGCCAGCAGAGCGAATGGTGGTCACTGATCGCTCGAAATGGCCGGCCGTATAAGTAAGGTCGGAACTTGCTGATTGCCCACACGACTGCTAAACATTCTTTTTCGGTGGTTGAATAATTAGCTTCTGCTTTTGTAAGACTACGGCTCGCGTACGCAATTACACGTTCTGCGCCGTCTTGCCATTGAACCAGAATGGCCCCGAGTCCTACTTTGCTTGCGTCTGTGTGAATTTGAGTTGCCGCGGTGTCATCAAAATGCGCCAGCACTGGAGCGGATTGAAGACGTTTGCGCAATTCGGTGAAGGCCTGCTCTTGGTCTTCCGTCCACGCAAACCGCACATCTTGTCGCGTCAGTCTCGTGAGAGGTTCAGCAATCCTTGAGAAGCCTTCAACGAAACGACGTTAGTAAGTGCAGAGGCCCAGGAACCGCTGAACAGCCTTCTTGTCTTTAGGGCGAGGAAACTCAGCAACGGCAGCGAGCTTTTCTGGGTCTGGTCGTACTCCTTGGGAGCTGACCACGTGGCCTAAAGACTTGAGTTCCTGGAAGCCAAAGTAACATTTTTCAGGCTTGATGGTGAGGTTTGCCTTGCGTGTTGCGGTAAGGACACTTCGTAGCCGGGTGAGAGGTTCATCGAACGTGCTGGAAAACACAACAACGTCGTCTAGGTACACTAGACACGTCTGCTACTTTTGTCCGACGAGTACAGTGTCCATCATTCGTTGAAACGTAGCAGGAGCGGAACAGAGACCGAAAGGCAGGACTTTAAATTCGTATAGCCCGTCGGGAGTCACGAAGGCGGTTTTTCCACGGTCACGCTCATCCACTTGGATTTGCCAGTACCCTGACTCTAGGTCTAACGAAGTAAGGAACTCAGCATGACGCAGACGGTCCAAAGCGTCATCGATCCGTGGCAGGGGGTAAACGTCGCGTTTGGTGACTCGGTTAAGCCGTCTGCAGTCAACGAAGAAGCGGAGTGTGTTGTCTTTCTTTTTTACTAGTACGACAGGCGACGCCCACGGACTTGTCGACGGCAGGATGATGTCATCATTTAGCATTTCTTGAACTTGACGCTTAATCGCCTCCCGCTCCATAGGTGACACGCGGTACGGATGCTGACGAACAGGCAGCGCCGACTCCTCTGTAACTAACCGGTGTTGCGTAATGGAGGTGCGCTGAACTTTAGATTCTGTGGAAAAACAGCCAGAGAAATCTGTCACTAGGCCCAGCAGCTGATCCTATTGTACATCTGCTAAGTCCGCACGTATGTCACGTGTGGACTCGGGTACTCAGGCTGGGGTGAGTTGTTGCATCCGGTGAAGTCACTTGTAACGTGCCGACGTCGGAGAAGTCAGCAATGTCGTTCAGAAAGGCTACAGCTGTACCTTGAGGGACGTGCTGATACTCATGGCTGAAGTTTGTCAACAAAACTTGCGAGCACTTATTCTGTATTCGAACAAGGCCCCGGGAGACGCGGATGTGTCTTTCGAGCAACAGCGGGATATTTGCCTCGGCAATACCCTCATAGTCGTCGAAAGCGTTGCAGGTTACGAGGGTCAATACGCTGCTCCTTGGCGGCACCGTGATGTTCTCGTCGACAATCCTCAAGGCGTTGACATACGTGTCGTCAGTGCTGCTCCCTGCTAAGGCCTGCGCCGTCGAAAACGTTACCAGCGACTTTCGTAAGTCAATCATGGCTCCATTAGCCTGCAGAAAGTCCATTCCCAGAATTAGGTCCCTCGAACAGCTTGGGAGGATAACGAAATCTCCGAGGTACGTAAACCCACGAATGCTAAACTCGCGCTGTGCATCTTCCTACCGGGGTTAGCAGATGGCCTCCAGCAGTGCGAATCTGCGACCCAGTCTATTCGTTAGAAACTTTCTTCGGCTTGCAGGCAAGGTCCATGCTCATAACTTAGGTGTCCGCTCCAGTGTCGATTAACGCTGTTATTTCTTCGTCGTCTACGGTGACGGGAATGTTCGACGTTTCTACCTCTCGTACGGTGTTTGACTGCGTCTGTACGTCTGCGTCGTTCTGTTTTCGTCGTTGTCGTCGTAGTGGAGGATCTTGCACACAGTCGACGTCAGCGGCCTCACCTCCGGAGGTCGCTGAACTCAGTTATCCCGACCCGCCGAGCTAGGCGAGCGGCGTCTCAGAGCGCTGCGAGAGAAGGCTTGGCTTGGTGATGGTGACCTGTAACGAGCAGGAGACGACGAACGGGGCTCGTGCCATCGTTGATCACCATTGCGACGATTCGCGACGCAACTCTCTATTTCCGGAGGCCGCTCACCAGGTCGTGGACGAGGTGCATTCGGCGAGAATCCACAGAGCCCCACATGACGCTAAGGACACATTCTGTAGATGGGCCCGGCTTCGCCACAATGATAACAAAAGGGGCTTGTAGCCTGCGGTGCGCCAGACGTCGCTCTTCCTATTTCTTGCCTCGGCGATGTGCGGTGGACTGCGCGGCCTGAAGCTCACGTCCATTTGTTGAGCGGGGTGTACCATGCTATACGCACTTGAGGGTGGTGGACGGCGTACTGCTTCAGCGTAACTCATTTCAGCACGCGGTCCCTGCTGGCGTGCCTCGTACTGTCCAGGAACATGGACGGCCTGTCGGACCTCGGCGCGCACCATTTCCGCAATGGAAAGTTGTCCCACAGAGGCAGCGGTTGTCTGCATCTTCTGCAGTTCCTCCTTGATGACAGCCCTAATGAGTTCTCGCAAGGCGCCAATGTCGTTGCCGATGGTTACGGCAGAGAACTCCCTCGAAATCACGGCGTCGCGGTTGTATTGCCTGGCCCGCTGTTGAAGGGCCTTTTCCATGGCAGTGGCTTCATCGTGGGACTCTGCAAGTGTCGTCAGCGCATTTCGAATGAGGCCAGCAAAGATTGCCTCTTTGACGCCGCGCATTAGGTGGCGCACCTTCTTTGCTTCAGTAATAGAGGGATCCGCACGTCTGAACAGCAGCCGATTCATGTCTTCTAGGTACGCCGTCACTCGCTCATTCGGGCCTTGAATGCTCGCCTCCATTGCTAACTCCGCCCTCTCCTTCCTGTCCGCCCTGACGAAGGCATTGAGGAACAACTACCGACGAAATTCTTCCCATGACGTCAGTGTCGCCTCGTGGTTCTCAAACCATGTTTTGGCGGAATCTTCAAGAGCGAAGTACACGTAGCGTAGCTTACGCTCGTGGGTCCACTCGTTGAGGTTGGCGACCCGGTCAAAATGGTCAAGCCAGTCGTCGGCGTCCTCTGAAGCACTCCCGTGGAACGGATTTGGCGTCCGGGTCTGATTGACGACCACGCGCGATGCTGCAGTAGCGGCAGGAGGTGGTTGGTTCGTCATTCTACTTCGTTCAGGTAGCAGACCGTGCTGTGGCTGGAGTCCCTGGAGACGTCGGCTGGTACGTACGTGCACAGGAGTAAGCTCGGTCGAACTACTCGCCGGGCTTAGGTCTGGGGTACGCTCCGGAGATCTTAACATCGACCGTACCCAGCACTTCCACCAGAAATGTCACCCAGCTAGTACAGCTAGAATAGTTTACCAGCAACAGATAGGCAAAAAAAAAAACACGTCAGCCTTTAGCAATGGCTGGACCTCGGAGAGCGCGCGCGCAACCACGAACTTTGTCGTGCTCGCCTCAAGGGGCCAGTGTCACCACGTGCCAACTTATTTCGCGTCAATATTAACACTCATAAACCACTGAAATGGGTTTGGACGTGGGTACTAAGTGAAGAAAACACTAAAGGGTAATATTAGAAGCCATAGTCATGAGCATGACTCAACAAAAATGAAAATGACTCAGCGAAAAAAGATTGACACTCAGAAACCACTGAAATGGATTCGGGCGTGGGTACCTAATGAAGAAAACACTAAAGGAAAGTGGTAGAAGTAAGTCATGAGCATGACTCAGCAAAAAGGACAATGACTCAGCGAAAAAGGACTAACACTTAGAAACCACTGAGATGGGTTCGGACGTGGGTACTAAGTAAAGGAAAAGGCTAAAGGGCAATAGTTGAAGTCAGTCATGTTTGTAGTCATAGTTGAATGGTAGAAGAGTTGGTTGACTAGTCATAGTTGAATAGTTAAATCATAGTTGCCATGGTTGAAGTCATAGTTACGTCTTCTAGGCGTTTCTAAAGTAGCCTGCAGGACCTTACAATAAAGTTATCCCATCCATCTAAGGGGACTCCTGAGGACTCATGACGTGAATGTCACGACATGCGTGTCATGTAGGTATCGTTTGCAGCTCGATCGTCATATGCAAATGACATCTAGGACGGAAGAACGTGAACAAGCTGTGCTAGTATCGTAAACTTCGCGCTAGGCCAGGTGCACACCACCCCCGCTGCACACAAACCACGCATTTCGCATTGAACAGCGCGTGGTCGACGCAATCACCGACTTGTAGGATGATCCCTCAAACTCCGTCAAGCCAGTGCACATAGTTACGTAAAGCTGTGGTTCGCTAACTCCATTGCCGAGGCGCTATGCCCCATCAATATTTCGACCGTCAGCACCACCGAATCGTTCAGAAATACGCGTGTTACACGGCTTTCCGCCAAGAAACACTGAACCCACTGCCATTGCGCGGTCGTAGAATATAAAGCCCGGTCGGCGTGGGCAGTGCCTCAAAAGGCCCTCAAAAGCTTGTATACAACGCCTGTGTGAAATGTGAAGCCTGCATAAATGTTGAGAGAGAAGCGGAACGGCGCGATAGAGCATACTTATCAGAGTAAATGATTCAAGGCTGCAAAGCATATGATTAGTTTTTTTGTTTCTTTTTTTTCAGGGGTGGGGCTGCAAAACCAAGTTTTCAAAAGCAGTTATGTCTCGTATGGCTTAGTCTTTCTTCTTTGGCATATTTGCTTCGGTCGCTGAAATGTGCTGGATATCATTGCAGGCTTGGAAAATCACCCTTTGCAAAGCGATGCATCATTGCAATAGTAATGTATCTCGTCGCCATAAGGAGCGGTCGTAATTCCCTACTTTCCTAGAGTAACCAAGTACAGACGCCACAAACAAGCACGGCAGAAATAATGCCAAAATAATTTTTATAAAAAGGCTATATCGTAGCGAGCGTGGTATTTTGCAAAGTTGCTAGGCGAGGTGTACATACCTTGCCTTAATAACGTGAGTTTCAGTATAATAAAGAAACATTTCGCTATTGAGCAATTTTATTAGAACTTTGGAAGCAGTATATATGTTTATATGGCAAATTTGGAGGTAATCACACGTTAATGCACCCATACTTTTTTATGTCTTGAAAATTGCACTAAATTTGAGATAATCGAATGTCAATGCTCAATGCAGGCAATATCAAAACACAGCGTGCCCCGCTGCTACGCCAGACGGGAAAGCTCCGTGATAAAATGTGTGACGAAGTTTGAATTATGGCATGTCGCGGGAAATATTAATACGGCGAGTCGCAGCAGATGCTTACCTCGCTAAACTTGCCGCATCTGTCACGACTGGATGCTATTGCTACGTGGCGCTTTTCCTCACGGTCTGGTTTCCGGCGGTTTCAGCGGTTTAGATATTTCCTGAATTGAGCGCTGCAATTAATTGATGAGTACCTCGAATTCGGGTTTCATTTTCAAGAAACGTGGGGTGCGTTAAAGTGCGTCTCTCTTCAACTTTCCTATATTAGCAACTGTCACCGAGGCTCTAATGAAAAAGTGAACCCCTTTTTCTTAACTATTCTTCCGAAACTCGCCTTATTAGTGGCAAGTATGAATGAATGAATGAATGAATGAATGAATGAATGAATGAATGAATGAATGAATGAATGAATGAATGAATGAATGAATGAACTTTATTTTCTCGTTCAAACGAGGGGAGACTGGGACTACAGGCACAGAGGCCTGACAGAGGTCCCAGCCCCCACAGTTACAACAGCGGTGATAACATACATTTCTTCATTGTATTGAGTAAACAAAACAAAAAAAAGCATTAGCACAAATGGTACCTATATGAACTTTTTATGTCATACATGCATACGTACAGATGTGAAAGAAACCAAATATCAATAACTAGTGAAAGCAATGTCTTCGGCGAGTAATAATGCACTAAGCTCTTTTTTGAACGAGCTTTCACAAGCGCTAAAATTTAACAGTTCTACTACCTTGTTCAATATTTCTGTCGATTGATATAGGAATGTTTGTTTTCCATAATTTGTTCTTGTTTTTGGAATGTGCCTGGTTTTCCGGCGTAGAGGGTAACGAGATATTTCATCATTGTCCGTTTTGGTGAATAATTTTTGTTTATGTACGGTGACCAGAAGCTTCTTATAGTATATTCTGTCTGCTCGAAGAAGGGAGTAGCGCTGAAATAATGGAGCTGTTTCAAGGTCTACGAAACGGCCATGGTGATTGCAGTACATACGAAGGATTAGTTTCTGTAAAAGAATTAATTTGTTGTAGTTTGTTTTTGAAGTTGTACCCCATACCAAGACCCCGTAGCAGAGTTTAGAGTAAAAAAGAGCATTGTATAACTGTTGTTTGAGCCAAAGCGGAATTAGATGTTTTATTCTATTAATGATACCGGCAGATTTAGACAGGTCATTGCAAAACATCCTTATATGTGAACCCCAGCATAAATGTTCATCAAACCATACGCCTAAGAATTTTTGTTCCTGGACATGGTTAATAGCCGTTTCATTGAAATAAATGTTAATCTCATTGGGTATGTTCTTGTTACGAGCTCTGAATAATATGTATGCTGTCTTTGCAGTATTTAATTCCAGACTATTCTCTCTCAGCCAAACTGACAAGCGATTTAGATACGCGTTAACAATATTAGTAAGTTCGGAAGTGTCATTGGATGTAAAAAATACGTTGGTATCATCGGCATACATTGCCAAGCCGGGTGAGTCAGGTATTCGTACAATATCGTTTACATAAATTAAGAACAATAGTGGGCCCAGTTTCGAGTCCTGAGGTACACCCTGCTTTATGGGTAAAATGTCAGAGGCAACAGAATTTATCTGAACAAATTGGTTTCGATTCGTTAAATAACTTCTTATTAAATCATTACCGACGCCACGTACCCCGTAGATTTCTAATTTATGTAAAATTTTATGATCAGTCGAGTCGAAAGCCTTCCAAAAATCTAAAAAAAGACCAAGTGTAACCTTCTGTTTTTCAATGTTCTCAATTATTTTATCTTTGATATCTAGAAGGGCTTGCTCTGCTGACCTATTTTTTGGAAACCATATTGGTACTTAGAGATTACGTTATGTTTCGTCAAGAAAGACCGCAACCTGTCAACCACGACACTTTCAAAAAGTTTTGAAAATATATTTAAGACCGATATTGGCCGGTAATTTGAGACTTGATCTTTCGCACCACCTTTATGGATTGGTGTTATTCGAGCGGTTTTTAGCGCATCAGGAAAAATTCCTGAAGATATTGACAATGTAAGCTAGAACGACACTTATTTCGCCCGAAACATATTTAATCGGCTCCGGCCGAATTCCGTCAGGTCCTGCCGACACTTCATTTTGTCTATCAGATTTTGCATCTCAACACTATCTGTGCGTTGCAGAAAGATGGAGCTTTGCTTCTTTCGCCTCCTCTCGAGGCACGTGAACCAGCTTGTAGAAAATGTTCGTTCATTTGACTTTTGTTCAGCAGTTGTATCTGTGACGTGCAACTTGACTTTCTACTCGTTATTTTATTCACAGCGTTCCATATCCGTTTTGGTTCGTTGCGTATGCCAGAAAACAATTGTTGGCAGTAATCTTGTTTGGCTTTCTTCAGTTTGCTTTGTAGGTGATTCCTGAACTTCTTGAATGCCGCGAACTGTTCTTGATCACGTGTTTTTATAAAAAGGTGGTACATCGCATTTTTCGTTTTTATGTCGTTATATAAACGACGGTTTATCCAAGGTACTTTCTTATTTCTGCTTCGTTCATATCGTAGCGGGAAAGCCGATTCATAAGAGCTTTGTATGTTTGAAAGAAAGATGTTAAAAGAAAGAAAGAAAGAAAAATTGTTTATTATTCGGCGATAACAAGGCGCATGGGTAGAGCGATTGTTGTTAGTGAAATTGGTAAAGGAAAATAGGGGTAAATGGTCACTTATGTCACTTGCAAGAATGCCGGCAAATACTTCATCTTCATTTACGTTTGTAACACAGATGTCAATTAAAGTGGCACTATTCGCTGTAACTCTGGTTGGTAACTTAATATGATTTGTGGAGGCGTGGCAAGCAAGAAGTGATTTCAGTTCCCATGCCCACGTGTCATGTGAGCTCATATCTATATCTCCCATGATTATCACAGGCTCATTGCTAGAACAGTCATGTGATAGCAACATGTCTAAAAAATTGCAAAACTTTTCTTTGTCGCCAGTAGGAGGCCTATATATTACCGATGCCGAGGTCTTTCCTAAATGTGCAGTAAGGCATTCTACGTCTTCGGTAACTACAGAGAATTTTTCCACTAGTGTAAAACGTATCGTTTCATTTATGTACATAGCTACACCACCTCCCCTTTGATTGATTCTAGTTATGTGCTGCGAGCGATACCCTCCAAAGAAAGGTATGTGGTCGTTTGGTGATAACCAAGTTTCGGTAAAACATAAAACATCAAACTTATTTTCTATTGATGACATCAGATTGTCAATTTCGTCTACTTTGTTCCTTATCTATGGTGTTGGGCTGCTAAGCACGAGGTCGCGGGATCGAATCCCGGCCACGGTGGCCGCATTTCGATGGGGGCGAAATGCGAAAACACCCGTGTACTTAGATTTAGGTGCACGTTCAAGAACCCCAGGTGGTCAAAATTTCCGTTGTCCCCCACTACGGCGTGCCTCATAATCAGAACTGGTTTTGGCACGTAAAACCCCATAATTTTTTTTTTACTTTGTTCCTTATACTCCTGGCATTAATATGTATAGTTGAAAAATATTTTAAACCTGTGGCTTCTCTGTTGAGACGAAGGACGTCATAATAAGTCTCACTGATCGATCCAAATCCCATCTTAAAAGAATTTTCGAGGTAATGTAGGTGGGCCTGACGATCTATTCGCCCTCTGACGTCATTTTTTCGAGGTCATTTTAGGAGGCTATGCGGATGACCCTTGAAGTATGCTCGCTTCGCCCACTAACTCCCATGGAAAAACTCGAATTTCGCTGCGCTTATAGCCCGTCTATACATATATAAAGAAATCTGTATAGTTTAAAGAAGACACCCTGGAAAAGGCACTGGAGGCGAAGCACCCACCTGTTCCAATATGGCCGCCACCAAAGTTTATATATTGTCGTCGCTTGCTGCAACGGGCGCTTTATTGGCGCGCGTCCCGCCGCGAGAGAAATCAAGGATCGAGAGAGATGAGCACTTTATACGTTAGTGGAGACCCTCAGTCCAAGGCGGTGCAAACCTTGAACGCAGCGTTGTTCAACTCTTGGGCCGGCAAGGAGGTGTCAGCCGACGGAGTGGAGGGGCAGTTGTCAAAAATGGTTCCCGCCGGGAAGAGCCCGAATCGTGCTTGACCAGCCCCGTGGGCCGGAGCACGAACCGGGCAGGAACCGGCGGTTCGGCCGACCGCCCCGCAGCAGGCATGGGAGGAGGACCGGCGCGCGATCCCCTGCCACGAGAGGAGGTCGGCCGCGCCGCCGTTCCGTAAACTGGAAAAACTGGTCGGCGCCGCCGGTGGAGCAGCCGCTCGGACAAAGAGTGGCCGCCCCTTCGACGCCCGATGTTATCGGCGCGGTTCCCGGAACGAAGACGCGCAGCTGGACCTTCGTCGGTGAAAGCAGGGACGCCACGGAACAGTGAAACCACGGCCAAATGGATGCTTGGCGTGGGGGAATGCGCGTTGACAACGCTCCCTGAAGCTGACTTTGTATGACAGACGGCTTGGGCGAAGGAGTCCCTGCAGTGTCAATTCTCGACGGACGTGTTGGTGCGGAGGGATCGTAATTTCCCCATTGGTTGGATAACAGTTGATCAACGGTGGGAGCAGCGGCACTGCTTAGTGATTGCATCACCAACATGGTAAGGGTCTAACCTGTGAAATTTCCAAAGTGCCCTTGATTCTTTATTTTCTTGTCTGTCGAATTACCTTTCGAGTGTGTTTACGTTGTTTTATTAAGCAAGACATTTTAGTGTTGTGCTTTTTGGTCTTCTTTGAAAATGCTGACCGTTTTTAAACATCCTTCCTTATGAGGAGTGGTTTTTTCACAGTGCTTTTTAACATGCAGAGTGATATATTTCGGGGCTAGCGAACTGGCGTTTCTTCTTACTTTCCCTTCGATTCAGATCGCTAGGTTTCGCATTGTGAAGTCTGGGACACAACCACGCATGTCTTGACCGTCCGACGGGATTTTCTTATAAACAGCAACCGCTTTATTTGATCCGTACATTTTTTTATCAACTATACGTAAACAGAGTGTCCGATGCCGAGGCTACTTGAAAAATGACATTCGTGTGTTACACGTAGCGGTTTCATTGACCTGCACACGATTAACGCGGGTGCATACGGGTCGCTTCTACTGGTTCGGTTTTTTTTTTCTCTTGTTTACATTTATTTTTGTAGACTTAGTATGTTTGTTTGTGGCATGTGTGTGATTATTTAGAGGGAAATGGGTAGTCACCATTTCACTGGTGTGCATTGCAATAGCCGGCGCTAATGTAGGCAACCTTCCCAACTGTGTACAGTTATTAAACAACCACAAATAGTCCCATCTTACGAAACCAGCGTCACAGTCTTGACGACTTGTCTAAGAAAGAAAAGTCTACCTTGTCCTTTTGCCTGTCGAATGACCCTCAAAATGTTCTAAATTTCTTCAAGTTCAAGTTTATTCACATTTTTTTTTTTGCATACATGATAGCATGATTGGTCACTTTTTTACATTAGGTGGTCCCATAGTTATGAAACTGTCAGGGGGACCACTTAATACTTTACATATCAAGTATACATTGCAGCATGACATAAAAGGAATACATAAGCAATAAATATTAACCGAAAAGCTATAGGGGAAATGCAGTAGTACAAAAGGAAAAGCAAACAAATGAAATAAAAACATGATATAAATTTATGACAGTATACAACAATAAGTGTAAGCTGGAAAACATATGCACCTGACAAAATAGCGCAGGCTGGGCCCGTCCGAACATAACCTGTAAGTTCGGTTTCACTACATGTGCTCTTGCAATGTTGCACATTCACAGAGCAGTACGTTTTTTCTAAGAGCAATCCAAAATGACTTGGTCGTCTTGTAGAGGCGCCTATTGACGACAACTCCCAACCTCGCAAAAACGATGCAAATCCTCAGCTTGTTGCTCGCCACTTCCTGAAAGGTCATTTCGCCAAATGCTAAAAGTCAAAAGCCAGGACTCGTGAAAACGAAGTGGTCGCACTCGAACCTGGTGCGACGATGTGCAGTATTCCTTGCTTTCAAATGTCGCGCACAGTTAGAACGGTCGAATCGAAGTTATAACGGGCGTTCATAAAAAGTTTATTTTACTGCGAAAGGACCTATTCAGCTAACCTTCGAATTTAGAAGCTCCACAGAGGGGTTTTTGTTAGTACTACGGTTACGCAAACTATTTCTTTTTTTCATGCTTTTTGCTTCGAAGCCATCTTCTGAATTTAGGGTATTGAGCATATCTGTAGCTCTTTCCTTGCATGCGTGTTCGGTAGCGAGAGTGTAATTTGCAGTTTCGGCCGAGTGGAGCGGGACGGCACCTCGACTGTGCGCGAGGTCCACCATAGAAAAGCCTGGCGTTTACTTGTTGCGCGGCCTCGGTGTTTTACTGCTCGGACGCGCCCACAGTGCGGTGCATCCGGTGCGAGAGACGCTCTCCGGCAGTGCACCCCTTGCCTTTGCAACCAAACGCGTTTTGGAGATATTCAGCCCATGGGCTGCCACAGTCGCTTTCGCTTGTTGCGGCTTCCACAGTCGCCGAAACATACAAAGAAGGCCTCCAATTTCACGGTCCGTGGTCACGTGAGTGAACGCTTCCCGACGGCAGACATTGAAGCGCGGGGCCCAACGAGCGTTTCCTACCCCAGCTGTTCTTGCCAGGGCCGGATGAGATCGGGCACCTTGCGATACTTGTGCGACTACGTTTAGAGCTATACAGGTTTGAGCTTTTCTCAGCTAAATAATGTATCATTTAAGATACGCAACTATTTTTACAGAAATTTCCACGACAAAGCTTACGTTTTTCCGCGTAGCAGTAAATCGGGAATATCGCCAGCCTTTGAAAGACGTTATCTGTATTACGACTCCACGTACTATATTCCATACGGCGTAATAGAACTCAATGTTGTTGTTATTATTATTATTATTATTATTATTATTATTATTATTATTATTATTATTATTATTATTATTATTATTATTATCTTATTCACAGTTAATGCAGGCGAAACGAGACAAGAGAAGCGTTTGATGGGGGGCTAGTTGGTAAGACATTTTGGAAAATTATAACTGCGCGAAAACGAGACACGAGAACGAAGTGGACAGGCTGCGATCGTTCTCGTGTCTCGTTTTCGCGCAGTTATAATTTTCCAGAAACGAGACAAATATTATTTCATATCAGAATGCACACAGAGAGAGGAAAATAGGGAAGGACCAGGCTTGGCAATCGGCATCGAGAGGGGCGCGATGCCTGCCCGCTCTTTAGGAAGGAGGGGATAGAAAAGGAGGAGAAGCAGCGAACATGTTGAGTGTATACGAACCGCGCTCGTGCGATTGCAACCAACTTGTTTATTCAGGTGTCCCGACAGCCCTGTTTACATAGGGGGTAGCAATACAACATCAGAATAATTATGACCTTAATAGAAACAGCTTAACGAAAAAAAAAAAACAACAGATTTGACTTGTGTGAAAGGTAAACACCGTGGTATAAAGGAAGTTTAACGACACAATCAGAATGTTATTCGTAGTTAATTCAAGCGCCACAACAGAAACATTACACAATTCTAAATGCGCATAACTAACAAGCAAAAAAAAAAAAAAACCACTTATATGAATCCCAGAAATGGTAAGTGCAGTATTATATTAGGAAGGTTGAGTGGCACTTTCAAATGTACACGAATGAGAACAGCAGGAAATAAATGAAACGTGATACAATTCTAAGAAACGCATCAACATGAAAACAGCCGTTTTTATTCATTGAGAAGATGCTGCAGAAGTTCCCTTTGAAAAATAACCGCTTCTGTGCAAGTGACAATATATGCTGTTCACGCGTTCCAATCCAATTTATGGATTGCACTAAATGTGAACATTAATAATTAAGCGGTCGAGAAAGTATGGGTCCCGCCTGGATGCAATGGGATGTGCACTGGCGTAATGCGATTGGTTGTCTCGCCGTAATATCAAGAATGGAAGAATGTTAAATGCCGTCCGTTGTTAAGGTCAGAAATGTCGATGCTGCGTTTAACAATTATACGCTCATATAGGGTGAATATGAGGGAAATCTTACCGCCTTATTCTGTACTGAGTCGATTCGGTTCGGCAAAGTAGGAAGCCATGTTATCGAAGCATACTCCAACAAAGACCCGATGAATGATGTGTAAGCGTGTAGCTTCGTTTATGAGTTGACAAGATACAGACGATGTTTGATTAATCTTAATTTATTAAACGACTTCTTTGTCATGTATTTTATGTGTGTATGCCAAGTTAGATCTTCAGGTAAATAGACGCCCGTGTATTTGAAACTTTGCACTCTCTCTATAACTGTGTTCTTTATTGTGTAAGCGTTTAGAGGAGTACTAGTAAGTATAGAAAATGCCGCAAGCTTTTTTTTTTCTACGTTAATCTCCATGATGTATCAGACCTTACATCACTGGATGAGTTGCACTAGGTCAGCTTGTAAGCTAGTGACGTCATCGGGAGTCAATATCTGCCTGTAAATGACGCGGTCCTTCGCAAAAAGTCTCGTCTTAGAACCTGTGTTATTCGTTATATCATTATTAAATGAGGAAAAGTCCTAGAACTGACCCCTGTGGTACTGCTGAGATCACGTACGTGGTTCCAGATGTATGTTGCTTAATGGCAACTCGTTGATATCGATTATTTAATAGTTCGGCAATACAACGGGTTGTGCTATAGAATCTAATTCTAGGTTATCGACTTTGTCGACTAGTCGGTTATGTGCAACGCGGTCAAAAGCTTTTCTAAAATCAATAATTATTGTGTCCGGGTATTTTTGCTCATGAATGTAGTTATGAAGGTCAAACTAGTTGGAACAATTGTGTTTGGCAAGATTGTTTGTGCCTGAAGCCATGCTGGCTGTCTAAAAGTAAGTTATTCGCATTTAAATGAGGGATAATGTGTGAGAAAACAATGTGTTCTAACAGTTTGCTGCAGATGCAGGTTAGTGACAGCGGTCGCATAGGCGCCGACTACGGGGCTCGAGTTCCCTCCGCAATATTCCCGGGGTGGCTAAGCGCCCCCCCCCCCCCCCCCCCCCCGGGAGATCCGTAGCCCCCCCGCCTCTAAAGTGTCATTACCGGAGTTCCGTTATCTACATAATTTGAGGATTCTCTCGCGTTGCCTCCACATTTTCACTTTTTTTGTGGCTGAAAGCTTACGGCACCATTGTTGGCGCGGACGTGCACGGCTTTTGATTTATACTTTCGCTTTATTTCGGCAAATCCTGACAATAGGAGGACAAGCACATTAGAAGCACCAGCGGCGGCTACCTCATCCGTGTTTCCTCACTTTAAAATTTATTTAACATTTCCGCTGAAAACACCACGCACAGACTCAATATATTTAAATATATACAAAGGACAAAGTTTGTTATATATTTTAAAGAGAAGGAGGTAGCCAACTAAATGAATAACCTATACCTAAAGAATGAATATGTCGATGTAGGTTCACCTGACTTCAAATTACTTTGCGTGCTTTTTTACCCTAAAAAAACATGCAGACTTCAGTGACCCCTTCGGCAGAGTCTTCTATCAACGGCGTGTCAAAAGCACATGAGTGATATGTGTCTCAATATTGATTCTCTTTCCAGTAGGCAATGCTAACGACTGGCGACAAAATAAAAGAAAAAAAAGCTCTTCTAATTATTTACAACATTTACGCATTAGGGATGGAAACATCGCCTCTAGCATGCAGAGGCCATAAATACGAGGTGTTTCAGCAAACACTTTCAAAAAATTTTTAAAGGTTGCCTGTGGCAGATAGCACAATTCTAGTTCATGAGCTGGTCTACTCGAAGAGGTGGACATCACTTGCACAAAACATTGAAATGCATAATCGACTAACTTAAAAAATCACCAATGAGGTTTTTAACATATTAACTTATGGCCCGTGTTGCAATTTACGAATTCTAGCCGTGGAATTCACAAGGCGGATGCACTAGGAACTAATTCTCAGGATGGCACCAGATTCGAGATAATTCCCGAACATTGTGGAGAAATGCATTGGCGTTCCAGTTACTTTTGTGCTTACCCGCCGTGGTTGTTTAGTGGCTAGTTGGACTGCTAAGCATGAGGTGGCGGGATTAAATCACGGCCATGGCGGCTGCATTTCGATGGGGCGAAATGCTAGAACGCCCGTATACTTAGATTTAGGTGCACGTTAAAGAACCCCAGGTGGTCTAAATTATTCCATAGTCTTCCACTACGGCGTGCCTCATAATCAGATCTTCGTTGTGGCACGTAAAACCCCATAATTTGTTCTTTTTCATACTTTTCTGCTTTGATGCATAAAACGACGTTTTGTTGAGAAAGTGACTGGCACACCAATGTATTTCTCCGCAAAGTTAGAGAATTAATATCTCGACACTGTTGTCAGCCTGAGGTTTAGTTCAAAGTGGATCCGCACTCCACGGCTAGAATTTGTAAATTGCAACATGGGCCATAAGGTAATTAGCTAAAAATTTAATTGGTTAATTTTGTTAATAAGTAGATTATGCATTTCAATTTTTTGTGCAAGTAATGCCCGCCTCTTCGAGTAGACGACCTCATGAACTAGAATTGTACTATCTGCCACAGGCCACCTTTAAAAATTTTGGAAACTGTTCGCTGAAACACCTTGTATATAGAATTCACTCAGTAACCGAAATGATGCCAAGCCGGATTCACTCAAAATCAGAATAAATAGAAGTCTAGAAGTCATGCGCAGCAGCTCCTTATACTCGGACTCAAAGTGCTAAAAAAATAAAAAAAGAGTGCGGTTGGGCCGGGAAGACGAAGCAGTATTAGTGATAGCGAAGTAGAAGACAATTACACGAAGGAAGCTTCTTACCGCGTAAATCCGTGTAAAGATCGCACCCGTGTAAGGGCCGCACCCATAACTTGACACCCAATATTAAAAAAAAAAACGACATCCAACCGAGAAGCAATCGCGTTCCGTGGGCTGATTCTGATCGCGCTCAACAGCGAATTGTCTCGCGCAGCGTACTTTTGCGCGTCGCTACTGGATGTCGAGAGGAGGCGATCGCGGAGGTTTACGGCGGATTTCATACTCGTAGTTGGAAGAATGAGGTCAAATGGCCCTGTCCCACGACAGGCTCGTCAAAATCGCGACAGAAAAGTGTGGCCCTTACACACGTCTATACGTTAGTTATAGTGGCCATGTAAATTGTAGCAAACATACAAAATAGTAAGCATAGTGGACATAGTAAGCACGGACCATGTAAACCTGTAAATCACTCACTGGATGACCTCAAGCACTCGCATTCACAACGCAAGCATTGTGAAGAACGCCGGCAGCGGAGGCGAACGGTTCGTACAGCCGCGCGATTCACCGCAACTCTGAAAATTAGATTCATCATCATTATCTGCCTATTTTTATGTCCACTACTGACGGCCTCTGTGAGTGATCTGCGATGACCTCTGTCTCTTAACTCTGCAACATAGGGGCGCAGAAAGACAGCCCGGCAAGGAAGACAGCGCGCATGAAGTTAGCAGCCATTCAAAGTACCCACTCATCCCACTCCAAGTACTAAAAAATAAAAAAAGAGTGCAGTTTGGCCGGGAAGGCGAAGCAGTATTAGTGATAGCGAAGTAGAAGACGCCCTTTATCATTTCACCCATCAATGATTACCAACAATTAGATAGGGCACACGCGGGCCCAATAAGCGTCAGCCGCGCACAGTCATTCACAGCTACGGGTGGGCTAGAGGAGAAGACGCGTGCTCTCCTTCCCATTCGCGTTTGATTACCTGACCTACAACTAACCCGAATATTGAGCGCGTAGGAAATAATGCCCATCAAGCCGCCATCCTTTTCGACTATTGTTACGTGCTTTTTCCCGCACCCACAGTGTATTGGTCGCTCACTTATATGACTTTTGGATTTAATGCGGAACAGTACGGCGGCGACAACCGCGACAATTTGCCTGAAATGTCGATATAATTGCTTTCGCCATAAAGCTAGAAATAGACAATTGTTAGCAGAGGGTATATATATATATATATATATATATATATATATATATATATATATATATATGGGTAGGTTTCGGAAAGCTGGTCGGGCCCCCCCCCCCCCCCCCCACGGAAAAATGAAAACTTTCCGCCTATGATCGGTCGATAACTGTTAGGGCTTGTGCCGGATTTGAATATGGAATGACACGTGCGTGCCATTTTCCATTCATCTTGAATGTCTAAGGACTGCTGCAAGATGAGCGCAAGTGATTTTCAGAAGTTCAGGTCTTCCATTAAGTGGCAGCCGCTCAACGGCTACACGCTTATGGTTACCTGTAGACCACAGTGTAAGAAGAGATGAAATAATTCTGTCATCCTGAAAAGGTGTTTCATTAGTATTTATTAAAAGACATCGGCTACCGCGGGGACAGCATTACCGCTTTCGTCGTTTATTGCAGGAACGGCGTGTTCTTCTTTAGGATTAATCACTCATCAAATTTTTGTAGGATTAGATTTTACATGATAGATAACGTTTAAACAAAGAAATTTTCTTTCACCTCATTAATTGCTGTCTCAGCAATGACGTATGCCTCTTTGTATTTTTGCCAATCACTGTCAGCGTTTGTTTTGTTCGCTCTTCGGTATACGCTCTCTTTTTCATAGTTAGACATTTTTGTGACATCTCTCACGGCGCACTTATTCTTGTTTGAATGGCTATTTTAGGCATACTTCTTCTTCTTTCTGCAGCTGCCGGTTTGAGCCCAAACCGGCAGAGCCGGTCTGCACCGTGCGAGTGCAGAGCCGCTCGCACCGTGCGAGCGGCTCTGCACTCCGTGCGAGCGGCTCTGCACTCGCACGGTGCGCTCTCTCGTGTGTTGCAAAGCGTTCGAGAGCGCGTGTTGGTAGTGCATGCTGACGTCACAGGTAAGCACTGAACGTGACTATCGTCTAGGCGAACTATCGCCGAAGTGAATACGGCCCCTGGCCTCCTTGAAGCCCCTGGGTTCAGGGATAGCAGGGGGAAAGTAGACATATGTCCTCAATAGAGATTTATTTCTAGTACCCTCATGGCCCATGACAAGGCACTAGAGTGGGCGACTACAAAGAGGAACACAAGAACAATACGAAATATTATTTGAAATAATATCTAACGCCTGTAGAAAATTTTTGCAGCATGGTTGTTCAGGATTTCTAGGTGAAAGAATTTCTGATTACACAATATCAGAAAAAGTAGGCAGTGCGCAATAACGATTCCAAGGTAAAAAAACAATACTGTACAACCACTGTATTACAAGTATAAAATTATATAGAAACACTCACAACATCTGTAGTACAAACCAATCACAATACAGTTAGGAAGAACAATATGTAAATGTTATTAAGAATAAGAATAACGCATATACGTGCAAAATCAGCATCATTGGCATGCAGGATTACACCGTGAAGGAACAAAACAAAAACAAAAAAAAAACGGCAAAGCTTGCACTAGGCCGCGCAAAGCCCATGACACAGCGAAGCTGGCCGATCGATTGCGTCACAACCTAAGAGATACCTGGCATAACCAAGCTCAACTCAGGCACAGCCAAGGCCGAACCTAGCTGCTACCAAGTTCAACCTAGATGCAACCACGTTCCCAACCTCGACATAGCCAAGTTCAACCTAGCTACTACCAGGAGACGCAATCGATCGGCCAGCTTCGCTGTGTCTCGTGCATGCTTCTGTTCCCCATTACGACGACAGAAGTGAAATTGCACGCTGGAATGGTTAGCGGCCACGCAGCCAGCTGTGGAAGAAGACGACGACGAACGCGTTTCATACCGTTCCCGTACGGTAAACTAAATGTCTTGAAAGAACGTGCGGCGCCATCGGCTGAGGCGCGAGCATGCATGACTTCCAGTGCAATAGAATCCAGCACGCCGTTCGCGATTTGAGTCCGAATTATAATTTTAAGTTAGCAAAATAAAGTATCAAAAACCAGTAAGTGGCGCGGCTTCGCGGTGAAGTCTTCGTACTTGGGACTTGGTATATATGATGTTATTGTGACTTATATGAATCATATTACTATATGATTGCTGGACCGTAGTATACGAGATCGGCTCCTAAGTACAGCATACTTATTGCTTAAAATTGCTGTTGGTATATTATTAGGCTCTCGCGCTTTATTCTATGCGTATTGCGAAGAAAGGTGCACGGAACGAGCGGGGCAACGATTGGAGCGGCGGGCAGCAGAGCGGCTCTTGTGCCGTGAATGGGTGCCAACCCTCTGGCATACCTCTTAGCGTGGCTCAAGAAAAAAGCCGAGCGTGGCAGGCCTATACGCTTGGCTGCGGCGTATGTTTGGACATAATATTGTAAATATAATTCAACGCTTCATAAAACATTAACCGCAGGAACATCGGCTCGATAAGCGAACATCCACACTTGTCATGTGTCAATGCCGGCCGGGTACAATCGCTCATCTATCACGGTTTTCAGCCTATTTCTTGAGCATGACTCATCTGCGGATTGGAAAATTCTGGTAATGTTCCACGGCGTTTTCTCTGTTACCACTGCATCACTCAGACCAGTAAGCTTTCCGTTGCACTAAAGAAAAAGGATATTACAAACATTTCTTGTTCGTCCCTTTAACGTTCGGCAGTGGACATCGCTTTTCATAAAATGTGCAGTTAGACGCGTCACTTCATCTAGCGGAAATGTTTTTTTTTTTTCTGGAATAAAATCTGCAGCCGATATTTGTGTCGCCGGTGGCGGAGGTACGCTGGAGAGCTTCGGGGTCGTCGATTGGCCCGTCGGCGGCGGCCGTCTCACTCCTCCCGCGCTCCAGACGGCTTGGGATGTCGGTTTGCCGCCACGTAGCGCGCCTTAACATTTGCACTGACGGACCTACCCAACGGGAAAACCCGTCCGTCCGTCACGCAAGACGATCGCTTTCAAGAGAGCAGCGGCGACCTTCGTGCTGCCTCTACAGCTCCAACGCGAACTGATCGGCGAGAACACGGCGCTCCATCGAGTCAAGACGGGGGCGGTGCCAGCCGCCGCCGGTTAATCACGGATGGATGAGGCGCTGCCAGCTTATAACGTCATCAGCGCACCTGACTCATCTTGCGCCGCCGTCCGTAGTGTCGCCGTAGCGCTGCCGTTTATACCGGTCGGATCAGTTTCATACAATCACATCGGGAGGTGAGCAAGTGGCACCATTCTTACTCCAGTGGAGTGCGTGGTGCTTTTTAACCGATCCTGACTGTTTTTCTTTTTTCTGTTTGTTATATTTAGGTCTACAAGTTGTGATAATTATTTGGGTAGTTTAGCACAATTAAAGAAAAAGCGCTAACACAGCATCTGTGTACCGATCCTTCTTGTTTTGTAACTTTTTTTGGGTATACAAATTTATTTTGGCTAATATTGCTCCTACTTTTCTTTTCGGGTGGTTATAAATAATACAAGTGTTATTTTACCCAACGTTACTGGAATGTATGCCGTGTATATTTCTTTTACATCTCAACGTCAAGCGTTGTGCTGTATGGTATACCCGGGCGCAATCAGGTCACCATATTTTGGATTTCTGTCGGCGCTCCCAACAACTCGCAGGTTAAATAAAACTGATTTAATTTTAAAGTGGACGAAAAGACAACTTGCCTGAGTTGAGACCACATCTTGTTGGCAGATAATATACGCTGCATTTCAGCACGGCGTCTCTCGCTAGATCTCTGCACACACGTATTTACTAAAATAGGTGCAGTATTTTCAGAGTTGTTGGACAGCCGTCGACGTCTACTGGATGAAGAAAAAGGACGTGTCGAAAATGTAGATTGCTCTGAACGCTGTTTTTGGGCCCAGGTAATTGACGTCGCTACCATCTGTCGCGTAGTGCATAGCCGACGAAAAGAAAGCGAACATGCCGAGACTGTTCAAACACGGCCGGTTGCCATGGTGCCCAGGCATCGTTGGAGCCACAGCGTGCTTCCCACGTGGCTACCGAATATCGACAGGCGCAATGCACGCAGCGCCATTACGGCCAACAATCGAGTTCCGTGCACCGCAGAAAACACTGGTCACGTGATGGCTCGCCCGGAGCCCGCTGGCCAACACGCCAGCACGGCGATGTCCGCGTGCGACAAACATACATTGTGTTTGAGCAGCATTTTATGCACCGACACGAGGCATGCATGCAAGCAAGACAAAGGTGCACAGAACGGGATCTACACGAGTGATTGCATGTCGGAAAAAGCTCGCACTTTGACAGCACACGGCGCATCACTCCGGTCGAATGTGAATCGCCAGATCCGTTCGCGTGCGTCGTGTGACCATCTTACGCGATGCAGGTAATCAACTCGTCCAGCTTTCGACAAAGTTTTACTCTTGCCTTTTGGAATCTCCCCGCGGATGGCATCTGGGACACGGTTGTCAGTAAAAGTACCATCGCGTCGAGCCCAAATACATTGTCAGTCGGGCACGTTAGAAGCCTTTAGAAGCAACAAGTCGGGCGCGCACAACTGAAGCCACCGTCATTCCGAATTGTTAGCTAAGCGTCCAAGCAGCGCAGTAATTCGTTTCTCCTCACTAAAGTCAGACGACTCGCTGTGAACCCAAATAATGCCCCCCAACTGGCCCATGCGGCGACGTAGCGCCCTGACTGTTTTAAACGGTTCGCGATGCAGCGGCGAAAAGATGGCATCGCGGCCGAGTGTGGCAAGGCACGGCGGCAACGCTGTTTGCAAGTATTGATAGACGTGGGCATGCTGGAAGAGCCACCGCAACAATAATGTTCACTTTGGCTGGTCACGGCAAAGCTGTCGGGCTGGTTTCATTTCTACATTCTTGAAAGGCGCAGCAGGCATCCAGAGGCGCGTTTTCGAGCTGGCTTGGTTACGGCGCCGCTGTCCTGATCATCAGGCCTTTCTTTTAAATCTAGCAGAACTGGTACTTGTAACAAAAGTAGTAACGAGGCATATGATACATTCACAACATGTAAAGGATCATCAAAGGTAAACTATCTGTGATTTTCATTACTTCATTAGATATGGCGCACGGTATACTCTCTTGATCTGCTGCTTGTATTAATTTAAAAAGAAATTAGCGGTAGTGGTCGTCCTCATACAAGCTGGCACGACAGATCTATCGAACTACACAATGAAATCTTTATTAGAAAGCGGGTGTCGGTACCCGCCTATCACTCCTGTTATGAGAGAGCGCTTTGTTACAATATATTCGTGGTTATCCCAACCCATGCAGATGACTCGGAAACTCGAAAAGTATGCACCTAACGGTATACGCTTTCTACGAAGGCATTTTTTTTTTCAGAGTCAAAATATAAATCAGGCGACATTGGAACCTGTTTATTTTTAGGCACGAATAACATTGCTTTGGTTTTGGCGCATTATTCTTGAGCTGATTTTCACCCAAACAATACTGCAGACATCGGAGCTCTGCACTTACTTCGTTTTAATGTCGCTTCATGACGGCAATAGTAAAGTTACAACCTCTGCATGGATAACACGCTTTGAACTCGTAGACGTGTTAACCATACATAATATTTATGCAGGTTAAAAAGAAGAGAACCAAGAATACTGCCCTCAGTGACACAAGTTATTTGTTTAAGCGAGGATTTTGAATTGTTTATGCCAACATACTCAAGGCGGCGTTCAACGTGCAACGAAAGAAGTGAAAGTACCGGACCCTGAAAACTATATGTTTCAAATTTCATAAAGAACAGTTTTAAGATGGATTGGTCAAGAACTTGGGAATAATCCTCCAGTATACTATACCTATAGAACAGCTTTCCTGGAGCACCGCAAATGTATTCCTTGAACTTCAGTAACGCCATTTTTTACGGATTTTCTATTCTAAAATCAAATGTAATTCAGTCATTATGATGTGTATTTCACGAAGATTACTTGTTCGATCATGAATGTCTTTTTTTTTTCTTTTTTTCTATACCCTTAGAAGATATGTGTAGTGCCGAAACTGGTGAGTGAATTGAAATACATATTATCCCTTTCTTGTACGCCGCAGAAACTCTAGCTATTTCAATGCAACAGGGGAACACTCGATCCCGACTGTAGGAATACAATAAGATTCTGTAGAAGAACTAGGGTTATTTTGTGCAATGCCAACGTTATTAGCGTATTCAGTAAATCACAACTCTTGCCGTTGTTTTATTTCTTTTTCTTTTTGGATTCATAAACACCGCGAACACTCCAGGACGCGTTACTGGATTCATAAACATTGAGTCCACATTGCTTCTTTTTCTTTCTGGGGTTTTACGTGCCAAAACCAGTTCTGATTATGAGGCACGCCGTATTAGAGGGCTCCGGATTAATTTTGACTATCTGGGGTCCTCTATCGGGCACTACAACGCAAGCGCACGGGTGTTCTTTCTTTTTTTTTTTTTCCGACGGTGGTCCAAAGCAGTCAAGCATCTAGCAACGCTGCACACAAGCGCTTCCATCTTTCGGAGAGGCAAGCTACGCACAAACACCCTTAGCCTCTGACTCGCTTGAAAGGCTGTTTGCGTTGCACCAAGATTTAAAGGCATGCAAATGCCACGTAGCTGGACAGGTAATGTTGTATGCCGTCGCTTGGAGATAATCAGATAATTTTTTGCATTCCGCCTGATGACATAATTCATCTCGATTCAACTTCTCAAATACCATAATTAGATGAAAAGTCTGAATGAGCAAATTGTAGAGCAAGCTGGGTTTGCAGCTTTCTGTTTTTCCGAGTGTGAAAGAAGCACACGCCTCGAGCGGCAATATTGCGTGTATTCGTGGGCTTCTTCCACGTATTGAGAAACAGAAAGCTGCATCGGGAGTTTTCCCAGGTTGCTCTACAATTTGCTCATTCAGACTTCCAGTTACTTTCTTAACAAAACGCCGTTTTGTGCATTGCAGTCAGTCTTAATGTAGCATGGTAACAACTACACGCCTACGTTGCAGAAACGCGCATAGACGCTGCTAAAGGGACACGTCCGCTGGTGGCCGGCTGCATGTAGTGAAAAACATTTTGCCCGTTTCAACTCCGCAGCTTCAGCTATAAGTGTGCACTTGGCCGATGTCTGAGCGCTCTCATTGGTCGCCGCCGCGCGTACAAGCTGCCTTTCAACGTGGATACAGTGAAATGCGCCTTAACAATTACGAATCACTGGCTAGAAATGACGTTTTCTACATTTCAGTGAGGCATAGTAACTTTTACTTTACAACCATTGTTGACTGCGTTTTAAAGCAAAATCCTGCCTCCACACGGTCCAGATTGGCCATTTTCCAAGGTCGGGAGAATTTTCGAGCTGGCTGGCTATACCTCTGTGAAGAAACAAGCCCAAGTATTGGCACAAAGACTACGCCACACATGACGTCACCATGCATCTGCTAGCAAGCGATCTCCACCATGCTGGGAATAAAGTTTACACTGGCGGTTCCGCGAATTCTGACCGATTACCCTCCGCAAGTGAATGTAAACGCAAGCATTTGTGGTTGGATTCAACTTTTTCCGGGACCTGCTCGGGATTTCTTGAGATACATATTTTGCTGGTAGTTGTGGTCACATATCAACGTGTTCATTTGCCTTTACTCAATTTTATCGAGGACCATGCATGGGGAGCGGTAGCTTATATTTTCCCTGCAATAAAAATATTCTTCTCACATTGCAGATTTCTGCGCAATGAATGAACTATAAAAGAAAACGTTCCACGTACTGTCCAGAAGGTGTTCCTGTTGAGCGGATCCTTTTGGTTGCATATTACAGTTAAGAATAGCGGGCAAGGTGTTGTAAGACAGGTTATTAACGAATCGAGAAGCACTTAAAGGAATCGTTCCCAAATTTGGAGCAGTGTTTTTCCTCACTTGATTGCCCATGGCGACATTTTTGGCTACGTTTTAAGCACGTATATACAGTGAAATGGCCACATGTTCTTTTTTTTTTTTTTTTTTTTTTTGCTACTGCTCGAGTGGCTACTATTAACATATTCGACCTGGGCAGGCTGCCTTGCAGCATCACGGCTTCCGCCGCCACAAAGGCCTGTAGTGCTGACCTCCAACGTGGAGCTGCATGGTAGAAGGCGAACACAAATAGCGGATTACTGGCGATAAAAAGGTTCAGTGGCGATTGAGAGGTAAATGCGAGTGAAACGCGTTATCATTGCCTTTGAGGTCCGTGATTTAAACCGCGTTCAGCACGTTGCACACTCACTCTTCGAGGTGGCGGTTGTCTGGCTCTGTATAACACGCGCATATAAGTTGCTTTCCATTTGAATGAGGTACAAGCAAGGCCTTTATAATAATGTGTTATTCAAAGCAGATTCGGCCCTCCGACACATTTGATGGCGACCACGCCGGCCGTCACCGCCGCGCGAAAACCGTAGCGGAACTCCCCTGAAACGCTTCGCTGCAACATGGGATCGAGCGCATTGTGCACCAAGCACTGCACAGTGTTCTCGAGGCCGAGTGTTTCACTCCTCGGCCGCTATACTTGAGAGCAACGCTGCCAGCGTGAGAGCAAGCTAGCAGTGGTGTGACGATCCGCTTGTGATCGGATATGTGGCATAAAATAACGTGCCACCACACCACCTTCACCGGTCAATATCGAGCCGCCGCTCGAAAACATTCCTGGCTGCGCTGCCACTGTAGCCCTGCTTTTTCAGAAGAGAGCGCCCAGTTAACTATACCCAACGTCGTCGCAGGGCAGCATATTTGTGCTACTCATTGAATCATTGCTTGCATTATCGTGCCGCCCAAGAACGGTGCAATTTGTCCGGCGCGTTTAGCGAGAAGCCGCAATGCCGAATCGGGGCAAGAATCGGGCAGAGACGACCTGGTAGTCACACAGGGGGTTGAACAAAGAGAATTTCCTTCTCGCAGGGACCGCCCGAAAGCGACGAGGGGAGCGCCACGGGCTGAGCGGCGTCCTCAGCCAGCCTCCCCCCGGCGGCACGCAGTGAGACCGACCCAGCACCCCGGCGACGCGCCAACCGGTCATTCCAGTGGAGGAGGCCAGCGGTGCTGCTCGCGTGTGAAACCCCTGTGATGTGCCGCCGCGCCGCCGGGTGACTGGCGCCGCGGCGATGCGCTCTGCGCCACCCCCGCTGCAGGCGGCATGAGGGCGGCTTGGCTGCTGGCCCTGCTCTGGTGGCTGCGAGCGGCCGCGCAGCCCAGCGTCGCGGCGCGATACGTGGCGCCCGAGGACTGCCGCTGGGAGCCGCTGGACGCCACCGGGGTGGCGCTCACCTGCGCCGTGCGCACGCTCAGCGGAGGCCCCGAGCCCAGCAACTTCAGCCTCATCCAGCCGGGACACACAGCGCGGCTTACGGTGCGCTGCGACGACCTGCTCTTGCAGAGCGACCTCGCCAACGGCTCGTTCGCCCACCTCAGCGGGCTGCGCTCGCTCAGCATCGAGCGCTGCAAGATCGACCATGTGCCGGCGCTCGCGTTCGCCGGCCTGTCGGAGCTGCACAACCTCAGCCTGCGTACCTACAACACGGAGTGGGGCAAGCTGTCGCTGCGCCTGGCGCCCGACAGCCTGGCGCCCCTGCGGCAGCTCGTCGCGCTGGACCTGAGCCGCAACAACATGGACTACTTGCCGCCATCGATCCTGTGTCCGCTCGTTCAACTGGCGCAGCTCAACCTGACGCGCAACCGTTTCGCGGACGCCACCCGGATGGGGTTCGCCGACGCGCGATGCTCTCCGCTGCTGCACAAGCTGGACGCGGCCTACAACCGGCTGCGCCTGCTGCCCGACAAGGCGTTCGCCTCGCTGCGCCAGTTGCGCGAGCTCAAGCTCGACCGCAACCTCATCGCGCGCGCCGAGCAAGGGGCGCTATTCGGCCTCTCGCGCCTGCATAGCCTGGACCTGGCGCACAATGCGCTGGTCGCCCTGCCACCGCGTTTCCTGCAGCCGGCCGAGATGCTCTCGGAGCTGTACCTGCGCAACAACTCGCTGAGCGCGCTGCCCCCGGGTTTGTTCGCAGGGCTCCACCAGTTGACCGTGCTCGACCTGGCGCACAACCAGCTCAGTTCCGGATGGCTCGGGGCGCCAGACACCCTGGCCGACTTGACGCGGCTCGCTGTGCTCGATCTGTCGCACAATCGGCTCACGAGGCTCGACGACGCCGTGTTTCGATCTCTGCACAATCTGCAAACACTGCAGCTGCAGCACAACCTGGTCGAGTCAATCGCGGATTTGGCGTTCGCGTCGCTTTACAACCTGCATACGCTAGTCCTGAGCCATAACCGCCTGAGGTTTGTGGGAACGCACATGTTCGCCGGACTGTCGTCTCTCGGCGGCCTCTACGTGGACCACAACCGACTCGAGTCTCTGGCACCAGACGCCTTTCACAACGTGTCCAGCCTGCAAGAGATCATCCTCGCCGGAAACAGGCTGTCGTCTGTGCCACGGGTTGTGCAGACGCTGCAGCAGCTGCGCTCCCTCGACGTGGCCGAAAACATGATCGCGGACATCCAGAACGCTTCCTATCAAGGCCTGCATCAGCTATACGGCCTCAACCTGATGGGAAACCACATCGGCAACTTGAGCCAAGGCGCTTTCCACGAGCTGCCGTCCCTGCGGATTCTCAACTTGGCTCGCAATGGAATTCAGTCCATTGAACAAGGCACATTCGATGACGTCCCCGACCTTCACGCTTTGCGCTTGGATTCTAATTTTTTGGACGACGTTAATGGCCTTTTTAGTAACCTGCACGACCTCATCATGCTCAACATCTCGGCCAACCGTGTGCGATGGTTCGACTACGCGCTTATTCCCATCGGACTACAGTGGCTCGACATCCACGACAATCAGGTAGAGGCGTTGGGGAACTACTTTGAGCTGGAGTCCATTTTGAAGCTGAGGACGCTCGACGTGTCGCACAACAGGCTCACCGACCTCGACTCATCGTCTCTGCCGAATGGCATAGAAATTGTTTTCTTGAAGGGCAATCACCTGCGGCGCATTCAGCCCTTCACTTTTCTTGGTAAACAGAACCTCACACGCGTCGACCTGACGGACAACAAGCTGGAGACGTTGGACATGACAATGTTCAGGCTGAGTGAGGTTCCGAGCAGTCGGCCGCTTCCGCAGTTCATGGTGGCCGGGAACCCGTATCTCTGCGATTGCCACATGGAGTGGCTCCAACGCCTGGGCAATCTAGACGATTCGAGGCAGTACCCGCGAGTGATTGACCTGGCGGACGTGGCGTGCCAGCTGAGTTTCAGTCGCAGGAAAGCCACCCTGGCGCTGGTCGCGGCGCACTCGTCCGAGTTCCTGTGCCGCTACCGCAACCACTGCTTCGCGCTCTGCCACTGCTGCGACTTCGACGCTTGCGACTGTGAGATGGTATGCCCAGACAACTGCACCTGTTACTACGACCAGAGCTGGAACACCAACATCGTGGACTGCAGCACCAGGGCGCACGGCGCGGTTCCCAAGCAGCTCCCGATGGACGTCACCGAGCTGTACCTGGACGGCAATGACATACCGACGTTGTCTAGCCATACCTACATCGGTCGAAAGAACATGAAAGTGCTCTATCTCAACAGCAGCAACGTGCAGACCATCAACAACCGAACCTTCAGTGGCCTGCGTACGCTCCGAGTGCTGCGGCTAGACCGCAACCGACTGGTCACGCTGCACGGCTACGAATTCGATGGGCTCGGAGAGCTGAGGGAGCTCTACCTCTCGTACAACCAGCTGACGAGCATCAACAACGCCACCTTCCTTCCGCTCAAATCTCTCGAGGTGCTGCACTTGGACCACAACTACATCCTCGAGATCGCTGTGGCGAACTTGCCGCCGCGGCTGAGCGACGTGCGCCTCTCCGACAACCCGTGGTCGTGCGACTGCCATTTCGTGCAGGAGCTGGCAGACTTCCTGCAGACCCGCGGCGCCGACCTGGTGCGCGACCTGTTGAGCGTCCACTGCGTGCACAACGAGACGGCGGTGCTGCCCCTGTGGGAGCTGAACGCCACGTCGTGCACCAATGCGTCGGAGGCGCAGGTGCGCCAGGTGCGCCACCTGCATGACCTGCTCCCTCTGCTCGTCGTCGTCGGTGTAGTGTTTCTCCTGCTGGTGTGCGTGGTGATCGTAGCCTTGGTGTACCGTCGCCAAATGAGCGTGTGGTTCTACACCAAGTACGGCGTGCGCGTGTTCCAGCGCGCGCCCGCCGAGGAAGAGAAGCTGTTCGACGCCTTCGTCTCGTACAGCAAGAAGGACGAGGCGTTCGTAGCGCAGATCCTGGCGCCCGAGCTCGAGTGCGGCAGCCCGCCGTACCGACTGTGCCTTCACTACCGCGACCTGCCCATGGCCGGCGGCTACCTGACCGACGCCATCAGCGAGGCCGTCGAGAGCAGCCGGCGGACTATTGTGATCCTCTCGGAGCACTTCCTCAAGAGCGAGTGGTGCCGCTACGAGTTCAAGTCGGCCCACCACGAGGTGCTGCACAGCTGCAGCCACCGGCTGGTGGTCATCTTCCTCGGCCGGGTCTCCTTCAAGGAGCTGGACCCGGACATTCGGCTGTGGCTCAAGTCCAGCACCTTCCTGCGCTGGGGCGAGAAGAGGTTCTGGGACAAGCTGCGATATGCCATGCCAGACACGCGGCATCGCAAAGTGGCCGCCGCCGCCTCCTCCGGCAACCGTAGCGACGTAGCCAGCGTGCACATCTGACGCCGTGTACAGTGTGCGAGTGCCAAGGTGTGTGGTGTGGTGTGTGTGTGTGCGCGCGGTGGCTGCCTCGTGGATTACATGTTACAGCCAGGATATGCACGGGCTTGGCCCCCTTCATCTAAGTCAAGTCTCCCCCCAGTTTGCGCTGTGCAGGTAAAAACACCTTCTCTTGCTCTGCTGCCAACGAACTCGTGACTTCCTTTTTTAACCAATCCGTCTAGAAATTGTACCAACTCCTTTAAGCGGTCGCTTGTTGTATACGTGAGAACGTTTTGAAACGAACTGGTGGCCTCTGGGGTGATGTTTCACTGTACATAGAAGTGTAATATAGCCCTTTATGTCCATTTTTTTTATTCGTAATTTATGAATTCCTCTGCGTCGTACTTGCGTTGCTCTCAGTGACTACCAAGAGCCAAAACAACACGCCAGCACTTCGTGGGACGGAGGCATTGGACTGTGATGTACATTCCTATGCAGTTTGCAACATATTGTGGAGGACTGCTTAACTTGCACAGATCTTTTTTTTTTTTTTAAAGAAAAATGGTGTGATTTGAATCTCGCAGAGAAACCTTGTGCCGCCGTTATTTATTTATACTTATTTAAGCGCGATTTGCATTACAGTGTATGTATCGCGAACCCTAGACACTATACAAGTGGTGGTCTCGGTCCTTGGACGCTCCGCTACAAGGAACTTCAGATTTGCTCGAAAAGTAGACGCACTGCTATAGAGATGCCCTTTGAAAGTCTCATGTCATAAAAAAAGTGATTCAACCGTAATTGACGCCTCGAAATTAAAAAAAAAAAGTTCATTGCGAAAGCCCATAGGCAAGTAGATATCTCTAATTGTGAGTGTACAGGAGTGTGTGTAATCCACGTGGTGTCTTAAGGCTTCGATATCAATTTAGTCCCGCTACCTCTTGAAAAAAGTATTCCTACGAATTTTACTCACCAGTGACTTGAATCGCCTAAATTTTTAGCAACTGCCTTCTCATTTTCTTCCTTTGTTTCCGAGAGTTGACAGTCACAAGGCAAGCCTACACGGTAATGTACTAAGTTGTGCTATGGATGTGACGCGAACAGCAAAGAAATCTTTTGGAAGGAACAACTACGGCAATAAAGAAAAGTGTCTCAACACTTGGAAATGTTCAACATTTGTCTCGGCTGCTTCTTACTCGGACCTCGTTTAGTCCTTAAAGACAGGAAACATTACCACTGCTGAAACCTGTAAAAGGAAGCAGCGTGCGGTTCCTCGCGTATCGGCAAGAATATGTATACTACCTTTTCTAAAGTCGTACAGCGACAATTACCTGAATGCGCGCTTTGTCCTGGACGGGAAGAATTCGAATATAGCGTATTTACTCGACAACAGGTCTAACACGAATATAGGTCGACCCCTAATATTGAACTCCCCGACAAATAGAAAAATAATTGGAATATTGATCGCCCATATCTTTTTAGAAAAGGATTGACCATGATACACCTTTGTGCACCGTAAGCTCGGCTACTAAATCTCGCTTATCACAAGCGGCATGCTCGTCGGGTGCTTCGCAGGCACCTCGGCACACCCAACGACGACGTCGTCCTCGGTACTGTCGCTGCATATGCAGCATTCCTCGTTAGAGATGCGAAGTGTGAAAAAAAAAAAAAAAAAAAAAAAACTTTTTTTCCCGTTTTTTTTTGACGCAGTTGGAAAATTTGGCCAAAATTTCCGCGGGGAAAAACGTACAGCAATAAATCTTGGACAACATCCAGCGTTGAAAGCGAAACGTCGCACATGATACCAAACGAGGGCAGTCGCCATCGCAATGCGTCAGCGTGGCTTCGTCATTCGGGTGCCCGTTATTGTTCGACTTTCCCTCGTGTGCAAACTGTGGCGGAAGTCCGCATATGAAGCCGTGTGGAAGCAGATTCGGCAGTGGTACGGCCTATTTCCGACGTGTGGATGCACTTGACGGTCGGGGAGACCTTGACGGTCGGGGAGACCTCTTTATCAATGTTTCCATAGTCGAAGCCACAACGAAATAGCCACAGAAGAGGCATTTCAGTGTTCTTTGTTCTAACTGCTGTAACAATTCTAAGCCGCGCCCGTTCACAGAGAACTGGGGCCGTGTTCTGAAAGGTTCCCCTAGGCGAAATTTCTTTTTTCGCTTTCATGTGTACGCTGATTGGCTGTTTTAGCAAAATTGGATGAGCTGATTGGGTGGTTGAGCCCGACGTCATTCAATTTTGCTCAACCAGCCAATCAGCGCGCACGCCTGAAAGCGAAAAAAGAAATTTAGCCTAGGGGGAACGTTTCAGAATACGGCCCCTGAACGCGTTCGCGGTGATGCTTCTGGCTTGTCTTCGATTTGTTAAACCCTGCATTCGTTTGCGAAAAGGCAGAAAGCATTTCACTTCTGTTATTTACATAATGAGAGTTATGGCTTTTGACATTTCGCAATAAACTATTGACCGTATGCTAAAGAAAATTTGTTCTTTTCCATTTTTTCCAAAATTTCGGAAAAAAACGTGAAAAACAAAACAGTTTTTTTTCCGATTGCTCAAAATTTCCGGAAACTTTGCATCTCTATTCCTCGTGCACAATCTCCAGACAGGCTTTACAGCGGGCGCGACGGAGGAACGAGGTGCTTTGGTTACCTTCGTTCACGATTATATGGCGAGACTCTTTCGTCACGAATATAGGTAGATAACGGGGAAAAAAAAGGAGAAAGTTGACCTGAACGCGATTAAATACGGTACTTCTTTTGTTTAGTTCAAACATATTTGGGATCGCATGCTGATCACCTGCCCGTGTGTTACCTTGTTGCTCACTTCTTGCACTGCGCTTCACGAATCACTGGCGACAAGTAAGAGCTTCCTTTTTGCAACGAATATCTGGCCTTACGTCTAGGTATACAACCACGTCGTATTAATGTACAGATGAGCAGCGCTCTGGAGATAGAAACGAGTACATGAACGCAACCGAATATTCTTGCCGAAAGATGTAATCTCCTTGATGCCATTATAGTGCGATAATCGTGCGAGCATAGAAACCTCGTGGCCCTATGTAGTGTGCGCAAAGGTTAAGCGAGACGAGAAGGGGACCAGATTCAGGGTACCAGGGCTCCTGCCCCATCCTGACATGTATGTATGCGACAAAAACAACTCGATTTTGCGCCGAAAGTTAGCGACTGCGCAATACGTATGTGGCCGCAGTGGTCTGCAGAAGGGCGTAGCGCAAATGGCTTAATAAATCCAACGCTATCTCTACGACACTGACCGATAATTCCGGCTCCATGGTGACCGCCTAAATGTCCGAATGATCGAGAGTCCAAAATATCCAATCCAAGTTCGCCAGAAAGCAAGTCACATTATTCCACGAATGGCTAAAAAAGTGTGCCGTATTCTAGGATGACCATTTTCGTGGATGGGTTCACTTTCGCGGAATTCGCGTCACTAGCGTCAGACGCGTCTACGAGCAGTGGCTGCGGCGGCATTCGTGCCAGGAACGCTAGCGTCCGTCGACGTGTCTGGTGCTAGTCACGCAAAATGTCGCGAAAGTATCCCCGAAAGCGATCATGCTAAAATAAAACCAAAGTTAGTCAACGTGTAGCTGCGCGCAGGTAAGCTTGTCTACGATCTGGTCAATCCGTATCTCTATCATTGCCATGCTGTCGCCACGTGATGTCGCCACAGATAGAGGAAGGTACAGTCGCAATCTTTTTGAGGGTGAACACGGGAGCGCGTGGCTTTCTATATCACCAGCGCCGTCAGACGGCAGCCACAATATCTGCGGGCATGCTCGGGGAGGGTGGGCTCCTTTCGTGCGCATTACGTCATCGTAGCGCGCGTGTGTCGTCTGCTAGCAGTTTTTTCCCCCTCAATAGAAACCATGATTTTGATGCTTTTAATTCAGAACGTTGTGCTTGGCGTTATTGTAATTACTTGAACTTTTCACTTTGTTTAGTTTTCCTTCTGCTGTGGTCTTATCGTACTACGAACAGGCAAGGGAACACAAACATCCCAACTTTTATTTGGTGCAAGTTCAACAAAAGATTGATCCGCTTAGAAGTAGTATTAGTAAGCAGGAATAATTTTCTCTTTGATGATGTTAGTAATTTTGTCATACAACCCTTAGCGGAAACGACTGCTGCCATCCTAGAGGGCAGTGACGCGTACAGCGCTGGAACAAAGTCATGATGCGCTCGAAGGTCCTCCCATTCTTGTCGAACGGCTGCCCACAGCTCGTCCCCAGTCGTCGGGCGGACAGGTTTTCGCACCATGGCTGCTTTGATGTACCCCCATATATTTTCGCAGATGTTCATGTCAGCGCCTTTGGCCGGCCAGGAAAGCACGCTGATTCTGCGATTTTCCATATGTTCCTTGACAACTTTTGCCGTGTGAACCGGCGCCAGGTCATGTTGAAACATAAAGTCGGCATCGGTAAAGACGCTTTGGGCGCAGGGCAGCAACACATCGTCCAAAATTTCTGTGCAGAATCGCTGCGATGTAAGGGCACCTTCTATGCGATGCAGAGGCCGGAGACCATGCCTTGACACCGCGCCCCACACGTTCACGCAGTTTCGGCCACTCGCGGCGACTCCCTGCACATTGGCTGGCTCGTAACTGCATGGAAATCGTATTTTTGACCATCCTTCGCAAAATCAAACGTGCATTAAGAAAAGTTTCTTACCGTGTGCCTCTGGTTCGCCAAACTCGCATCCTTTGGTCTTGGCGAGTTGTAAAAGTCGACTCATCCGAGAAGATCACTCGGCCCCACTCATCTGCCATCCATGAGGCGTGTGCTTCGGCAAATTGGAGACGTGACTTCTTGTTCGAAGCAGTGACGACTGGCTTTTGTGCAGCTACAGAATTTCGCAGTCCAACACTTCGGACACGTTGCCGGTCCGTAGCAAGGGAAGCGTCCCCATCTAGCTGCTCCCGCACTTGCCTCGCGGACTGGAACGGGCTCTCGACGACAGCAGCTACCATAAGCGCGCCTTCATCCTCCGTCGTTTCCTTTGGTCGACGCCTGTGTGGGGCATCACAGAGTCGGCCTTCCTTGCTGAATGCCTGAATAATCCTGTTGACGGTCTTTAGCGGCCTGTGCACGAGAGCACCGATGGAGCGCTGTGAATATCCCTTGGGCGAATATTGTACGATTTTCCACCTCTCTTCTTCGGGAGAGCGGGCCATGCTGAAATTCAGTTGCTGCTCTGACAGATGCGGTAATGTGCAAGAATATATATACGCTCCTCAAAGACGGAAGCCGCTTTTTAAATACGCCCACAAGTGTCATGAGCATGCGTGGTCTGGCTACAGATCAACAATGATCTTGAGAACGCCCACAAAACATTACATATATTTTCAAGTTTATTGATGCATCGTGGGGAGCATAATGAGAAGTTCAACATCGTCACCAATCCCGAACCGTACGGCTACCTTATTGCGGTACGCGCGCAGCAGACGACACGCACTTGCTTGCGTGACGCAATGCGCGCGGCGGGAGAACTTGCGCACGCCGGACACACTGCGCATGAGCAATGCTTCTCGTTGCCGCCGCTGAACCGCGCTGTGAGCTCAGAAGGCCACGTGTTCCCATGTTCACCCCCAAAAAGATTGCGACTGTACAATCAATGCATCCGCTGAATCTTCAACCCCTGGTAAGATAACAGGACCGCGATTTCGCAGCGATGCCTTTTCCAGTGCCACTTTTTTTGCGCTTCGTCAGTGGTAAGAGCGGTGTTCCACCTGGGTTCTCAGTGGTATCAGCCGGCCTATAAAGTCCCTAGATTTCCTGGTCTCTTTTAAAGGGATACGGACACGAAATCTGAAAATTTTACGAAAATGCTGAAAATGAATCCTCAGTGTGTGATTACACCGAAAACAAGTAGTCACTTAGCTCATTTTTGAGCCGATGGCCCTATTTTTGGCGTTTTTGTGAGTGCGCGCCTCGCCGCCCGACCCGCGGGAGTTGGAAGGCGTGCCGTCCCGACACCCTCGTCGGATAGCCAGACGCCGGCCGCGGTCATTCGAAGCGCGCCGATGCCGCCATCGCGAGCATGGATTCGAGTTCTGGTGCTTCTACCAGCGATTAGTACACGTCTGAAGACGAGGACCATTCCAACTTGGCAAGAAATATTACCGCTTACGGTTACGAGCCTTCCGCGTCAAGCGACGAAGAAGAGCAGGCGGCCGTAGAAGTGCCGGTCAGGTTTCGCTCTGCACCAGACACTTGTGCAAGAATTATTTGTCATTTCCTCTGTAAACTTGCTTTTTCAAGAGCGCACGCAGGCGAGGCAGCTGCGGGGTACTTGAGCACTGCGTGGATGACTGTTTATGCCGTCGGCGTGAGAAACTGCTGTGAGGTATCAGTATAGTGCCTAGAATAAGTATATTCTAGGCACTACAGTATCAGTACCTCCGAGACTCTCGCGTCCACTTCGCCAGCCGACCGACAGATGGCAGCACCTGTCTGGCGTTCTGCCCAGTTTTTCTGTTTTTGCCTGTGCAGAACTGTGTGTGTATCTGATTTCGTGAGTCGCGCTCGCTGGCCTTGTATTGTATGACCACGGCCGCTGGATAAAAAAAAAAAAAAAAAAAAAGAAAAAAGAAAGAAAACCACCTTTTTTTTTTTTTTTATTCAGCGGCCGTGGTATTACTATGCTTTGCCAACATTTTTAAAGACATTACTCCCTTCGTGCCCAGCCTGGGGCATCTCGCCCCAGCCTCGCCCTTACACTGCTCAAGAAGGCTGCAATTGAACGAAAACAGCACCGACATCTTTTCGCCTCCTCTTTTCCAACGCGCCGCTGATCATTTCTGGCTTGCGTTTTCGTGAGAAGACCGATGGCACAGCGTCAGGCTTTAGGCGTTGCCTTTTGAGCGGCATGCCGAGGATTTTCAGCACAGCCGGGCTTGTCACATAATCATCGTCGACGAAGTGGCCCACGCAAATGAAGTCATTTTTAGAGGTCTCCAGGCTGTGCGTGATGGCTGATAGGCAGGTAATCAAAGTTTACGCACCTTCTCGTCTCTGGGAAACGTGTGCGACGACGTGTCACGACCGACGATGCTGTTATAACAGCAATGTCTGGGCATTTCCTTGCGCCGCGACGAAAATACCGAGCGACGACCGCGGGAAGGCTCATGTAAGACGCACCGCACCTGCGTGGAGCGCCGACGGGGATAATGTTTCGGACGGACCACGTGCGAAGGTCGCCGAAAGGGGTTAAACGCTTCAAGGGACCGACACCCCCGGAAACACTGCGACGGCTGTGGCCGATCTTGGCCGCGCGCGCGCGGGTGGATGTTATGACGACAAATTTCAGCTTCTACCGGCGGCCGCTTGGAGGTAAGGTGCAACAGAAAATCGAAAAAAAAAAAAAAAAAAAAGATGTTGCTCGTTAATTTTTTTTTTAAAGCAGCTTGTTCTATTCGTCATTTTCAACAGTTCAACTTTTGTTCCGACGCAAAAAACCACCCGCCAACTTTCGTGTCCGTATCCCTTTAAGTAGCGACATGTACTCCGTCGGCCGCCATTATCTTCCTAGATAGCATGCGACCGTCAACGGTGGCTGCTATCTACGCTGCTCGCAGCAGCGTGCAAATGATTGCGGCGGAACAGCGTTAGGAAGAACATGGCTACCGGAATGAGCGCCGCCAATGAGATTCGTCTGTGGTGCTTCAAAGGTTGTCGCTACTTAAAGAAAGCAAAAAAAAGAAAAAAAACATCTAGGGACTTTAAGCCGGCCGTGAGCGGTGGCTGGTAAGGACGGCGTATAGAATCGAGTAGAATGCATCGCTACAAAATCGCGAACCGGACGTCGACCGCGCTACCGTTGCTGAGTGACTGCGGGTTTTTTCATCAACATGAATTGACCTCTTCGGCGCAGACATGGGTGGAGTCGGCGCCGCTTAAACAGCTTGAAGTCGCCGGGACCGTTTCACCACGTGAATGAACAAATGCTGCACCCGCGGAACTCTGGACTCGCTTGCCGTGGTTCGCTAGTTTCGGTTTCCAGGCATGGCCGACCACCTTGCCGCGGCGATTGCAGCGACAAAATATCGCCATTTCAGCACGTAGTCGTGCAGGCGGAGTCCGGATTATTGAACGGCGTGCCTTTAAAGGTGTCTGAAAATTAGGTCGTCATTAAACTTATGGGCCAGTAGAGGTGCCTTGAATAGTCTCAATAATCGAGCTTGTCTGTATAATCTGTCGGCGCCAGTTATGAATCAACCTATTACTGAGTAGAGGCTTCGTCTTTGCGAGGAAAAGCAGACTATTAAAAAGAAAAAGTCGCAGTTTCGCCCGAAAGGCGAAGCATCGATTGCGATAGCAAATTAGTGGATAATATATATATATAGTAGATGTACGCCAAGCTCCGGCTTCCGGTGTTTTGCCCGAATGATGCTTCGGCCGCTCATCATCATTCACTTTGTGGATATGCGGTGTCTACTATGCGGAACAGAAGCGTGCTTGTCCGTCGTCGTAGCACATGCCGATTTGCTGGTACTTGCATTCGGCATATCACCTTTGTATAATGTCGTGGGCCTAATAAACCGTACAGCAGAAAACGCGTCCGTCGGGGCTGGCTCACGAGCAAGTAGGTCTTCTTCGTTCTTTCCTCGACTCTTGCCCTCGACCCACTACCGACAGGTGGCAATATGTACTACCTACAAAAACACTGGAGGACACTTCGCCTTGAAGAGCGGAACGCGATAGCATTCAAAGATCCCTGACTGCAGCTTATGTAACCGTAATGTTTACCGGGAAACGCTGGCTGCAAACGCTACGCACAAAGGCGAGCTTTCTGGTGGAAACGCGGCCTCTTTCCTGGGCCGATCCCGGAGGTAGTGCAGAACCGCACAAAAAAAAATTGCATCATTTTCAGGCTTCTGTTATTGCTTCGCACTTTTAATAATAAAGTCTGAGAAGATTTAAGATAAAAGGCGTACGCTGTCGGTGTTTTATTTCGTGACATTGGTTTGTCGGCTGCCGTTCTCGAAATTCCGAGGAATAATTTTGTCAAGAATGTGAGACGAGGTATGAGCAACTTTAGTGATAGAATGGTGTGGCAATATAACCCGCATGTCATATAGCAAGGCGTGGCATATACATATTCCTAAATATATAGGGAAGTTATCGCTCATTGACGCCTGCTTTTCTGCGACACGGGGCCCGTAACGCTATCGCGTTAATACATCCGCCGATATACGAGTCGACTCGGCAGCCACGCCAAACCCGGGCTAGTAGGCAATGAAAGCATTGCTTTAATTAAAGAAAATTGGCCGCCATCCCGCCCTGCGAGCGTCCAGCGAATCAAACCGACCACACATGGTCGAGCATTGTATTCACGCTGTTCTTCTGGTGTCTTTAATTGCCGTGGTCTACCCATGGCAGTCTTAGAATGAACTCACTGAGTTGCTAGATGGGTCTCCCTTTTATATATGAAAGCGTGGTGATGTCACTAAGTATATATATATATATATATATATATATATATATATGCCTGATTGCGAAACAATATATGCCGTTTGCCTGCTATTGTTAACCTGGCGTTTTTTGTTTACGCCACGAAATTTTCCAACCAACGAGATGTATACAATTTCGCTGTAACAATTATGCGTGGTTTTGCTACCGCAAACACCAGGAAGCCCAGTTAAGTAGTGGCAAACCACACACTGAGTTTCCTGGCGCTCAGGATTTCTTCGCGATGTTCTGCGTAGTATCGCGATGAATTCGACCGGCCAAGTTCACAAGCCTCCGGATCTTCATTTCTTCGCCTACGCGAACTCTCGGCTGCCCTCAATCTAAACTCGGGATGTTCTCTTCTGCGACGCTTGCTTTCAGCTTCGCTAGTCTTTCGGGAGCAACTAGTTCTCTGGTCTGAGCCGCTGCCAGAGGCTGCAGTCACGGACACCAGGCGCGTTCGGCGCGAACGCGGGGTAACGCGATCATCGTCGGTAGAGTGACCTAGAATATTAGGGGAATGTCCAAAGCGCCGGCTCCGGACCCATGGGGTTTTCGCGCTTGCGAAGCGCGCGGGAAGCGAGGGTCGTCTGCTACGCGCTGTAGTTTCTTGCGTTCAGTTCCCACGCAAAGCACTTAAAGTCTATTTAACTTCAACAGTGTGGTGCTGCATGGAGCTTACCCATCTTTGAGCGTTGTCTTTGTGCTTGGGCAGCAAGAGAATGCAAAATCTAACGCGTCAAACTCATCAGCGCGGACTAGCTCCGGTGCTGGAGTTCGGGAACGGTAATGCGGTAACTGTGCGTGCGTAGAAACAAACGCCCTAAATGAGCCCGCGCAGAGAAAGAACGTAAAAAGAAAAAACAGTATTCGCATGGGTACGCGGGCAATAGCACCTTGCTTGCAAGAGTAACGAAAAAAAGTAACTTACTCGCGAAGTGAAATACGCTCGTGCAGTGACCGCTTCGCTCACCACTACGCGCTTTTCACTCACGGTCAGTAGTGGTTTAGAGTCGTATGCATTGATGAACGTTTTAGCCTCGACAACAGAGCGCAGTGGGAAGGTGTCAGGGAAGGAGCAGAGACAGCCCTAACGCTGCAATATTGTTGGCCTATTTCTCTTCAGGGCATAGCGCGGTACACGAACAATTCTTGCTGTACGCTATCTCTTCAATGCAAACTTCGCGCATGATGTACCTTAATCCGTGAGCGAAGCTTGTTTCAAATTCAGACATTCGAAAGAAAAGCCATTTCATCCTATAGATAAACAAACATAAAAAAAGGTGAACAAATATATATTTTTCTACATTGAAATGAATAGATAGATACTACTGGCCTAGCCATTTACTCATTTGTTATGCAAAAGTTATTGCTGCAATAGCCTTGTTTTAATAATACGTGAATCCTCTCTGAAATTACCAACATGTAACTTCTCATGATATCATAGTTATTGCTTAACTTGTGATTGTTTACGTAAACTAACAACCATTCATGACGCGTGACGATGTTTGTGCTTCCATTATATTGAGTGGAAAATCGTCTTGAAAATACTGTCTTTGATGCCTTACAAATATCGCTATTGATTCTACATATCCCTAAGATAGTTTCCTTCAATGAGTAAAACAGGAAAATTTTATGTTCTGGTGATTAGTTGCCCCTTTCATTACGTAACTACAAGTACATAGTTATTTATCAGTAAGTATATTTGCTGTGTACGAACCAGCGAGCATACGCAATAAATATTTCTAAACTTACTTTCATGTTAAAATTCGCTTAGTGTTTGCGCTCTTGCAACACAAGAAGGCGAAAGACGAGTTGCGCATCCGTAAAGCATCACGTTCGTTTTCTGACGTCCGCTCGTAATTATGAAATGAGGCATACGTACACAATGCTGCACTGTTAACGTTTCATTTATTTTGGTTTGTCTTGTTTTTTGCCGCGTATATTTCTCGCGTACCCTTTTCGTGCACGCCGTGGTAGCTTAGTGGCTTTGGTAGGTTGGAATGCTCAGCTCGAGGACGTGGGTTCGATTCCTGGCCTTACATTTCGATGGAGGCGAAATGCATAAAACACCCGAGTACATAGATATTATAGGTGCACGTTAAAGAACCCCAGGCGGTCGAAATTACCGGAGCCCTCCCATACGGCGTCTCTCATATTGTGATTTTTGGATGTAAAACCCCAGAAATTATCATTACTATTATTACCCTTTACCTGTGCTCTCAGTTCTTCATGATATATGAAAAAGTTCGACACGTTCAGATCGAGATTGGCATTCAACACGTTCTTATCGTCACACCCACACCATCAGATGGATTTCTGGCCGAAAAACGCGGGTTTGCACCACACGTGATATTGTTGTCGTTAATCGCGACGTGAATGCAAGTATGTCAAGTTACTAATGCCGTGACCCATCAGTCATCTTAGTCACTAATTTGTGCCTTTCCACACTATACTTTGGAATATATACCAAGTGAACGAGACGCGAGAGTTACGCGGTTTGTATTTCATTTGGTACTACGGCCCCGCCGACGAACACATTCCGCTTCCCAAGAGCCAGTTAAGGATTTCGTCTTAATAAAGAAAGAGCAGAGTGCGGGAGGCAGTCTTGTAAAACAAATCATGAAATAAAAGAAAGGAAATGAAATAAAGGAAACGATAGGATGTACAAGTGTTAGCATGATATCTGCCACGTTCTTCTGGCTATCATCGCCGTCTCCAGCTTATTTTATTCTGCAGCACGTTCACGTTTCTCATTCCACGCATAACTAAATGAAGTAAGCGCGCGGAATGCGTTACTCAAACAGCCGCGTAAGCGCGGACCAAGCGAGCTAGAAGTCAATATAGACAAAATACCCGTATTCACAGCCGGCAAGCGCGTTCTCTACATGTGCGGTGAGTCACTGCGGTATTACCTTGCGGTGACGTGGTAGTTAATATATCCCAAGTTATCGTGATGTTGGCTGATAGCAACCATAATATCAGGCTCGTAGCAGATTCCCGCCGCCTTGGCGCGGCTTCCGCATCCCGGAGAACGGGTCCTAGGGTTCCTCGATGCGTGCGCCCCCCTGCGCCGCCGTGGAGGGTGGAGACAACCGCGTCGTCTGCTACGGCGTCCGCCATTACGATGCCCTCTCCGCAGGCAGCCTATAGCCAGAATAGGCAGCAAGCGGTACTTTGTGCAGCTGCACGTAGAGTTCGTTATGTAAAACGTGTGGTACCTTAACGATATGACGAGAACACAAAGTTTTCGCATCGGCAGCGTGAAGGTCCCCGATTTACGTTCTGTAATCTTTATTTTTAGAGCGGAATGTGCAGCCGGTCTCGCTGGCAGCGGAAGGCTACCATCCAAGCCAGCTGTGTAAACACCTTAAGATAGCGTCTTGTTGGGCTATATATTGGTTAAACGTGCGAAACACACACACACACACACACACACACACACACACACACACACACACACACACACACACACACACACACACACACACACACACACACACACACACACACACACACACACACACACACGAGTCCCATCGCATTTCGTTGTGTCTGTGTTTTCTGCCTTCAACAAAATTGTAAAAAAACATTCGTGTTTTCGAATCAGTCATCAGCTACCCCAACGGACTGCATACTGCAACGCAGGGTATTCTGAATTTTTTTATTTCGTTTACCGTCCTGTAAATGTGCAGATGGGTAAAAATTGTTGAATACATGTCAGATGATTTGGTTCTCTACATATGGCTTTTGTGGCACTAAATCATGACTCTCATGCAGACATTGACTATGAAACCTTGTTGAGCATGTTTTCCGCAGCAATATTGCGTAAACCGGTGATTGTTATAAAGCGGCCGGTCATCGATATCTTTAAAATAAAGCGGCCACACGGCTTCTCAACGTAGAGGAAACAAAATGCATTCAATACATAGCGATTTCTCATGCCGTAGATTGTTTATTTGGTTGAGAACTTTTTCAAGAACAAGCGCTACAACTCACTGCAAATTAACTGCAGCGCATGTCTTGCTTCCACTCCCACTGATTCTCGCGGCTTCGAGCTGGCGCGAAATGCATGTCACGATTTTCATGTTCTTAGAACATGTCACCCATGGTCGTCAGACATTGTTGTCTCGCCATACCAATTTTGGTATATATCAAGTTAGCGAAACGTCCGCAAGAGTACCAAGACCGTGGCACGTAAATCATGCCGCTCATGACATTCATGCTTTGATTTTATCTTATGAGCTGTCATTTATGTTCGTCATGCAGTCATGTTGTGGCCTACCAATTTTCGTATTCATCCCATTAACCAAACGGCCAGGGAAGCACCATGACACGTAAATCATGCCGCTCATGACATGCATGTCATGATTTTCATGTTATGACCTGTCATTTATGTTCGTCATGCAGTCATGTTGTGCCATACTAGTTTTAGCATACATCGCATTAACGAAAGGACTAAGAGAGCACCAAGACCGTCGCACGTAAATCATGCCGCTCATGACATACATGTCATGATTTTCATGTTATGACCTGTCACTTATGTTCGTCATGCAGTCATGTTGTGGCATACCAATTTTCGTATACATCCCATTAACGAAACGGCCAGGAGAGCACAAAGTCATAGGCGGCTAGATAGATAGATAGATAGATAGATAGATAGATAGATAGATAGATAGATAGATAGATAGATAGATAGATGCTCAAAGTCGCCGAAGTGCGCTAAGAAATGCTTGGCATTTAAAAGCGCACAACGTAGGCGCAGAACTTTACGCACTTGCAGCTCATGCACAACAAGCGTTTAAGAACAACGCATTTTGTGCTATCCAGAAACGAACGAGTTAAACACGCACGTTTACATGCCAGATATCAAGACTACAAGACGGACAAACGCTACGGGAAATAGCGTGCGAATGAACTATTGCACACGATGCACTGGTGATTACGATTAAGCCCGATCGGGATCTGATTTCTCAACAATGATTGGGTTCCTTCTGCAGCTTGCGCAAGGGAACTGATCACGATCGAGAAATTCGATCCGGATAAGGCTCGATCGCGATCAAAAGTGCCAGTGTCACACAGCTTTAACTCCCCAAACACAGAAAGGCAATAACGTATACGCTGCACAAACAGGAACGGTCCGTGGGTTGCCACTTGTCGCGCCTGATCTTTACCAGCCACAGGAGTCGCCTCTTCGGATCTTTCGGAACATCTTCCAGCCATTTCGCGAATGGTTTGTGCACTGTGGCACGCAACACCCGGGCATTTTGCCCTAGAAGACGCCGCACACGTGTATCACTCAACCAGCCGCGACGATGCGTGGGGAGCGCAATGGCGGCCGCCACTCGAAAGGCGGCATTCACCCCTTCACAGAATGACTCCACCCTCCACGGCGGCGGAGGGGGGCGCACGCATCGAGGAACCCTTTAAAAAAAAGGGCAGTTCTTGCAGTAAACAGGGAAATTTGGACTCTAGCTAAAGCAATGAATTTTACGGTCATTGACATCAACCGTGAAGTGCACCGAGCAGGCCGCGAAGGCGCTTTTGTGCGTGACGGGATACATTTTAGTGAAAGTGTAGCAACACCGGTCGGAAATCGATTCGCGGCACGAGCTGTAGCTTTTTTAGGCGGGCCCCAGGCAATCAGGAAGCAGGATTAAGTATTGAACATAGCGAAACACCAGTAAAGGGCAGAATTAGGCGACCAGGAGTCAGGAAAAGACGCAGAAAGGATAAGAATAGAGAAGGTAAAATTTGCTACATTAACATGCAGGGTGGTCGTAAGCAGGAAAAATGGCTGGAAATTCAAACGCAACTGAATGATGAAGCGATTAGTGTGTACGCCTTGACCGAAACGCATCTACGAGATTTGGAGCAGCCGCCTGTTATTGACAACTTTGTATGGGAAGGGTGCAACAGAATGACCGGGTCAAGGAAAGGCGGAGGCGTAGGCGTACTAATTAGGCGAGGTCTAAAGTGGCGAAGGGTAAACGAGACATGTAAAGAGCATTTATGGATTAGTGGTACATGGCAAGGTAAAAAGACGTGGCTGGGAGTAGCTTACCTGTGGACAGGAAGTGATAGCAGGGAAAAAAATAAGGAATTGGTCGATTGCATTAGAAGCGATATTAATGAGTTCAGTAACTCGGGCCAGGTGATATTAGTGGGAGATATGAACGCGCACATGGACGATTTAGACGGATATACTGATTACAACGGCTCTCTAGTGCTGGATTTGTGTGATGAACAGAACCTTATAGTAGTTAACAGGGAGAATAAGTGTCATGGACAGGTAACGTGGCAATGCGGAAACAGGCAGTCATGTATCGACTACGCCTTAGTCTCAGAAATGGTCTACGAACAACTGGACCACATGATAATAGACGAAAATGGAAAAAATAGCCTGGGAAGCGATCATAGACGTTTAGCATTAAAGTTTGGGAGAGATACCAGCGCAGAACATGAACCAATAGCCTCAGAGTTTTTAAAAATGAATGACGAGCAAATAACAGAGATCGCAAACAACATAGAGAAGAAAATTGAGGCTTTTCCTACAGCAGTCTGGGATTATAAGGAACTGGTGGAGGTTATGCAGCATGAAATAAGGCGGACACGGCAATACAATTGTTGGATTGGAAAGAGGAAACCACGTAAGTGGTGGAACAAGGAAATTAAACAAGCTATAGAAGAGCGTAAAGAGGCATCTAGGGTTCATCGAGAAGCCAAAAAGTTGGGATTACAAGAAGAAGAGGTGCTCCTTAGATGGAATACATACCGAGAAAAGAAAAGGGTTGCGAGTGAGCTCGTGCAAGAGAAAATTAAATGCGCAAGTGAACGTTGGGTGCATAACATTCACAAAAGAGACAAAGGCGCCCCAAAAAGATTCTGGAACCATATAAAAGCACTCGGAGCTCCAACTAGAAACTCGCAAACGGCTATAAGGGATGAAGACGGTAACATCTATGAAGGCGATGATGCGCTGCGGTACATCACAGACGTTATCAGGCATAACTTCGGTACGAGAAAAAGCGTAGTTCAGACAACAGATCCAGCAACAACAGAGAGGCCTGAGAGATCAAAATTCAGCATAGAAAGCTTTTATTGGAAAAAGGCAGCAGAAAATGTCCCTAACAACACGGCAGCAGGACCCGATGAAATCCCAATACAGCTAATCAAAAACCTCGGTCCAAAAAGCAAGGCACTGCTGACTAATGCCATAGAGCAAGTGATTAGAACAAAGAATATTCCCGTTGGATGGCGTGAAAGCAAGATGAATCTTATCTACAAAGGCAAAGGAGATAAGGATAAGACGAGCTCGTACAGGCCAGTTACAGTAACGTCGGTGATATATAGAATGGCAATGCAAGCCATAAAATTAGAACTGTCGAAGTGGGTGGAGGAAAACGGTGTATTGGGGGAACTACAGAATGGGTTCAGGCCAGGCAGACGCTTAGAGGACAATATGTTTGTACTAACTCAGTGCATAGAGATTTCAGTAGCTCAGAAAAGACCTTTATGGATAGCATTTCTAGATATTAAAGGAGCTTATGACAACGTAGACAGGGAATTGTTGTGGGATATTCTTCAATACGAAGGCATAGATGACGATTTCGTGGAGCTGCTGAGGGAGATATATCGAGACAACCAAGTACAAGTGGCATGGGAAGGCCGAAAAGGAAATGAAATGGTGGGAATTCACCAAGGATTGAAGCAAGGATGCCCTCTGTCACCATTGTTGTTCACGCTTTACGTCAAGGGCATAGAAAGACGACTGGAAAACAGCGAATTAGGTTTTGATTTATCCTACATGCGTAATGGACAAATGGTGCAACAGAAGATCCCTGGACTGATGTACGCAGACGACATTGTGCTACTAGCGGACAATAAAAAAGATTTACAGATACTTGCGAATATCTGTGGGAACGCAGCGACAAATCTAGGCCTTAAGTTTAGCACAGAGAAATCAGGGATTATGATCTTTAATGAGCACACGAGTAACTTCGTGGTGTCAATTCAACAGCAAGTAATACCCATAGTGAAGCAATATAAGTACCTCGGCGTACACATAAACGAAGGAAAGAATTACTCAAGCAACCACCAAGATAATCTGAAAATAACGGGGAAGCGGAATGCAGCAATAATGAAACACAGAGCACTATGGGGCCACAATAAGTATGAGGTGGTGCGTGGAGTCTGGAAAGGAGTAATGGTGCCAGCGCTAACATTCGCAAATGCCATTATATGCTTAAAATCGGATATATTGGCGGGTTTGGAAGTTAACCAAAGATCAGTAGGCCGGTTGGCTTTGGGAGCACACGGTAATACGACAAATGAGGCAGTGCATGGAGACATGGGTTGGGCCTCTTTTGAAGTCAGAGAAGCACAAAGCAAAATTAGTTTTGAAGAAAGGCTCAGGAACATGGATGAAAATAAATGGGCGGCTAAAGTGCACAAGTATCTCTACATGAAAAGCGTGGACACAGAATGGAGGAAGAGGTCAAGGAAGTTGGCAACCAAGTACAGGATAATCGAAACTGTAAATAGACAACCAGGGGTCATCAGAAAGAAAGTGAGAGAAATAGAGACCGTGAATTGGATGCAAAGAATGGAAACGAAAAGGACAATGGAGATTTACAAGAATGAGAAGAAAGAAATTAGAAGGGAAAATCTGTACGATAACACAAAGGGCAGTGCCTTGCTATTTGAGGCTCGAGCCGGTTGCCTAAGGACGAAAATATATCGGAACAAATATTCGGAATTAGATGAGACATGTGTATGCTGCAGTAGAGATCCAGAGACCACTCAGCACATCCTAATGGAATGCGACGGGATCCACCCAGCGAGAACCGTAGGTAACGTGCAACTCCCAGAAGCGCTTGGGTTTAAAGTGGAGGGAAACATAAACAGATCAGCCGTAGAGATCAGCAAGAGACGATTGGAGTACTGGTGGAAAAAAAGTAGGGAAAAGATGGATGCGACCTGATCTCTTAAAATCATAGGCAGCGGTACAAGGTAAATTTTTGAAAAAGAAAAATAATGATAGGTATACAAAAATGCAAGATAAAGAACATGTATAGTATACCTGATTAAATCAAGCAGGCTAGGTGACTATTTGTCGCCGCCCCGTTTCAAAGGGGATGCCAATAAATCATCATCATCATCACCTAACGGGTCCGGTACAGCAGCGCCGCGGCGCGGGAGTTGACGAGAAAAGGTCCTCGCTCGTCCCATGCAATAGACGAGAAAACGATCGCCTGAAGGCGCTGCTGCGCCTCCTGACAGCGCCCCCAATGTGGAAATTTCAAGCAGCGCGGTCGCTCCGCGGTGCAGTCAGTATGGGTGTTCTGTGGTGCAGTCTCCGCTTTGTTTACATTGTTTCGCCCGCGCTTTCCTGCGCTGCTCGTGCTTACGGCGCTTCGTTTTCGACGGCGGCAGATCGCCTGCTTGCTGAACAGCGATGCAAAGACTGCAGTGCGATTTCAAGACGGTTGCCGACGCCAACTGTTTTTTTTTCGTGGCGGCAACCTCAAGAAAGGGGAGCGTCTGCTTCCACACGTGTGTGGTGTTGAAAAATAGTGGGCGTTGATGTGACAGTGAAAGCCAAGTGCGTGTCGGATGTGTGTATACGACATCGCGTTAGAGGTACACACTGAGTTCAGTCATTTAGTCACTTTTATTTCTTTATGGTGCAGTCACAAAGCGGTCATGCATGCTTGCAGAAATGTGCAGAGACGGTGACGATTGCGGTTGGTTTCGTTGGTCGCTGGGCGCGCACACACGGCTGCTCTCAATTTGCCTCCCAAGGAGTGGCATCAGCACTGTCGGAACAGAAATAACACATGCATTAGGCACCAATAAGCCAATAAAATTAACGATGTAAGTACTACATATGTGCATAATGCCTTATATCATGCTGTATAAATATTTAATGTATATCATGCCTTATTCAATGCGAGAGTCATGGCAACTCATTGCATTATTGAGCAAGGTATCTTTTCACTGGTCATGGGAAATCACTCGTACAAACTGCTCCACGAAATGAACCCAGGTCACGGTAACCAGCGATTACCTTGGGACCAGCAGCACGAGCGCAAGAATTAGCGATACATGCCTCACCAAAGCAAACTAGTTTCTCGTCGGGCGAATGCCCCGCCGCAGCAAAAGTAAGCTCACACCGATGGCCGGCTACTACACGAAACGAAGATTCTTGGCGGGAAGAGTGAAGCAGGAAGAATGTGCAAGGTGGCAATTACTTTAAAACATGCTTGGATATTGTGAACCCAGAAAGCATGGCCAAGCAACAAACATAACGCGCGCGTCTCGGGCAGCTGCTTTGCGATCTGCCGCTTACCGACGCATGCGATGACCGCAGCTTGCATTAAATACGGATTGCCACCACACAAAAGACAATTAACGTGCGGCCCTATTTGTTGCCTGTAAAACTAGGAATTTAAGTTGTAGCGTTTGGAAAAACGATCTAATTATCTTCAGCCAGTCTTTGCCGATCGCGAGTGAACGAACAGTACAATCAATTAAATTCGTAGGTTTTACGTGCCAAAAGCACAATATCATTATGAGGCACGCTGTAATGGAATAAATTTGACCACCGGGGGTTCTTTAACGTGCACAAAAATCAAAGTACATGGCAAGAACTGTATTCTTGCATTTCGCCCCCATGGAAATGCGGCCGCCGTGGCCGGGAATCGAGCTCGCGTCGTCGAGCTTGGCGGCGCTACACGTATGCATTTACCGCTAAGCTAACACGGCGGATTTCACTGTACGATTCAACTACGCGACACGTCTAAACAAACGGCCATGTGCTAAATACAGGCACAACATTACTATTGCGCTTTTATCGAGCTGCCGTGATATTGCACGCGAATGCGAAAGTATGTGACTTACTTGACTCGGCGCACCGCAGTTATCCACGCTTGTCGTCTGTCCTTCTCGTACCACCTCTCCGGAATTCTGTAGAACTTCACGGGTGGCTTTCGACTTTTCGAGGCTTTTGTGGCAATCAACAACACAGCAGTATTGCGTGCCACCTTTCCTGGTTGATGAGGTCGCGCTCGCCGTCACAAAAACAACGCACGCGGTCGCTCGCGCCGTAGAGAACACGGACGTGCGCTGGCCCGGCGGCGACCTTCGACACTTCCATCTTTCCGCCAGGGGAGTGGGCGGCGCTGGTGCCGCGCGGGCAAACTTTAGGTTGCCTCGTCTACACTCTCCAATATTCTAGGTCACTCTAGCGTCGGTAGCAGTTCTACGCGTCCCACTACCACATGCCTCACTCCTCCTCTCCACCTCGCATCCGCTATGCTGCAATTTTTATACTCTCCTTTCACTCTCCCCCGGCGAAGCTATCGAACAGCTGGCATGGGGCATGGCGTTTTGTGTTTACGCCACGAAATTTTCCGACCAACAAGAGGTATACAGCTTCACTGTAAAATAAAAATGCTGGCTCTCCCGTAATCGAGAGTAGATGTAAGCATAAATGGCTGCCGGCAAAGCAGATTGGTTGGAGATGATACTAGCCACAATCGTAAAATGGGCATAGTGCATGTTCGCAAGGGCACACCCCACCGCACAACACAACCATCCGCAGCGCGCCGGACGTTGCCGGCCTGGTCGCGTGTTTCTATTTGCGCCCCAGCCCAGTGCTTGACCGCTGGCGCCGCCATGCGCCGCTCGCGCGTATCGTGTTTCTAGATACTTTCTTTCGCCTAAGGCGCTCGAACGCAATCATATGGTTCGCATGAATGCGTCCTCTGGAAGCGTGGCTGTATGGCCTAGATAAAAGCAATAAAGGAAGGCAAAAAAAAGGGTGTATGGTCTAGTGGCAATAAAGAAAAAAAAGTATGGTCTAGTGGTTACGACGCTCGCTTTGAGACTGGGAGTACGCGGGTTCGAATCTCGCCTTGGCTAGAAACTTTTTCTCTTGGTATCACCATTATCTTTTTTTCCCTCTGTGTTTAGCGGTGCGGTCGGTTGAGCCCCGGTGCCGCGGCGGAAGCCGTGGTGCCGGGCGCCGACGCGAAGCGGCGGTCGTTGGGGTGTTGCGGAGCGCAGCGTAGCAACACCCTAAATAAAAATTACTGCTCCAGTCAGGTAGACTGCTCCCTCCCTGATAGTGAGATTATATTTGGATCATCGACACAGTGATGCGTTTATTTAGGAATACCATCGATCCCTTAACAGCAGCCACAGTTGTGCCTAGTCACCACGTGTAATGGCGGCGGCTAGAAACATGGTACGCGCGAGCGGCACATGGCGGCGCCAGTGGTCGAGCGCAAATAGAAACACGCTGCGAAGCGCCATCTCTCGAAGGAGGCGGCGCAAAACCGCTGGCGTTGAAAGGAGCACAGGCAACCCTGCCTCCGCGCCAAAAAATGCCAATAAAGTGTATGGTGCCCTGCATCCGCCGTTATTGGAAATAAAACGTCGCTATTGGAAATTACAAATACACAAATAAAGCTTCAGTGGAAGAACTCAGAAGCAATACTTTTTTTCTAACTTGTTGGGGCAGTCACTGGCGTATAAAATGCGGTCCTGTACAAAGCGTTGGGGGCCATAGACCGCATTTTCTTAACTTTTAGCTGGTTGCCCGGATGATCTCGTTTTGTTGTCGCAACGATGCCCGGATGTTCTCGTTTGAGTGCCGGGATAACGGCTGTGGCTTTTGCCTCAAGGTCACTTGAAGGTCGCCGACAACGGGAACTAAGAGCATTTCATGGTTTATAAAAATAGCGCAGTCGGCGGTTCCAAACGGGCATGGCACGACAATTTCTGAAGAGGCAGAATTTAGACCACCGTCTGGGGATAACTATACGTGTCACTGTGGTCAAATTTGCTGAAAATGTGGAATACATTATAGCCAATGCGCATGTGAAATTAAAAGCGTGTGCATTAATTACTAACTTTATAAAAATTGCTTCATCAAGCGCTTGATGGTATTATCAGATGTTTCCCAATTTCCCGAGAGACCACCTCGTACATATTTGCTAAATACGGTTATGTGTAATGTGTGGCAAAACCTTAACGTTTCTGGGATAATGAGAAGCTCTGCAAACATTTGATTACCACGTTTACTGGACGTGACGTCCGCGGCGTTCATGGTGAACAGAACGAGACCCCGTGTTTATATTTGATGAAAATAAGGGGCAGCTATAGTACGTGTGCGAAAATGGGTTCGCCATTATCGCCGAGCTGCATGCGCGATTTAAGACGTGTGGATAAATTACAGCCGTTGGAAGAAATTCTTTTATCAAGTTCTCGAAAGCGGTATATATGGCCGTTATCCTCAAGCGCCCAGACACTTGTCTAGAACGTGCTACTGGCGGAGCCGCATACCGGTGCTGCCCGAGATGCGCGTCCAGCCGTTGTCGCCGTCGCCAGTGGCTCGCGGGTTCGTCAAAATGGGGCTGACGTGTCGGGAATGTTCAACGTTTTTGGCTTATTGTGATCCTTTAAAACAGTTAGTGAAATTCAGGGATTAAAGGAGGCACCCGCGGTGTCCTCGGTGAAATAAACATGTCACCTTGTCTCATTTCATTTGTGGAAATAAGGCCATGGGTGATGCGTAGGCAATGTTCAAACTGTGTGGTTCACTTACTGCGCAGAATTAGGCGGGCTTTCCTGAAAGAACTGCAACGCCACCGATATATCTTATTTGGTGAAAATGGGGGAATATTATAATTAATTAGCATGCCAAGTTGAAAGTGTGTTGGTGAAATAGGGTTCTTGTTGAAAATTTCCCAAGCTCGAAAGCAATAATGCTTGAAAGCATTATATGCGGCAGCGTTCTCAACGTGTGAGTCACGTGGGGACAGCGTCTTAAAGTGTGGTTTAATTACAGGCAATGAAAAATATTGCTCAAAAGAAACAGCTTTTTTTTTTTTTTTTTTGATTGTGGGCTGCGCAAGTCTGCTGCATTTTCATCGTTAACGCGGAAAAAGGTGGACGTAATCCGTTTTCCGAAATCGTAATCGGGTGCAATGTGACATCCTGGCAATGAAGCGCGTACTTGGGCAAGTAATTCTTCAGGAAAATGTTTATCAGACGAGAACAGCGTCGATTTAAAGCTGGATTTAGACGCGCTAAGCCCAAAAGCACGAGAAGTGATTTCCAAGTTGTCTGTGAAAACGGCCGTGCTTAAATGTATACTTGAATGAAATTCAAGGTTACTCTCGTGCAAAGCGACTTGAAAGATATATAAATTTACACGCACTGTACTTGGCAATGCTTCCAGTGGCCGTCATATACTCAGTGTCTGCACGCTGTACGTTAACGTTCTGTGGACTATTAAAAAGAAAGTGGCTCGTAACTACTTGAGATGAGCAGTCACCGGCGGCGATAGAAACTTGTGAAGGACATATATGGGGCACGCAAAATGCGTATATGACATACCGGCAAGCCTTCACGGGAAGAAAGCAGACACTGCAGGAGAATGCTTGTGATAACATTTCTTGCTCATAAATCATTCACTGCACAGAACTGAACTTTGGGCGTTTAGTTCCAATCAATAGAAGTGACTCCAGATCTCGAAAAAAACATTTATGACTATCTTGATTTCTGACCCACGGAGGAAGATTATTTAGGAGTAGAAACTCCCGTCAGCGCGGGCGCTCGCGTGCGACCAGATAACGTCACATTAGTATGCGCCGACGGGGGCGCATGCAGTGGCGGCGCCTTGCGGCGCGTCATGCAAGCAGCAGCAACAAAGAAAAAAGAGCAGAAGCCCGGTGGTGCTGCTCGGGCGCGTTCTCTTCGGCGGCGTCCGTGTCTCCCGCTCAAAGCAGACGGCACGGGCGTTCGCTTCAGCGTGCACGCCTTAACGTTTTATTGCGATAGCAATTATATGGACACTTGAACTGGATTTCTGCCGTCGCCGTCGTCGTCGCCGTCGCCGTGAGGTTCCCTATAGATAAAATCTTCGCCGCGCGCCGTATGCCCGAGAGGAAGCGTGCGGGGACGCCCGCTATCACGGAGAGCGAACGCACTCAATCTCCCACGCGCAAGCAAGGAAGCAGGAAGCCAGCGCCGGAGGGAGCAAGGGGGGGGGGGGGCGCACTTCTCTGCCAACAACCGCGCTCGTCGCTCGCTCGCACCGTCTCTTATCTCCACACGGCATTCGCCGCTCAGTTTCCGTTGAAGCGATAGACCGCACGTACCTTCGCCCGCTGCGGCGTATGCTTGCTGCCAGCGTTTTGACAGTCGTTGTCTGCTGTCATTCAGTGTGATCTCTTCGTGTTTGTGCGCGCTCACACCACGCTTGTTCATTCAGTTCGTAATAGTCGGGCCACATTTTCCAACGCACGCTACACACGCAATGCTGCCCGGATCGGCAGTGCAGCGCTACAGGTGTGTCCCTTCGCACGCGCTGCCCACGGGAAGCGCTTCTCATCAACACCACCGTTTCACACGCGCCTTCTCGTGGTCGTCGAGTCTCTCTTCATGTCGGTCTACTTACGCCGCAGCACACCTGCTTACTTAATCAGCTCATGTTTACTACAATTCATAGTGCTACCAAAGCCGCTCACCTTACTTCGTATGACATTGCTGTGTTGCTATCGCATTCATTGCTTAGCCCTTAGGGCGAAACTGTGACATTTTTTTTGTGGGCTTATAAGTGAAACAGCAACTGTTCTTGTCGGTGTCTGTTCGAGGGCCGTAATACTTACAGCACTCATACGTGCAGTGTACCCTTGTTCGGAATTTGCTAGCCTAAGATGGGACGCAGGTGGGACGCGTGAGTGCCCTCAGTAGAACTTGTGGAGGCGCGCGGCCGAACGGGAGCAACGTGCGCGGCCGCGAACGGGAGTAACACACGTGAGCGGTTGCCCTGGCAACCAAGACGGCAATAATTTCTTTCTCGGCCGCCAGGTGCCACCAGCGGCTCCGCGGGCTTGTGACATTTTCTGGTCGCCGCTACTGGCGGAGTTTCCACTGCTAAAGGTTTCTTGCTCCGTGTTCTGGCTTAACCAGTAGCTGCGGCCGGTGAGCTCTACAGGAACATTGCGAGTAGTGCGTGGCGATGGTCTGTCCGGCTAGCACAGCGTTCCTTGCTTGTTTGAAATCGATAGAGGCTTGTCGTTACCTGGTATGCAGCGCTGCACATATCGTATCGCTGGATTCGGAAGTCTGTGGCAATATCTCGGTTGCACATCCTATTCACTTCGATGGAGGTGCGTCTTTGTAAACTCGATTATTTCGCACCATTGCATCGCCTAAAATTAAGCGCTTTGACGCACTCGTGCGATTCTGTACGTCTACAAGTGCTTCAAGGAGCGAGCTATATCGCAAACTAAAAAAATGAGCGTTTTTGCATTCCGCTCTCATTGGAGTGCAGCTGCCGGCGGCGTCCAACGCAACGTCACAGCAACTACCGCGGCGGGTGGTTTTTACTTGCTCCTGTCGCACCTTATTAGCGTTTTGCGACGCGGAGATTCGTCATACCTCACCGACGATTCTCGCCTTTTTCTGCTTGAACGCATTCGAGTGGTCTGAGCCGGCATCGCTGCTTTTATGGCTTTCTTTTTTTAAATCGCAGCTTATTCATCGTTCCCGCCGTATGAGAAGCAGGCGGCCGTCACTCTAGTTATCGATTTTGTTTCAGCCGTATTGCACATATCCGTGGGCGTGTTCCCCCGTCGAAGGGCAGTGCAGGAATGTGTACGCCGAGTGCGCACTGTCTGACGCTGCTGACGGGCGCTTTCTGGCAGCCGCTGCTCTACACAAGGAGATGCGAGGCGGCCACATCTGGGCAGCCCCCTCTCCCGTCGGCGCAAACCGGAAGGCGAACACGTGCGCTCGAGGGGTGCATGCTCCCCGCGGTAACCGGTTTCTGGCCGAGGGGGTCCCCAGCCCTGTAATCCAGCGTTGTTCGCGCCTTGGCGAAATGCGTGCAGCACCACGGAAGTACAACTCTCAAGGGAGCGCAGCACCAGAGGATCTTCTGAGAGGCGCTTTTTTGAGCAGCCTGTGCTGCGCCTAACACGCGCGGCTGTCGGAGCCGTGAAAGAGAGCAGCCGGCGCGATTCTTGTGCGCCGCCTGCAGCTTCGCTTTATGACACGTCGCACCCACGGAGCCGCCGAAACCGGTGTGGGGAGAACGCCCGGCGCGACTGTCAGCGAATGGGTTCGGCCGTGCTTAGCGAGCGGCCCTGCGGACGCTTTGCTCGCCACTTGGTGGCACAGGTTTTGTGCACGGTCTCACTGGTGCATCACCAGAGTGGCTTAGCGCTCTAAACAGATTGCCTGAAGCTCATTCTCACCTATGTGCGTTTCGAAATGCGCTTACGAAGAAAGGACGACATGGACGCGCACTGAAAACTTGCTGTCTTAGCTTTGCGGTTCAGAAGGTGTTCACGAAGAAAGGTACGCACGACAGTGCTGCAGAAAGCTGGCACAAGGGCACCACGAACGCGAAATGGGCGAACGTTGATACTGGAACGTCAACTGTTGAGGTTATTAACACCAGTGCCATGAGAGCAATTACGGCCCTCCCTCGTCTGACACCAAGAGCACGCACAGACACCATTTGTGAGCTTAACAGATGCCACATAGCGACAGTCGCTATGTTTCTACGGAGACAGCGCCATGACTAACTATGTCCCCCATGGACATCGCCAACCAATAACTATCGACAAAGCCCCGCTGGTGGGTTCAACCGATTGCAACGACTGAAACCACCACGGGATGCTGTGGGGTATACGTGGTGGTTAACTGAAACTGAGGAGGACAAATACCCTCCTCAAGTCCTACACAGCCTGAGATCCAAGTCACTCGCAGCCATGCAACGGACTTTTCAGACACCTTATTATTTGAGCTGCTTGATAGACGATGTGATAGAAACCCTTGTCAACTTACCTAACGTCAACGAAGCCCACATCTATGCTGAGAGCCTCGGCGCAGTTAAGTATCTCGAACAAGTAACGAAAACGTTGTGCATTTGTTAGCAGATACACAAAATTGACAATTATACACGTGTGAACATTCTGGCCACTGGGTGCAGGCACAGACCGCATTGCTCACTCTTTCTGCGCGCACTCCTCCTCTGCCTCTGTTTGCACGAAAATGCATCCTCGGGCGTGACACGCGTGTCTTCCCTGCAATCGTTCTCGGAAGTCTCTCCCTCTCTCCAAGAGACTTGGTGCCGGGAGCTCGGGGCCAAACACACGGACATTGTCCAGTAGTGCTCCGCTTCTGGAGCGGATGACCGCCATCTACTTTGGACGTGCCCTGGGACCATTAGCGAAACTGTACTTCAAGGTGTGCAACTGAACACTGATCAAGCTGATGACCATATAAGTAAAGATGGATTATGGACAACCCATTTTATAAGTCGTTATTGCTGTACCTCTATGAAACGGACTTGCGTGCTGCATTGTTATGTTATGCCGCGTGGTAACCCAGGTGGGAACACCAAAGCATGGTTTATTGCACGAAATCTATTGATGCGTTAGCAATAATTCGGAGTGTCAAAGTAGAAAAAAGTGTATGTGTGGGAAGCAGGCCACACGGTAGAAAAAAAAGAGGAGAGCTTAAAGAGGGTGCATGTGTGTGTGCCTAATGCGGTAATGATAACACTCTAATGATAATTGCCTGAGGTAGCTCAAACAAAAATGAATAAATACTGTAGTGGCAAAAATATCCCCCTCCGTGGCGGCGCACGTATATGCCCACGCAGGCCATTGCTGCCGAACTCTGCGAACAACAAGCGGAAGCACACAGACGAAACCTGCCTTTGGATCTATTCGATTGGGAATTTACGAAGTGACGTCATCGAACGCCTGTCATCACTTCCATTCTCGGTCGAATGCGCTTGCTGCCGGCCCAAGTATGCAATATATTATGTGCGGCTCCATTCCCTGCATGTCATGTTGACCGCTAATCAAGGACGAAGACAGAGAAAGAAAAACATGAGACGACGACACGGGCAGTAACTTGCAGCTGATTTGTTCACGGCAGCGCGTAGCAATGTAGACAAATATGACATGCGCAGAACGCAGCAACAAGTCTACTCATGCATCGGCCTAGCGGCGCAACACCTTATCAAAGAAACCTATATCCAATTGAAACAGGTATCGCTAATTTCTTATATGATATGCCTCCATCAGTTCGCGTGCCGTCTGGTCCCCAGAATGTCCTTCTGATGTGGCTTACAGGGACTGCAGTCCTCGCAGTGCGCAGGCATGTCCGTCTTTCTTGTTCCCTGGCTCGATCATTCAGGCACCGTCTGGCGTATTTGTTGCACGTTTCATTTACAACTCGTACATTGGCATAATTCTTGCCTTGCCTTCTTTTAGGTTGCGAGGGCAGAGCAGCGGCATGTGTCGTCGCCCTTGATTAGCGGTCAACACGACGTGCAGTGAACAGCAACTAGGCTAAACTCAAGTTCTTGTGAACCATTCACTGAGCATCTGTTGAATTGATGGTAAACGCGAATTTTCTCTCGTTAGGCTTGCTTCGCCGGTGGTATTGCGAACAGTTCAGCGCGCGATGTTTATAAAAAAGTGGCCTGCATAACGAAGGATTTTAGAGGTCCCAAGCAAAGGCGTTAGACTGTATGTAGATTAGCGAACGTTGTTTAACTGCGCGAACAACAGAGACAACAAGGACGGTCCTTTCTGTCTCTGTGGTCCGTTTGTTCGCGCAGTTAAACAATGTTCGCTAATATTGTTACGGGGAGATTATATATACAATGGATATATTTACAATGTAAGGCGCACAACGCTACAGCAATGGTTCAGGAGAGCGCGTGCACCAGAGAGCCACGCCGTCGTCGTCGTCCAAGCACCGACCACAGGATCGCCGCTCGTGACATTACCCGCCGGCGGCAGAAGCACCGTCCCGGTGCAATTAGGGCCCCGGCCGAGAGTGGTACTGTTTAAGGCGCGAAACATGGGCTATGTCACTCGCGATTGTTGCAGAGGCTGACTTTTGGATTTAGCGGAGCGATTTCATAGGTCACATTAGTGACTTTGCGTACGACGCGGTAAGGGCCAGCATAACGGGAGAGGAGTTTTTCGCATAGGCCAACGCGACGTGACGGGAACCACAGCAAGACGAGCGATCCTGGAGGGAAGTTCATCTCCCGGTGTCGGCGGTCGTAGAGACATTTTTGATTGATCTGTGAAGCCGACAAGCGATCGCGGGCAACCTGGCGGGCGATGTCAGCACGGGCAAGAGCATCACAAGCATAGGCAGAGGATGTGTCTGCGTGAGGCATTGTGTCCATAGGCAATGGAGGGTCGTAGCCAAACAGTCGATAAAAAGGTGAGCAGCCAGCTGTGTCGTGACGAGAAGAGTGGTAGGCGAAGGTCACAAAAGGCAAGTGAATGTCCCAGTCTCGGTGGTCCTCAGACACGTACATAGCAAGCATATCTGTGAGAGTACGGTTGAGGCGTTCAGTAAGGCCGTTTGTCTGTGGATGGTACGCAGTGGTGAACTTGTGATTGGTCGAGCAAGAACGAAGAATATCGTCGACTACTTTAGACAGGAAGCAGCGGCCGCGGTCCGTGATTAACTGACGAGGAGCACCGTGGCGCAGGATGACGTCGTGAAGAATGAAATCGGCTACATCGGTAGCACAGCTGGTGGGAAGTGCTCGTGTAACAGCGTACCGCGTTGCGTAGTCAGTAGCGACTGCAACGGGGATCGATACCCCGCACCTCCACCAAAGATGTCACGGGGAGATTGTACAGGGTGTTTCAGCGAACACTTGCAAAAATTATTAAAGGTTGCCTGTGGCAGATAGCAGAATTCTAGTACATGAGCTGGTCTACTCGAAGAGGCGGACATTCCTTGCACAAGAAATTGAAATGCATAATCGAATAATTAACAAAAATTCACTAATTAGGTTTTTAAATAATTACCTGATGGCCCATGTTGCAATTTAAAAATTGTAACAGTAGAGTTCGCAAGGTGGATCCACTTGGAACGAATTCTCGGGATGACACCAGTTTCGAAATATTAATTCCCGAACTTTGCGGAGAAATGCATTGGCGTTCCAGTTACTTTTGTGCTTCAATGCATATAGCGACGTTTTGTTAAGAAAGTAATTGGAACGCCAATGCATTTCTCCGCAAAGTTCGGTAATTTTTCGGTAATTAATTCCAAGTGGATCCGCCTTGCGAACTCTACTGCTACAATTTATAAATTGCAATATGGGCGATCCGGTAATTAGTTAATAACTTAATTAGTGATTTTTTGTTAATTAGTCGATTATTGCAATTTTGTGTGCGAGTTATGTCCGCCTCTTCGAATAGACCAGCTCATTGACTAGAATTGGGCTATCTGCCACAGGCAACCTTTAAAATATTTTGAGTGTTCGCTGAAACACCCTGTATATACAATGGATATATTTACAATGTAAGGCGCACAACGCTACAGCAATGGTTCAGGAGAGCGCGTGCACCAGAAAGCCACGCCGTCGTCGTCGTCCACAGGATCGCCGCTCTTGACAATATGTTTCAACTCGCCCAACAACAGGTTCTGAACTACTCTACGTAGATTTCATTTCACGTCTGACAGCAGCGATCTTGTTTAATGAAATGCGTATGCCAGGACACGCTTGGTTTGGTGCTCAAGTTGACAACTATTGTAATGCTAGTATTTACCTTAATTCCTTCTGAGCCACCGATCACACCAAGGTGAAATATAGCCTCAAAATCTTCCAGCAAATCCTGTTACCACGTAATTTAGTGATCCTGCAATAACGCAGTAATATGTGAACATATGGATACACGGTGAAATGTTATAGTGTAAATCCTTGATATAAATAAGGAATAATATAAGGCCGAGCACTTTAGCCTGTGGTACAGCAGACCTAGCTGTAACTGAGGAGTTATATTTGCTAGAACGTGCTGAGAATAATTTGATTAGAGGCATTTAATTCAGTTACCGACACATGTGGGAAGATTTGTTTCCACATCCGATGCTTTTGCGGAACGCGGCTTTCGCAACATCGATAAAAACTGAATCAACAAGTTGGAGCCAATAGGGGTCAATAGGGTTTTCGGAACATGCAGTGGTGTCGAGAAATGTCAGCTACCTGAATGCCAGCTGTATGTTTTCGACAACTTTGTTGTCCCGAAATGTGCCCAATTTAAGTTGCATATCCAGGACCGCTCTGTTGTGCAGGCATTTTGTATTGTTTGCAGTCATCTCAGGACGTGTTTTTACTCACTTTTCCATTACAGCTTATATTTCAGCTTTGCTTGGGGCCACTCCTTCGCCTATGGGCCGCCCATGGCGCTCGAATAACTTGCCCTGTAAAATGTCTTTCGTTTTTTCAATATTAGAATAACTGTGAAAGTGTCACAGTTATTTTGTGCACATCAGGTGTAATGGGGCGCCGGCCGCAGTGGTTCATGTGGGGTATGCGTCCGTTTTCAGAACAGCTCTTTACGGTTGCCCTTATCCGCGACTACATATTTCATTCCAGGCACTCGCGAAACGTGAGAGGTTTCCCGTAAATCTATTCGACTGTTGCATCTTGGCACGAAAAACTTTGCGCCTTGTGTATGCTGTAACAGTGCCTACTGCATGGATTTCTGCTACGCCAACCTGTCAAGTCATTCAAGAGCTATTGATTGGACTGGATTTTAAGTCACGCAATGTTGCATACGCTGAGCCCGCGCAAGAAACAAAGCCAGCATCTTTGTTCCTCTCGGACCGCGCGTTTCCTCCGCGCAGCTTGACCTGCGCCCACAACCACTGCTAAGTGTGCATATATGTGCCGGAGTGGTGCTCCATCGAAGAATACCTTGAAGGAGAGAAAACACAGGCAGCCGCTTAAAATGTTCTTAACAATTCATTATGATAAACATTTTGACGCCAATAAAAACAGTATTTTGGTGCTCTATCCCCCAACGTGTCTCGATTTTTTAACGTTGTATGTCCAGATTTTGTTCAGATTACAATAATGTTATTGTCCAGGTTTTCGCAACTCTAGTGATTATTATTAGTTACAAACTCGAACAACCGAAATTCGCATAAGTGTCCCCGTTGAAAGCGGTCGGTCAAGCGCAGGGTATCAGTGCTTAGGTAATTCATCACTTCTGATGCAGTTATTATACCGGGTGTTCAAAATTAGTCTTTACGGAATTTTTAAAAATCGCCTGTGGCACGTAGCATAATTCTTATCGTTGAGCTGAGTTATTCGAAGAGGCGGACATTGGTAGCACGAGAAATCGAAACACATATTCAACTAATTGACAAAAATTGACAATGAACTTCTTAGTTAATTACTTTACGACACATATGGCAATTTACGAATTGTAGCCGGTTTGTTTGCAAGACGCATCCACTTGAAGTGAATTTCCGGGATAACGCCAGTTTCGAGATATTATTTCCCAAAATGTGGGACGAAATACATGGGCGTTCCAGTTAGTCTTGTGCTTCAATGTATAAAACAGCATTTTGGTAAATAAAGTAAGTGGGAACAACTGCATTTTTACGGTTCTCCAAACTGGTGTCATTCTGGAAATTCATTCCAAGTGGATACGCCTGACAAGCTCACCGGCTACAATTCGTAAATAGCAATATGTGTCGTAAGGTAATTAACTATGAAGTTAATTAATGAATTTTTGTTAATTAGTTGAATATGTGTTTAGATTTCTCGTGCAACCAATGTCCGCCTCTTCGAATAACCCAGCTCAACGATAAGAATTATGCCACAGGCGATTTTTACAAATTCCGTAAAGCTTAAACACCGGGTATGTTCCACAAGCTTGCACGCAAGTGAGGGTTATTAAGAACGTTTTTCTCGCCTGCCTCATACAAGCGCATTTCTAGTCAGGTGATTCTCCGGTGGAGAGTTGACTGTTGGAATAACCCAGTAATGAACCAGAAAGCTATTTTGTCCGCTGCGTCGAGGGACCATCCTCTCATGGAACTGAATTATTAGGCAGACGACCAATGGCACACAACCGAAAATAACGTCATCCATGTTGCAAACAAGCGGCAAGAGAGAGCGCCAAGTCAGAGTCTTGGTTCGTAAAATCACGCCCGAAAAACGCATTGAACCTGTTTGGCAGCTCCACAGAATAGAGCGGTGTTCTGTTGGAATTTAAAATTGTTGGGTTTTACTGTACAAGTGTCATGATTTGATCATGGGGTACGCCATACGGGTTTAATTTGACCCCCTGGATTTCATTATTGTACACCCAATGTACGGTACACAAGCGATGATCGGACGCAGTGTGAATATTGCGGTAAATTATGCAATCGTCTGCAAACTGGCAAATAGTAGAGATTGTATTAGAAGACAGCTAGTTTACGTAGATGGCAAACAGCAGCACAAATAGAGCGCTACTTCGGGGAACTTTAGAAATCAACATCAACATATGAGTCAACGACGTTAACTGGAAGGCACTTGGTTTCCCCCCAAAATGCTAAGAAATCCAAGCGTGATACGCTCGCTATTATTCGGCTGTGCGGGGCATGACCGAAGCATTTAGAGAAGTCGACGCAAACACAATATGTAGGTTAACCTGCATATTCACGCATTTGGGAACTCAGTTGCGTCCTAAACGAAAGTTTCTTCTGAGGTCATCCATTTTAAATTAGTCATTATAATATTTTGGCGTTTTACCAACGCATATCGACATCCGTTTCAATGGACCAGTAATTTTGAATGGATCACTCGGACAAGAGGTTTCGTAGTGCCGCGTGTTGGACTTGTTTGCAAAGTCCATACGCCTGCACTGTGGTGTACGTTGTCCGTTCCCATCGTGCGTGATACCAAGATGGGGCATTTGGAAGCGCAATGCGCCTACAGGCAACGCCTCTGATTACGAGGGCATGCCACGGCCGTTGCCGGTGCCGTGAGCTATTTCTCGAGATTCGAAGGCTGTGCCAAATGTGGAATAATGGGCATTGCTAGCGCTTTTCTGTGCACGTGACCCAGCTCCGTCCAATGGCGATGTGACTCTGCGTGCTGCCGAGATCCACATATGCCAAGTGGTCAGATCTCGGAGGAGCAGGAGTGCCGCGACTTCACCGTGATTCTGGTGACGTGGCCGCCGCGGAGACCACGGCGTGGCCTCTGAGACCACGTGCGCTTTCAACTACGGCGACGCGTCGCGCTTAAGGTGGTGGTCCCAATCCGGCGGTACAAGCCCCCCCCCCCCCCCCCCCAGTTTTCAGTACTTTTGGAGTAACCGTGGCGGCTCTTCTACTTACACACTTCTACTTCACAAGCGGTAAATGTACCCGCCATCCTCACCAGTGGCAACAACGCCAACACCACCCGCACCGGGGAAGGAAGGATGCACGGACAGTTGTGTCCCCCCAACCCCTCTGCATAACAATCATGGCTGTGTCCCGCAAGTCCGACAACAGACGCATAGTCTGGCAGTGGAACTGCAGGGGCTTCAAAAACAAAAAAAAAAAAGCAACAATGGTGCAATACATGAAAACGCTTTCAAATAACAAACTTCCTGTCGTGATTGCCTTGCAAGAACCTTTCGACCGGCCCCAGCTCCCGGGCTATGTTACGTGTTGTACCCCCTACGAATGCATGGGGAGGGACGTCAGGGTGTGCACCCTGGTTAAGCGTGGGACGGCCTTCATCGAACATGAACTCGTGCTCCACGAAGAGTCGGACATAGACCACGTCCTGATCGAAGTCGTGCCGAGTAGTGGAAGAAAGAAGACCGGCCTCTTCGTGCTCAACGTATATAGCTCCCCCTCGCAAAGAAACCGCACTCACACTTTCGACGCCCTCTTTCGCGAAGCGATGTCCAAGGCCGCCCCCAATCCCTTGATGATATGTGGCGACTTCAACGCGCCGCACGCGCAATGGGGATACGGAGCTGACTCGCCGAAAGGGAAGAGGCTAGCCGGACTGATGGACGAGCTCGGCCTGACCGTACTCAACGAACCTGCTTCGCACACCATGGATCGGACAGGGAGTGTGCCGCGACACATCCCCCAACCTCTCCGTCTGGTCGGGCGCGGTCACTTGGTCGAACTCTTTCGAGGACCTGGGGAGTGACCACAGAATACTGTGTGTGACCGTGGGAGAGAATGAAAGTGAGGAGGACGTCTGCCGAAAGGCAAGTATCGTGGACTGGGATAGATTCCGGAAAAATAGAGAACGAGACAAGAAGGAGGGCCCAATTGAAGACATCAGCGAATGGTGCAGAGAACTACTCGCGGACGTAGCGAAAGCCACCGATGAGATTGAATCGACGGACTGGCGACAAGAATCCCCCAAAGAAGTAGGAGACAGATCCCGCGGAGCTGGGGACGACGACGCTCCCCAACCATCCAGAGTGGACAGCCGGCTGGCACATCTCGTTGCGGCCAAGAAATTCATGCAACGGAGAGCGAGTAAGCAAAAACTCAACAGGAAGATACGCAAGAAGATCGTCGAAATCAACCGGGAGATCGAGACGCATTGCGGCCGCCTGTGCGAGCAAGAATGGCAGGAGCTGTGTGACACGATGAACGGCAACATGAGCGCGGGACGCACCTGGAAGAACCTCAGGCACCTGCTCGACCCGGGAAGCACCAGAACGGCGACCCGTACAGAGATGGCCAAGCTGCGACACAAGTACACGGACGACCCGGAAGCCTTCGTGGAGGAGATCGTGCAGACGCACCTCGCTCGACCGGAAGGGAAGAGTCACCCCGAGTACCGCGGGGCTCCCGACGAGGAGCTTGACGCTGACTTTTCCGTGCAGGAAATTAGAGCGGTCCTCCAGCTATTGAAGACCAAATCGGCGCCCGGTCCTGACAGGATCACCAACAAAATCCTGAGGAACCTGAACGACGACGCCATCGAGAAGCTCTGCGAGTACATCAACTCGTGCTGGAAGGAGGGCCGTATTCCGCAAGAGTGGAAGTCCGCGGACGTTATACTAATACCGAAGCCGGGCAAACCGCTAGAGGTCCGAAACATGAGGCCGATCTCCCTCACGTCCTGCGTGGGGAAAGTGATGGAGCATGCCTGCCTCAACAGGGTGACGACGCTCCTCGAGAAGCAGGACGCCTTCGGCACCCACATCATCGGTTTCCGGAAGGGACTTTCCACGCAGGACGCCATGCTGCAAATCAAAGAACATGTAGTGAACGCTCCGAGCACTCACGTGCGCGCCTTGCTCGGGCTAGACCTCAAGAGCGCCTTCGACACTGTGAAGCACATGGCCATATTGGACAAAATCAGCCGACTCGATCTCGGGGCGAGGTTTCACCGATATGTCTGCAGCTTCCTGAGTGAACGCGAGGCGACGGTCAAGATCGACGGGGCGACGCCGCGAACGGTCCGGCGGTGCCGGAACGCCGCAGGGCTCCGTACTCTCCCCCATGCTTTTCAGCCTCGTCATGATCGGCCTGCCGGAGCGTCTCGACGCTATAGAGGGCATCAATCATACGATCTACGCAGATGACGTGACAGTGTGGACCACGGAGAACACGAGCGTTAGCGAAATGCAAGACCGACTGCAGCGGGCCGTCCGGGAGGTGGAGCGGCACCTTGAAGACACGGGACTCGTCTGCTCACCCGACAATTCAGAGATCCTACTCCACAGACCGCGCAAGAAAGGACCCCTCCCGCAGGGCGTGCTCGACGCCCGTCGTTTGGGCGTCCACGTCACGACGAGGGAGGGGACCCGAATACCGACGGTGTCCAAGTTGCGAGTGCTCGGCCTGTGGCTGGAAGAGAACGGTGCCAACCGCGAGCTGGTTTCCCGACTGCAGAAGAAAGCAGCCGCCGCCACGCACCTCGTGCGGCGGGTCGCGAACACGAGGAAAGGAATGAAGGAACACAACGTGACGAGGCTGATGCAGGCGTACGCGCTGAGCCATATATCGTACGTCGCCGCGTATGCCGACTGGAACAGGAGCGAAACCGACAAGCTGAACGTGGCGATCCGCAGGGCGTTCAAGACCGCCCTGGGGGTACCCCAGTACACGCCAACTCACAGGCTCCTGGAGCTGGGCGTGCACAACACGCTCGAGGAGGTCGCCGAGGCGCAGACAATAGCGCCGCTGGAGAGGCTGTCGGGCACCAAAACGGGAAGATGAATCCTCGACCTGCTCGGGATTCGATATCATGAGGCGCGGGGACTGAAAGAAACACTGCTACCGGAAGTCAGGGGCACCATACAGACGGAAAACATGCCGAAGAACACGCACGCGGCGCATGACGTGCAAATACGTAAACGAAGGGCGGTAGCAATCCTCGAGGAGCACGGAAGACGGGAAGGCGTCCTCTTCGTCGATGCAGCCAGGTACCCGCGGCCCGCCGGTAACGTTGATGGCGACGAGGGACGACGACCACCATAGCCACTTCAACGAAATGTGCGAGACGAACCGGGGATGCCAACACCACCATCACTACTACTACTACGACAAAAACGGCAGCAGTAACAGCAGCAACATCAACGGCACGGCCGCCCGACGGCGGCTGAGCCCGCCTTCTCCATGGCGGTCGTAGACACGAAGGGAAGGATCCGTGTCACGGCATCAGCTAGGCTGCCGTCGGCCGAAGCAGCCGAGGAGATGGCCATAGCCCTCGCGGTACTCCACGGAGGCACGGAGGATAGCCTGATCATAAGCGACTCCAAATCAGCGATCCGGAACTACACCAAAGGTTGGGTGTCCGCGGATGTGGCGCGCATGCTCAAGGCCAGAGCCGGGGACTTCGTGTCCGGCAGGATTACGAACAAGTCCCTCAAATGGTTCCCCGCGCACGTCGCGGAGCTTGGTACTAAAGAAGACAACAGCCGCAACAACAACAATACTAACGGCCGAAAACACACCGGCATCCCACCCAACCATAACGAGCGTGCCCATCTCGTCGCGAGGCAACTTACCCGCCGCGACGCGATCACCCAGAGGGCAGCCGCCGTTGTTGTGCGGGACCCCAGCGGAGGAATTACCAACACAACCCAAATCGTGGCGGACGAAGCTGGGGGCCACGGGGACGCCGACCGTGATATCGAGGAGTTTCCGGCCTCGTACCGAGAGGTTCTTGCACACTACAGGAAAGAACGTATGACATATCCACAACCCCACGGGCGGCTGGACAGGTCCCAGGCAGTCGACCTGAGGCGGTTGCAGACGGGCACTTTCACCAACCCCTATCACCTGCGCCGCCTGTGGCCCGCGCTGCACCAGTCGCCCGGCTGCCCGTGGTGCGAGCACGAACGGGCTGATATTGCCCATATACTTTGGGAATGTCAACGCCCTGAAGAAGAAGAAGGACCAAGAGGAAGGGGGAAGATAACAGCAGGACCCTCTGAAGCGGGGCGCCTCTCTGAGAGATGGCAAGCCGCCCTCCTCAGCGAGGCACCCGAGGACCAGGAGTGGGCCGTTCAGCGGGCCAGGGTCATTGCCGAGGATCTCGAAAGATTTTTCTCCGGCGATCGACCCCTGGCAGCCTAGCCCCGGGCTCCAACAGCCTTAACCGCTGGACAAATAAAGTTTATTCCTATCCTATCCTCTTCTACTTAGGATATAAAGTTGTGGTATATACCATAAAAAGCTTAATTCTTGGAGATTCCGACTATATATAAGACAATTGATTAATGTGATTTAGAAATAAATGTTCAAGAACAAGCATGAGATACATGGTTTTTGCGAACTGTGTCTCAGTTGTGACCATATTCAGAATAAACTACCGCACTTACTGCATTGCGGCTTGCTCTGTAGCTTTAGGACATATTAATGTAGTTCCTAGACGTAGCAAAATAGTTTTTAATTTTTGGGTAATTTGCTTTTGAAAACTGCCAAATATCGCAATCTTCTGTTGTAAACAGCCCGGCAACTAGATGCTCAAGGAAGCTAAATTTTGGATAAAGTAGAGTTCAAGGAATTTCCATTTAGGATGTAAAATTTCATTCATCTACCTTTATTAGTTTTAAAGCGCAACTTCGTAGCTTTAGTACCTTCCCGCAAAAATGGGAAAAAATAAAACCAGAATTCTAAATATTGCTTAATTTCGGCCGCATTATTAGGAAAACTAATAAAGTTACATGAATAAAATTTTGCGTCCTAAATAAATATTCCTTGAACTCTACTTTATCCAAAATTTAGCTTCCTTGAGCATGTAGTTGCCGGGCTGTTTACAACAGAAGATTGCGATATTTGGCAATCTTCAAAAGCAAATTATTCAAAAAGTAAAAATTCAACATTATTTTGCTACGTCTAGGAACTAGATAAATATGTCCTAAAGCTACAGAGCAAGCCGCAATGCAGTAAGTGCGGTAGTTTCTTCTAAATATAGTCACAACTGAGACACAGTTCGCATAAACCATGTATCTCATGCTTGTTCTTGAACATTTATTTCTAAATCACATTAATCAATTTCCTTATATTATATATAGTTGAAATCTACAAGAATTAAGCTTTTTTATGGTTTATACGACAACTTGATATCCTAAGTAGAAGAGCCGCTACGGTTGCTCCAAAAGTACTGAAAACGGGGGGGGCTCGTGCCGCCGGAGTGGGACCGCCACCTTAATGTCCTATCAATTTTTATGCCAGCTGTTTCTTTTAGTGCAGCGTAAAGGTTACCTGCCAGAGTGTCTAATCATGCAGTGGTAACGCGGAGAACGCCGTGGAAGATTTTTTACCAAATGTTTCGATCTGCCGTGAGGATGAAGTCGTACGCTGGAAAAATACTGAAAACGGTGATAGGTGAGCGCGATAGCGACTATACGCCGGCATTGGTGGGAGGCAGACAAGTGCGGCCCTAGATGTAAGAAAGTTATATTTTCCTTATCTAGCCGATGTCCCCACGTTTCGTGTTTTCTGAAGTTCTACAATAATAGCTACGTACGTGATTTTGTGGTTTCTTGTCCAACAGCTTTGGTCGTATCTAAGTCAAGACATCTTTTTAACCAAGACAAGCTAAGTTTTCGACGCTTTTATACACGATACGCAGTTGGGCGTTTTGCCGTAGCCACACGTGCGCTTCTGATTTCGGAAGCCCCTCGAAGACTCACTCGCATACACGGCGCGCGCCTGAAAAAGCACTCGCGGAATGCCTTGGTCGAATAAAGTGCGCCACCATGCGACGAGGGATGCCACGGCTCTGTCGTCGCAAAGGCATGCGTGAAAGGCTTCTGGATCCCGTTGTCGGCGACCTTCAAGAGTCCTTGAGCCGTTATCTGGGCAATCATGAAGTCGAGGCATCAGTTAGAGAGCAAAACGAGATCATCCTGGCAACCAGTGAAAACTTGAGAAAATGCGGTCTCTGGCCCCCAACCCCTTGTACAGGACCACATTACATACGTTAGTTACCTCCCAAACAAGTTACAAAAAAATTGCTTCGGATTTCTTCCTAGTGTTTGTTCACTATATCACTCAAGATGTAACTACTAGTACGCACAAGTTTAATTCGTCATTTCCAATAGCGACGTTCAGAAGACAGATACAGTGCACCATACATTTGATTGTCATCTTGTGGCGCTGAGACAGGGTTGCCTGTGCTCTTTTCAACGCCGGCGGTCCGTGAGTTCGGCGGCGCCGGTATTGCGCCACCTCCTTCGAGAGATGGCGCCATGCTGCGTGACCAGGCCGGCGGCGCGGATGGATGTTTGGCCGAGACGAGACTTGGAACGAGGTACAGTTCGAAACAGGTTCATTTCGCCTCAGCTTTCAGGCCTGCGTCGGGGCACCAATCTGCTTTGCTGGTCGCCATTTCATGCTTACATCTACTCTCGCTTGCAGGAGAGCCAGCATTTTTTTACCTCGTAGTACGCATCCAATAAAGCGGAAATGCCAAATAACGCGAAGACGAATTTTAAACAATTAAATTCGCCACTGGCATCCGCCCCTGAACTGCAGTGGCAGCGAACGTTTGTTGACACAACAAAGACAGCACCGGAAGGTCCGGCCTTAGCAAGACAAGCCCTACGAAATAAATCCTCAAACCCTCTGACGAGCAGAACTGACCGGGCTTGCCGGCAAAAGAAGCACAATGATGATCTTGGCATTCCCGCTATCGGCGCCGGTGCTAAGTAAGCGAACCCACCGAAACCGCGAAACCTGCGGAGGAAGCGGGACATTTTGCACCGTTGCAGTCGGGTGTCGGTTCCCGCAGGCCCTGTGCAAATGTGGCGCAGAAAGGGTTGGGCACATTTTGAAGCGACGGTCCGTTGCGAGCTCGGCGGCGTTGATCGTGAGCGTATCTACGAATCAAAGCGCGGTGCGCGCCACGTTTCCACCATCCGCGGCAGCGCCCGCTGTGCGGGGAAAAAATAGAGCCAGAAAGTCTTCGTGCATAGCGCTCGCCGCAAGCGTTTCCCCCCCTCCGGTGTCGACTTTACAATTGCTAGTAGGTACAGCGGGGGCGTGGCACTGCGGGTCACGTGACTTCCGCTTAACACGTGTTGTCATGGCAATCGTGGAGCTCCTAGGTGCCTAGGGACATAATCGCTTAGGGACTTTTTGAGGCATTGGTCTACACGGCCGCGCGGCTGCTGCTAGTTACTGAGCGTGGCTCTCTTATCTCCGCGACCGGGCGCAGCTTCTACGTGCGTAGGGAGCGAATCGTTTAGGGCGCGTTGAATGTCAGGCGGTGTCTGGGCCACGCCGGCCGCGCTTTATTATTGTAGCGTTTGTTCTAGTGGCGCAAATCCTTGCAGTAGTGGTGGTGTGGAGTGGCGGCTTTTGATCTCGGTGAACTGTGGTGGTGTAAACAAGTGGGTACTGCTCGCGTTTGTACCCCGGTGCCGTGGCGGAAGCCGCGGTGCCGGGCGCCGCCGCGAAGCGGCGGTCGTTGGGGTGTTGCGGAGCGCAGCGTAGCAACACCCCAAATAAAAAAAATACTGCTCCAGTCAGGTAGACTGCTCCCTCCCTGATAGTGAGATTATATTTGGATCATTAGAAGAGTGATGCGTTTATTTAGGAATACCATCGTTTCTCTCTCGCAGGCGCGAGGACAAGCGGGTACGAGAGAGAAACGATGATATTCCTAAATAAACCCCAACGACCGCCGCTTCGCGTCGGTACCGCTGCTTCCGCCGCGGCACCGCGGTACAAACGCGAGCAGTATCCGCTTGTTTCATCATCATCATCATCAGCCTATATTTTATGTCCACTGCAGGATGAAGGCCTCTCCCTGCGATCTCCAATTACCCCTGTCTTGCGCTAGCATATTCCAGCTTGCGCCTGCAAATTTCCTAACTTCATCACCCCATCTGGTTTTCTGCCAACCTCGACTGCGCTTACCTTCTCTTAGTATCCATTCTGTAACTCTAATAATCCATCGGTTATCCATCCTACGCATTACATGTCCTGCCCAGCTCCATTTCTTCCGCTTAATGTCAACTAGAATATCGGCTATCCCCGTTTGTTTTCTGATCCACACCGCTCTCTTCCTGTCTCTTAACGTCACTCCTAAGATTTTTCGTTCCATTGTTTTTTGTGCGGTCCTTAACTTGTTCTCGAGCTTCTTTGTTAACCTCCAAGTTTCTGCCCCATATGTTAGCACCGGTAGAATGCAATGATTGTACACTTTCCGTTTCAACGACAGTGGTAAGCTCCTAGTCAGGATTTGGCAATGCCGGCCGTATGCACTCCAACCAAATTTTATTCTTCTGTGAATTTCTTTCTCGTGATCAGGGTCCTCTATAATTGACCTAGATAACGTACTCCTTTACATACTCTAGAGGCTGACTGGCGATCCTGAATTCTTGTTTCCTTGCCAGGCAATTGAACATTATCTTTGTATTCTGCATATTCATCTTCAACCTAATTCCTACACTTTCTCGTTTAAGGTCCTCAATCATTTGCTGTAATTCGTCTCCATTGTTGCTGAATAGGACAATGTCATCTGCAAACCGAAGCTTGCTGAGATATTCGCCGTTGATCCTCACTCCTAAGCCTTCCCAGTCTAGGAGCTTGAATACTTCTAAGCATGCAGTGAATAGCATTGGAGAGATTGGGATCCGCTTGTTTACACCACCACAGTTCACCGAGATCAAAAGCCGTCATGCCACACCACCACTACTGCAAGGATTTCCGCCACTAGAACAAACGCTACAATAATAAAGCGCGGCCGGCGTGGGCCAGACACCGCCAGACATTCAACGCGCCCTAAACGATTCGCTCCCTACGCACGTAGGAGCTGCGCGGCAAGGTGGTTGCGCCCGGTCCCGGAGATATGAGAGCCACGCTCAGCGGAGACCAGTGCCTCAAAAGTCCCTAAGTGATTATGTCCCTAGGCACCTAGGAGCGCCACGATTGCCATGACAACACGTGTTAAGCGGAAGTCTCCGGTGTACCTACTAGCAAGTGTAAAGTCGCTTCCCGGTGAAGACCCAACCTAACCGGCTGTGGTTGCAGGGAAGCGTGAGGAGCTGTCAAGGACAGTTTAATGCGATCACGTTTTACTCTTTAAGGCCAAGCTTAAGCATCTCCCAAGTTTTGAAGCGCTGCTCTTAAAAAAATGTCGCAGTTTCGCCCCAAAGGCGAAGCATCGATTGCGATAGAAAATTAGAGAGCTATTCGGAGTAGGGATAGTAGTTTTATCGGCTGCATAAACTTGGACACATTCGCTTACTAACTGAATTAACAAGCATGGTGTCAGCGCGCACAAGCAAACATGAATAGATCACACTGAATGACCGTAGACAACGACTGTCAAAACGCTGGCAGCAAGCGCAGCCGCCGCAGCGGGCGAAGCTTCATGCGGTCTATCGCTTCAACGGAAACTGAGCGGCGAATGCACAGCGGATGCAAAGGTCGGAGCCGTGTGGAGATAAGAGACGGTGCGGGCGACCGCCACAGCCGGGCAAAGTACGAGCGCAGTTGTTGGCAGAGTAGAAGCTGCCCCCCCTCCCTCCCACGCTGCCTTCCCGCTTTCTTGCTTCCGCGTGGGAGATTGAGTGGCCAGTTCCCCTTGCGCCCGGTTGCAAGATACGCCTTTGGTGCCGCAGCAGAGCGTCGCCCCGCCTCCCTCCCTCCCATACCCCCACGGCCTTTCGCGCGACGGTTGCGTTTGCTTTCCGCCGTGCGTTCGCTCTCCGTGATAGCGCGCGTCCCCCAGGCGCTTTCGCTCGCGCATACGGCGCGTGGCGACGATTTTATCTCCCTTAGACTTTATACGGAACCTCACGGCGACGCCGACGGCAGAAATCCGGTTGAAGTGTCCATATAATTGCTACCGCAATGAAACTAGCGTGCCTCACGCCGTGCCGCCGTGCAAAAAACGCGTGCCGGCACGCGAGAGCTCGCGCCCACGCGCCTCAGGCATGCGCATATGTTGCAGAATTAACAAATCGTACGCGTCCAAGTGCTGCGCGAGCAAATGTATTTAATCTTTACGCACGCTAAGAAATAGCGTTATCCAAGATGGCGGCACCCATGGCTCCCACTTCAGCGTGAATTCTCGTGATGGCTAGGTTCTCACTCGCGTTGATCGCTAGTAACGATAGCGTTGATCGCTAGTAACGCTAGGGCCCCGTGTCGCAGAAAAGTCCAAGTCGGCGGCGGTGCCCGTTAGAGAGAATTTTTCCCGCACCACGCAGGCCCTCCGCGTGGCGCAAAGCGCTACTGAACTACTTACATTGCTCAAAGTAAAAGGAGTCGAAAAATTGGTAAAGTACGACTTACACACAACCTACGTACATGATAGCGTCGGATTCTAATTTTAATATACGAGGAAACATCATTCTGTTACGCGGAAACAAACCCCTATTCCAGCTGCCGTTTGAGGTCTGTCTTAGTGGAAGTGGCGCGCCCCGCTCGGTTCCTTGCAACACAACCCAGATGGCCCTCGTCTCCGCGTGTCCGCGGCAGCGGGGCGCCCGCCATGCAGGGGAAAGAAAAATGATTGCTCTCCCGTAATCAAAAGTAGATGTAAGCATGAAATGGCTACCGGAAAGCAGATTGGTGCCGCGACGCAGGCCTGAAAGCTGAGAGGAAATGAACCTGTTTTCAACTGAACCTCGTTCCAAGTCTCGTCTCGGCCATACAACCATCCGCGGCGCGCCGGAGGCCTGGTCACGCAGCGTGGCGCCATCTCTAGAACGAGGCGGCGCAAAACACGCACCGCGGAACTCACGGACCGCTGGCATTGAAAAGAGCACAGACAACCCTGTCTCAGTGCCAAAAGATGACAGTCAAGTGGTTTGGACAGTAACTAGCGTATGTAATGCGCTCCTGTACAAGGGGTGAGGGCCACAAGGCGCACTTTCTTAAATTTTTACTGGTTGCCCAGATGATCTCGTTTTGCTCTCGCACTGATGCCCGGATGTTCTCATTTCATTCTCGTCTTGAGTACCCGGATAACGGCTCTGGATTTTGCTCAAGGTCTCTTGAAGGTCTCCGGCAACAGGAGCTAAAAGCATTTCATGCTTGTCGCAGTTTCGCCCGAAAGGCGAAGCATCGATTGTAATAGCAAATTAGTAGGCAGCCATACGAAGCAAGGATAGTAGTTTTATCGGCTGTATAAACTGTAAATATTTGCTTATTGACTAAATTAACAAGTATGATGCCAGCGCACACAGGCAAACATGAACACATCACACTAGATGACCGCGGGCAATCGCTGCCAAAACGCTGGCGTGAGGAAGCGCGGTGGCAGCAGTGAGTGAAGTGACCGTCGTGTTGTCTATCGCTTCAAAGCAAACTGAGGGTCGAGAACACAACGCACGCAAAGCTACGAGCCGTTGGCACACCTAGACTGCGCCCCCAAACCATACCGCTTCCAAGATCAAGCTGGCGCGACCGCACCCGGTCGCAGTACAACGCCTCCACCCCTCCCTCCCCTCCCCCGGTGGCATGCGCGCGACGCAAGACGGCGCGCTTCCTCCCCGCTTTTCTCCATTGGGCGCGTGAGATTGAGCCGCGATCGTCAGCTCACCCTCGCGCGCTGTCACTCGCACATACAGAATACGGCGCGTGGCGACGCTGTTATTGCCCTTGGACTTTTTACGGAATCTCACGGTGACGACGACGGCAAAAATGCGCCTGGAGTGTCCATATAATTGCCATCGCAATAAAAAATTTGGAGCCCTTCCGAAAATGGGGGTAAGCGAAGCTTGTAGCAAGACGACGCTGTCCCATGCGTTCCGCTTCGTTAGTCGTAAACTCAGGGTCGGCGGCTCTTCGTTGACGTTTCGCCTGGGCTTCGGAAGCCTCAGGATAGAATCAGCACGCTAGAATCGGACAAGCTTCGCTGACCCCCATTTTCTGGACAGGGGAAGGGCTGGTGATATTGTCTCTCTGGGTCCCACGTGTGACAAGGAAAGTTCAAGGGCGCGTTACAGGTCCCCCAGCCCACAGGGGTATGTGCCATTGAGCTTGTACCTTTTCTGCACTATCACTAGGATCGGCCCATATGACAGGGGTATTTGCCATTCAGCTTGGACGCTTTCTGTACTATCACCAGGATCGGCCCACTTTTTAGCGTGACACCACCACCACCGCCGACACTTGTGAGGCAACACATGCTTCGCTTGAAAAAAAGGAGGAGAAAGCTCGCGTTCGTGCATAGCGTTCGCCGCCAGCGTTTGCAGGTAAACATTACGATTACATAAGGTACTGTTGTTACCGGGAAGCGTTAGAAGCAGTCAGGGATCTTTGAATGGTACCGCATTCCACTCTTAAAGTCGAAGCTTAACGTCTTCGAAATCTTGAAATTAACTTTCGCTTTCTCTAAACTCATTTGAAACTTCATTTGTGAGCGCAGAGCGCGTCCAATTTCTGAAATCTTTCAGCGATTCCGGCGCCCGTAGGCCTAACACGCGTCCGCATAGCAACAACAGTATGGTTGCTAATGAATTGTCATGGCTTGGGTACGTTTGGCACGAAGCACCAGACGGCGCCCTGTTTTCAAACGCCTTCCTTGCGTATGCGTTCCCGTACGTGTAACTAAAAACACGGCCGCTGGATAAAAAAAGTCGCAGTTTCGCCCGACAGGCGAAGCATCGATTGTGATAGCAAATTAGTAGAGAGAGAGAGAGACAGAAGAAAGGGGAAAGGCAGGGAGGTTAACCAGATGGGAAGATCCGGTTTGCTACCATACGCTGGGGAGAGAGGGGAGGGGGAGGTAAAGTGACTGGAAAGTATAGATAAAGAAAGTAGGAAGCGCAGACGCAATGACAATCGGTCACAGGTGGCACAGCACAGTAGCACTTGCAACACTATAAACATCTGTCGAGGCTACAGCCGCTTGTCCAAGGCTGTTGCCCTTAAAAACTGCAACAGTGCCCTCGTCGCCCTCCGCTGCGATGGCTTGTGATGTCGGCATTCTAAAATAAGTTCCTCTGTTAGAGGTCGTTGGTCAAACCGCGCTATCGCGTGTAAAAGCGATCGACTCTGTAAATTGTAGCGAGGACAGTCACAGAGAAGGTGCTGAAGAGTCTCCTCGCTACCACAGTCATCACACGAGGCGTCGTCGGCCCATCTGATTAGGAATGCAAAAGACTTAGTAAAGGCCACTCCTAGCCATAGCAAATTAGTAGAGAGCTATACCAAGTAAGAATAGTAGTTTTATAGGCCGTATAAGGTTGTAAACATTCGCTTACTAACTAAATTATCAAGCACGGTGTGACGTGGGAATAGGTAATCGTGAGCACATCTTGCTCGATGACCGCGGAAACTCGCTGTGAAAACGCCGGAGTGAGAAAGCGCGCCAGCAGCAGCGGGCAAATTGACCGTCGCGCTGTCTCTCGTCTCGCTTCAACGCGAACTAAATGTCGAAAGCACAGCGCACACGAAGCTACCGGCACTCGGCGCATGCACTTTGTCGCCATCGCAGATCACATTGAAGATGAGGCACCCTCGGGCGCACAATTCGTCCACATCGCAGATCCCTTTCAAGATACGGCGCCCGCGCGGCACCTCCGTGAGTAACAGCCGCAAGAGCGGAACGTACCCCATCCCCACCGTCGCCTCCTCCCCGTGCTTCGAGCGCGAACGAAGACCGCGCGCTTCTGACCGCCTTCCTGTCTCGGGTGCGCGAGATTAAGCTGCGGTTGCCGGCTCACCCTCGTACGCTTTCACTCGCACACACAGCGTACGGCGCGCGGCGACGATTTTACCGCCGTTAGACTTTATACCGAACCTCACGGCGACGGTCAAGACGACAGCAGAAATGCGCTTGGAGTGTCCATATAATTGCTATCGCAAAAAAAAAAACGCCCAAGCACTCCGTACAGATTATTAACCAGCGAAGCTAAAACGTGCGGCCCCGTTGTTTAGCAGTGGGTTAATCCCGACGCTGTATTGAAGCGTTTCTCAATTATTGGTTACATGTTTGTGTTTCTAGTGGAACGCAAGCGCCTATGGCGGGCGGATGCTGCTAACAACGACGCCGAGCTAACTCGAGATATCGAACTCATGCGACAACGGCGAGCGGAGGAGGCAGCGTTGCGGGCAGAGCAGGTACGACGCAGAGAACAACGTCACTAACGGAGCTGCCAATGGCGCGCGCGCTTGGGTGCGACGTAGAGAACGACGTAACTGACGGTGCAGCCAATGGAGACGTTTATAGAAACATGTGGCGAACGGTTTTTTCGCTTCACCTAGCCATATACAGTTTTCGCTGTAAAAATTGCAGCCCTTCTACTACTGTGAAGATGGAAGCCAGCGAAGCTGTGACTATGATGGGTCTGGTGTAGTGAACGTTACCCCCACGATGAGAATAGGCTTATCGTCGCTGGGCATCAGCCAACCGAACACGTCTATCATGAACGTTCAGGTTGAAAAACTCGCATTGAAACCTGGCCGTCGCACCGGGAAAGTTGGCACTAGCATTGTCGGCAGGCTTGCACCACCGTTGTCGGGTTCCTGGGGTGCAAGACGACTCTGACGTTTGGCTTCAACATCGCGTTCCCGCAACTCGGGGTCGGTGGCTCTTCACTGACGTTTCGCATGGGCTTCGGAAGCCCTCACGCTAGAATCTACACGTCGACGATGAGCCCTTTCCCGAGCGCGTTCATTCTTGATGGATTTCCATAAAATCGCTTTAAAATTAAATCTGTCCGTTACGTAAGACATTGAATTGCATACCCCCTTAAAAACTTGGAGGGCGTTTAAGCTTTGCCTTTAAGAGTAGAACGCGATTGCCTTATTGGGACTCGTTCGCATCGCATCATTCGCATACGGCAAGTAGGCTTCATTCACTGCAACACTGAACGTGGGAAAGCCAGCTTACAAGCACCAAGCTTACACCGATCCCTTAAAGTTGGTTTCACTTTTAAACTGAAATGCATTGCTGGAAATACGTTTTTCCAGGGGCAATATAAGTGGTCTTATATTGAACTGTGCAGGCCCTAGCGCCTTTTTTAAATTATTTTATTGTTTGCTATTGCCCCGACGCGCGCAGGTCTGGTAGAAATGTTTGAGCTTCTTCGTAGCAGAATTAGGTTTTCTCGTACATTCAAATTACAATCCGACGCCGATTGGTAAACAATCCGAAGCCGAATGGTAAAGTCGTACTTTACCATTATCTGACAGATTTCACTGTGAGAAATTCAATTTTTGTTCACCAAAGCCTTGCACAACGTGGAGGGCCTGCGCGGTCGATGTGGTTGGATGATTTTCTCCGCCACCCGCGATCACACGCCGGTTGCCGACGCCGAATTTTCCGCGACAAGGGGCCCTAAACGCTGTCGCGTTAACAATGGCTCATAGCCCCGTAAACGCGGCCTCCCCATTACGACGACAGAAAAGTGAAATTCTACGCTGGAATGATTAGCGGCAACGCAGACAGCTGTGGAAGCAGACGACGAACGCGGGAGCAGTGGCTTGAAAGCTACCTTGAAAAAGCCTCAGTCCTTGCTCAAGGTAATTTTTAAGTATATTATGCAGATCTATTAACCAGTATGTGAGATCTTATTTTTGATGATATTGTTGTGAACCACTTTAAAATTACCTCATATTATTTAAGCACGCGCTTGTGCTCGGCACGGCATCCAACGGCACGAACGCAAACCGAGGGGCGCCAACGAGCCAGCTGCGGAAGACGACGCTCGAGCCAATGCTGAGGATGATAGTGTTTTCTACACGCGGACACGATCCTGGGGGCACTCGCCCTTAACAGCTCCGCTGTGAAAAAAAAATTTTAAAAATTAGGCGTGGCTTTGCTATCGCAAACACCAATGACCAGCGGAGCTGAAGGGAAGCCTCATCGAAGTTGAATGAATGAAATTGGTGTTTTGTGGTGCAAGGGCCAAGTATAGCCAAAGAGCGCAAGACCACAGTTAATGAGTTAACAATGAAGTAATGAATTATGTAGTTGGTTGTGACATGGCTGTAGAAGGGCCTAAGAAACAGTGGCTGTAAAGTCCGCAAAAAGCATATGTAATAAAATTATGGAAGTGACCAATGAATGTACTCTAAAACAAGAAATACATTGACAAGGGGGGATAAAATGAACTACAATATGTCGTTTGTAGCACTACTGCATTTCCAAGGCCCTTGAAACGCAAGGCCATGGAAGCATGGGCGTTACAAAGCGATCCTATCGCAGCAGCAGCAGCCTCTTGAAAAAGAATGCGCTACGAATGTCTCGTGCCTATCAATAGAGCAAAATCATTTAAAAAGTTGACAACTGATTTGCTATCGAAAAACGGCTTTGGTCCAAGGATCATTGCCGGATGGCGAGGAATATGCTCTCTGTAAGCTGAAGCGAAATACTTTCTACGTACAAGTTCTGCTTCCTGGCATTCAAGCAAAACATGAAGGACGGTGAGCCACATCTGCCACAGGTTGGAGGCTCCAGTCTACAGATAATTGTGGCTACCATACGTGTGCCCTATTCTGAGTTGACAGAATAGGACATCGATGTGCCGTGTTTTCGTTGTGGAGGTACACATGTCTAAGTGTGGTTGTATTACGTAGAGCTTATTATTCGTTTCAGCCTCCCACAAACGTTGCCAATGGTTTTTTTAGTTTCTAGCGTACGAAAGGTTTAACATCTTCAGCAGGGACAGTTGTGGTAGAATTAACAACTTCCGATGCAACTGATGTAGCCATTTCGTCGGCAAGCATATTACCCTCTATTTCCCTATACCCAGGTACCCAGGATACTATCACATGTTTATTAGATGAATAAATAGTGCACAATAATGAATAAAGCTGAATAAAGACAGGATTCTTGTGCTTTTTTAAAGACAGTAAAGCTTTTACAACACTTAGGAAGTCTGTGAATATTATTGATGATGATGTATAGGGTTTTTCTTTTTTTGGCGCAAGGGCCAGGGATGGCCAAAGAGCGCCAAGAAATGGTATGGAAAAGTCGATGACGTCGTGAATAAAAAGTGTGAAATGTATCGAGGCTGTATAGAAGCCTAAAATATTCAGTGTAAGGTGCATACAAGTATTAACAAAATGCTAGTAACGAGTGATGACCATAAAATATAGGCTAGAATGAAATGAAAAGATGCGTCGCTTCCATTGGCACTCACTCAGACCCTTGGGCACAAGGGCCCGGAGGGACGTGCTCTATAAAACAGTACACCCGCAGCAATACCCTCTAGATAGAGAGAAGGCTACGAATTTCTCGGGCTAATAACATGCACCACAACATGATGATATGTGATGTTTATTGGCGCAAGGGCCAAATCTGGCCAAAGAGCGCCATGCAAGTGATTATGAATATTTCATTGAACAGTGACGTGGAAAGGATTGAACACGTCTGTATATGGGCCTAAAAGCAGAGTCGCTGTACAGTGCGCAAAACATAAATGTATCAAAATTGTGGCAATGGCTTTAAAGTGTCCTGTGAGACGTAAAACATGTTTTGAAAGGATGATTTTCTAAAATTGGGAAGTGCCAGTGACAATGCTGCCTCATTAAGAACCTTGTGTGCAAGGCTCTGGAGGCACGTGCCATACAAATGCTCGTATCGCAGCCTCTGTTGCCAGGTCATGCAACGAATGTACTGGGCGTAGAGCTTGTAGAGAATGAACATCACGGAAATAGTTTAAAAGTGATTTGCTGCTGAAAAATGAGTCCACATGAAGGAACATTGCTGGATGAAGAGGAACGTTCTGTTTGTAAGCTAGAGGAAAGTGCTTTTTTTCTTTCACCTTCTGCTTCGCGGCACTCTACCAGGACGGTCAGCGTCTCTCCACATTTAGCGCAGATGGGAGGTTCAGCACCAGACAGCAAGTAAGAGTGGGTCGTAGGTATGGCCTATATATCCTAAGTCGACAAAGAATTACAGTGGAATCTCGATGATACGAATCTCACAGGGTCACGAAAAATATTCGTATTAGCCGAAATTCGTATCATCGAAACACAATTAAATCTAGCTAAATTAAGGGGGGACGCGGAGATCAGATCGCGAAAATCGCGAGAAAAATAGATTTTTGAAAACCACGCGTTTGGGTATCTGCAACGCCTAATCTACGCTGCATCAAATTGGTTTGGCTGAAAACGCACTGAAAGTGCCCGAAAAAGTTTAATTCGTCAGTGAGCAGGGCGAGAAAACAGCTTTAAATCGCGCAAGATCACCGCAGTTCGCGGAGCCATAGCTCGTATTTCCCGCCACGGAGCGCCGCCATCTTGGTATCATTCGAAAGCTCAAAGTTTCGTCGTTCCGCTTCTCAATTCGTCCGTCGTCGCCAACTTGTAACAAACGCACAAACACCAAAGAAGCGCGGGTCTGCGATAGGTAGTCACACGGGCCCTCTGATAAAAGCGGGCCTCCGATTGGCTGCCGTGCTGAAAGGCGTCTCTCCTTTGGTTGCTGCTGTGGCAGGGGCAAGATGGCAACCGCAGTTGTCTGCTTCGTAAACCACGCCGGCGTCTTCACTTGACACACAGAATTCGGATTACTGAGAACTCCCAGGTTAGTGATGAATCGTCGCTCGTTGGCGAATAAGCTTTGGACGAAGCACGCCTTCGGAATACGGAAGCGCTCCTACGGCAAGAAAAATGCGGCGATTAGGGGGAGAAGCGGAGGCGCACCCGACTGAACGCGCCGCGCTGCCTTGCACCGTGGATTACGTGCCGCGCGATCTTGCACCGTGTGACTCCAGCAGCGAAAGCCACAATCGCCCTGTGCACCGATAACGCAGCCGACGGAAGACGCGCCAACGGAGGCTTGAGATTTTGAGCAATCATGATAACAATGCATTTAACTATCTGTTGCATGGAGACCAATCAGACTTTTCTATGTTTTTTAAAGGAAAAATGGTGGATAAATATGGTGGTGGCTTTTTTAGTTATCGAAACAATCACCAATTTCCAATATACAATCAGTGTATATACGCCCGTGAGCAAAAGTATATGGACCACAGGGTTGCCAAGATAACTGAATTTCTTTGTAATTAACAAGCACAAACTTGAATTGATGAGTATACTGAAAAGTTTGCAATACCAAGTTTGGACTGCCGTCCTCAATTTCAAATTGCTTTCACAGCTGAGGAAAAAATCGGCTTTAACGCTCAACCCCTGGTCCATATAATTTTGCTCACGGGTGTACATTGATGTCTATCCTGTGTTCAATGACAATGTAGAGAATTTCTATTTGTAAATAAAAAACATTTTAAAAATTCAATTTTAATTAAAAAGGGCGCTTCTTGCAACATAGCATGTGAAAAACAGAAAAGAAAAATTATGCTGAGGAATTACGGCAATTCGAACATTCGTTGCATTAAAGCTCTGTAGGTCAGGCAAAAGATATGACAAGCAAGCAGGTGCCTGAAACAAGTCGCAACGAATTTGTTATTACTGGAGGTTGTGGAGAATTTAGTAAAGATATTGTGGCCCATTCTTTTATGTGGTATTTCGCACACAATTTCTTTGGTGAAGTGGTTGCCGTAGATGAACAAAACAGATGAACAATCTAAATCCGGTGCACGGCCCCAGTACCGTCAATGCATGGTCAAGTGGGACAAACATAATGGCCCGTTGAGTAAATTATGGTGCTCTCCTAGGCGCATGTTGAGGCACCGGCCAGTCTGCCCCATGTACAGTTGACCAAATATGCATATGATCACAGAAATAGACAACACTATCACTCACAGACACAAGACAAATTTAATGGTATCGTTAATAAAGCAAGTCTCCCTGGCCAGGGTGCATTTCTTAGTTCACTTGTAGACTGCTATGCAAATGTATTTATAGCGAAAAATAAAGCAGGCAGGATTTGCATGGCAGTCTGCAAGCGAATTGAGAAAGGCAAGCAGCCAAGGGAGGCTTGCCCCGGTGAGAAATACCACCAAATTTGTCCAGTATGTGTCACAGCGAGTGTACTGTATTCCTTTCACATGTGGTCAAACTTACATAGGGCGAACTGGCCGGTGCTTAAACATGTGCCTAAGAGATGACCATATTTCACTCAACAGACCAGTATGTTTGCCCAACTCGGCCACGCATTTGTCACAACAGGGCATAATGTAGGATTAAGAGTGTTCATCTCTTTTTACCCACACTGAAAAATTAACAAGAGAAATCAGTGAGGCATACCACATAAATAAGAAGACATGTGTGAGCGAGCTCACAATAATAATGCACGAAAAAAAAATATATTCTTTCTAGATCACAAGGGATCGAAATCAGTCTGCCTATTTATTACTGAAGTAACTAAGCAGAGCAAATACTTTTACTCATATTTATACTCAAATACTCATATTTATCTTCAGCAAATTCAAGCTAATCAAATGTGTATTTGCCAGACACAGATGTTCTGGGAACAGGGGTGCTATGCAGGATGCGCCGAGTTTGGCGAAACTCGGGATCTTCACGAGCTCTGGCGACGCCTCAAGATGAAAAAACTAATGGTAACAGGACGAAGTTTGTCCGTCGGCACGCTTCCAGTTTCATTGGTTTATCTAGATTCCCTCTGGGTGGCTATCAACCCTTGGGCGTTGCCATATGGGCGGTCGACAAACTGGGGGCTCACGTGATCATACGGTCGGTGCATGGTCGTGCCTTCTTTCACTTGTTTGTCGTACCACCGAGTGCATTACAGGCACAAGCAAGTTATGAAATAAATGCATTCAGTACAATATTATTAGTCACATTAACGTGGGTTATAAGCATTTTAAAGATTACAAAGTGTACACTGAATGTGTATTAGACTAATTCGTAGTTTAATACGTTTCGTGTTATAGCACGAGGGGACGCTCGCCCTCTTTTTTCTCCCTCTGGATTGGATTGGCGCGGCTCGCTACGTGCTTGCGCTAGCATTTCCGAGCACAGATTGGTGTGCGCCTGGTTTTCACACTAGCCTTTAAACAGATCGCTTGTTGCTCGCGCCAAGACGAAGTGAGCGTCGGCTAGCGCAGAAGTGGTTTGCCGCGCGCTTACCGTGTAAGTACTGAGGAATGCCGGAAAGCACTCATACAAGGGTCAGAAAAATACGCTTTATTTTCTTTTACTTGATGATGCACTTACATACTGGATAGCGCCGAGCGATGGCTTCTAACAACCGCAGGAATGAAAGAATTTTTATACTGGGTAGCCCGAGTGATCCGTGGCTTCTAACAAACGCAAGAAAGGGTCTTTGCAGCGCACGTGGCCGTTGAGTGCCACCACATCCATCTCATGTGGGACTCCAGCATCGGTGCAGTTGCCCTGTACCCACCACTAACGAGGTGGCGCTTCACTTTTTTTTTTTACAATAACTTTCTATTCTTTGCGTGTGAACGCCCGTAATGGGGTCCACAAAGTTCACGCTGTGGTTGACTGTCTCCTAATACAGATTGATGCATAGCCCCATTAGCATCCACTAAATTTGGGATACAGTTGTATGCGGCCAATTCGTCTATATTAATGGCCCCCGGTTGAACATTGGCTGCAATAAAGGCGCCTCGTCGGTAGACCTTGAAAAGTCGCAGCACCCCTTTGGGCGCGCAGAACATGCCGAAGTACCATGGGCCACCATCTTTAACACCGCCGTAATTTTGGCGGCTCGGCGGAACGTTGTCGCCCGTCATTAGGCAGCCTCCATTGTGCTTTTGCTCGCCGCGAATAAGGCACTCGTCAATTTGCACTATCTTCCCGGGGCCACTGAGTGGAGGTCGCGCCAGCAGCTCGTCCATCGCGACCTCACGGGTGTAGTTCCTACAGTCGGCGATGGCGTGTTCCGATAGAGGAAACAAGTCGCCAGTCATCTCCTTCAACAGCCATATGTCTATGGTTTTGCTCACGTAGTACGTGAGCCAAATAATTTGCCACCTGGAGAGGTGGTCGTTCGGACGGCCGAGGCGGTCCGTGTTGGCGAAGTAACTTCCTTCACCTCTCTGCCCGTGCCGTGCAGCGGTACTGTGTAACTGCGAAAACTGCTTTCGGCACCTGTTTCACCGGGAGGCAGCTCGGCGTCCATTCTGAGTCTTCCTATATAATGTGACCACTTCGCCTTCGCAGGTTGGTTGGTCCGGGTTGAACCCCAGGTGCTCGCAGGTGCCCCAGTACTCCGATGACGCCACCGGACCTGGCCTGGGTCTGGGGCGCGGTGGACGAACAGCGCTTGACGCCGGAGAGAGCCGAAGCGATCGCATGAACTTTTGCTCCGCAGCATAGTCACACCAGTCTGTGCTCGGAAAGCATAGGCGAAGACGAGGGCCTTCACTTAACTCGTCACACAGCCAGCGCACTGACGTTTTGGAAAGGCAAAAATGACGCTGAAACTCTACGTCGGTCGTGTATAGGTGAACGGGTCCAGACGCTCATATTGCGCCTGCTGCCGCTGGACACAGGCGCTCAAAAAAAGAGTGCAGTTTGGCCGGGAAGGCGAAGCAGTATTAGTGATAGCGAAGTAGAAGACGCCCTTTATCATTTCACCCATCAATGATTACCAACAATTAGATACGGCACACGCGGGCCCGATAAGCATCAGCCGCGCACAGTCATTCACAGCTACGGGTGGGCTAGAGGAGAAGACGCGTGCTCTCCTTCCCATTCGCGTTTGATTACCTGACCTACAACTAACCCGAATATTGAGCGCGTAGGAAAAAAGTTGTCGCAGTTTCACCTAAAGGCGAAGCATCAATTGCGATAGCAAATTTGTAGAGAGCTATACGGAGTAATGATATTAGCTTTATCAGCTGTATAAACTTGGACATGCAGCAGCACCGGCAACACGCAGAACTATTGTCGACGCCTTCGGCGTTTTGCCCGCGTTCGCTCAAAATGCGTGCGGCGTTGGTGACTGTTGCCGGAGCCTCTGATATAAATAGGCACTTGGTGCCGCAGCTAAACGTCGCCTCCCTTCCCTCCCCCTCCCCCCCCTGCCCCTCCCCCTCGGCCTCTCGCGCGTCGCAAGAAGGCGCGTTTGCTCTACATATATGGTGATTGTAAAGGAGGAAAGAGACGCTTACTTCTGCAGCCCTTAAGCGAGCACGGCGCAGAACGCGCGTTTGTTCTCCGCCGTGCGTTCACTCCCCTTGAAAGCGCGCGTCCCTCGCGCCCTTTCACTCGCACATACAGCGTTCGGCGCACGGCGACGATTTCATCTCCATTGACGTCATACGGAACCTCACGGCGACGGCGACGCCGACGGCGACGGCGACGCCGACGGCAGAAATCTGCTTTTGAGTGTCCATATAATTGCTATCGCAATAATAATGCCCATCAAGCCGCCATCCTTTTCGACTATTGTTACGTGCTTTTTCCCGCACCCACAGTGTATGAGTCGCTCACTTATATGGCTTTTGGATTTAATGCGGAGCATCACGGCGGCGACAACCGCGACAATTTGCCTGAAATGTCGATATAATTGCTTTCGCCATAAAGCTAGAAATAGACATTTGTTAGCAGAGGAAATTTATATATATATATATATATATATATATATATATATATATATATATATATATATATATATATATATGGGTAGGTTTTGGAAAGCTGGTCGGGCCTCAGCACCCCTACCCGGAAAAATGAAAACTTTCCGCCTATGCACGATCAAACAAACACATCGAAGCAGCTTGCACTACCGACCGGCACATTCAAGACGGAGCAACACGACTTATTATTGCGATAGCAATTATATGGACACTTCAACCGGATTTCTGCCGTCGGCGTCGCCGTCGCCGTGAGGTTCCTTATAGATAAAATCTTCGCCGCGCGCCGTATGCCCGGGCGGAAGCGTGCGGGGACGCGCGCTATCACGGAGAGCGAACGCACTCAATCTCCCACGCGCAAGCAAGGAAGCGGGAAGCCAGCGCCGGAGGGAGCGGGGGGGGGGGGGGGGCGCACTTCTACGCTGCCAACAACCGCGCTCGTCGTTCGTTCGACCGCACCGTCTCTTATCTCCACACGGCTCTGACCTTTATGCGCCGTGCATTCGCCGCTCAGTTTCCGTTGTAGCGATAGACCGCACGTACCTTCGCCGCTGCGGCGTATATATGCGCTTGCTGCCAGCGGTTTGACAGTCGTTGTCTGCAGTCATTCAGTGTGATCTATTCACGTTTGTTTGTGCGCGCTCACACCACGCTTGTTCATTCAGTTAGTAATAGTCGGGGCACATTTTCCAACGCACGCTACACATGCAATGCTGCCCGGATCGGCAGTGCAGAGCTACAGATCTATGTGTTCCTTCGCACGCGCTGCCCACGGGCAGCGCTTCTCATCAACACCACCGTTTCACACGCGCCTTCTCGTGGTCATCGAGTCTCTCTTCATGTCGGTCTACTTACGCCGCATCACACCTGCTTACTTAATCAGCTCATGTTTACTACAATTCATATTGCTACCAAAGCCGCTCACCTTACTTCGTATGACATTGCTGTGTTGCTATCGCATTCATTGCTTCGCCCTTAGGGCGAAACTGTGACATTTTTTTACTGGTCGCGTGGGACCGGCGCCGCCAGCGCCGTCTATATACTTGTGAGGCTGTTGTGGCCTCCGTAATGCCAGCAATAATAACCACTACAGCACGTTTTTGTTCCATTTTGTGCTCAATTACGTATATATGTTGCGAGACAAAAAGAACCATCGACCAGTCTATATTGTGCGCTACAGTTTACCGCAGGAAGAGATTCCATAACTAATTCTTGTTTTCGAATCGCCTATGCCGCAAGCCGCCAGCAACAGCATGGCCTTCGAGATCTGGTTATGCGATCCTGAGGAATCCGTCGCTGGGGCGTGATTTGAACGATTTGAACTCCGATCACCTGCCTTAAAGGGACTAAATGACATTTCCCGCAGCCGTTAGCTGCGCTACCTGCGCCGTAACTTCGTTTTAAGTAGCTTTCTGCTGTCTTCAACATTAAATGTAGCCCAGAAATTTTTGACGCAACCTCGGAGGTACACATGGCTGTGTGCGATGTTTCCGTGGGCTTTGTAGTTGTCCGTCGCAAAGCGACAAATATATGATGGTTCCTGATTGTGCTCGTGTGGCGCAGGATTATACCCATGTCGCCCGTATCTTGCTTTCGTGTCGGTGTGTTTAGCGTGCACGGATTGCACTCATGTCGTTCGTGCCTTCTCTAGTGTATCGTGCAACCTACGAAGATTCCTCGAAAAAAACCGCAGGTGTCTGCAGCGTGCATGCGTCGCATTTTAGTGACGTAGGCTAAAATGTGCAGCGGCTTTCTATGTGTTTGCTGCCAAGTGCTGCAGTCACTGCGTTCCAGCAGATAGACGCGGCTGCTTACGCGCAGTTTTGTTTAGTGTTCCTTGGTAATCTTTGTGATTTACCTGCATCGGCGATAGAAACCAGAACGCGCTTTCTTGATGTTACTTTGTGTAATTTCGCTTTTAATTTCGTTCGCCTTCTTCAGTGATTGTAAAGATGCTCTTGCTTGATAGTAAAAACCTATGAAATGGGTTTGAAATAATGAGGCTTTTTATTCCTCGGAAATTGGCGCGATTGGTAATTTTACAAGAGCTTAGCAACAGCTCTGTACATCGAGCTAAAAAGCAAAATATCTAAACGTGTCACAGTACGTGAATCTTACTATTATGTGTCAATATCTCAGTATGTTCTCTGCTGAGGGTCTCCCACCACGTCAAAGGCAAATGCTTCTTCTTTCTGGGGTTTTACGTGCCAAAACCAGTTCTGATTATGAGACACGCCGTAGTGGAGGGCTCCTGATTAATTTTGACCACCTGGGGTTCCTTAACGTGCACTAGAACGCAAGCACACGGGCGTTTTTGCATTTCCGCCTGAATCGAAATGCGGCCGCTGCACGCCGGGATTCGATCCCGCGATCTCGTGCTCAGCAGCGCAACGCCTTAGCTGACTGAGCCACCGCGGCGGGTAAATTCAAATGCAATTGTGCAATTTGCTCTGAACTAGCGTATATCATTTTTTTTCATATCATTTGTTGCAAGTACAAAATTTTGCATGGGTGCACTGTTGTCTTTTCGAGTTAAAAAGACACTTTGAGATATTATTCAACAGTATTCAACACCTTCAATTGAAACGTTTATAGAGTGCAAATATAGAGCCATTCTATAGACAGACCGCACGGTAGCTTCTTTAAGCGTCCTATAAATGTTCCTCTATAGAATTCAGTGCATATGTGAATATACACACTATAGAACGCTTATAGAGTGGGAATGGAGGGCCAGTCTATAGGCAGCCATAACAGAAGTGCTACAAACATTCCATAACATTATTCTATAGAATTTAGTACATATGATGTAAATACCAACTCTATAGAACGTTTATAGAGGACGAATGGAGAGCCAGTTTATAGACTGTCCGCATTAGAAGTGTTAAAAACGTTCTAAAAGTGTTCTTCTGTAGAATTTAGTACATATGATGTCGACACACACTCTATAGAACGTTTATAGAGGGCGTATGGAGAGCCTGTCTGTAGACAGGTCACATTAGAAGTGCTAAAAACGTTCTATAAACGTTCTTATATAGAATTTAGTACATAATATATGAATACACCCTCTATAGAACGTTTGTAGAGGGCTAATGGAGAGCCAGTCTATAGAAAGGCCGCATTAGAAGTGCTAAAAACGTTCTATAAACGTTCTTCTATCGAATTTAGTACATAAAATATCAAAACACCCTTTATAGAACGTTTATAGAAAGCGAATGGAGAGCCATTCTATAGAGAGGTCACGTTATAAGTTCTAAAGACGTTCTATGAAAAATACTTTATAGAATTCAGTACATATGACGTCAATACACCCTCTATTGCACTTTTATTGTGTGTGAAATGACATGTTTCTACAGACAGGTTGCTTTAGACTTCGTATAGAGATTCTATGCAGACGACTCTATAGAGCGCGAGTTCCTATAGAGTCTCTTTTGACTTCATAGGAACTCATTAGGAGTTCTAAAGGAACTCTAATTCATTTTCGTAAGGGACTGCTTGCCTCAACTGCCTCTGTTGCCTCTTTGTTTACAATGGAAGTGTATGACGCCGGCGCGGCTTAGAAAACCTCTGTTTTGGGAGATATCGTACACAGTGACTAGGTGGACGACACGAAGCTTTGATAACAGCTACAGAGAACATGCACAAGCGCTTTCTACGCTCATTAAGCTATGTCCAAACGGCGCAAGCACCGTATATGGTGTTTGTTCTAAAAGCGGGGCTAAATGTGTATTCCAAGCTTTCCGATTATGAGTTCAGTCAGGATTAGTGTGTTTTGCTCTGTGTTCTTTATTCGGCAAATATCTTGAAGCACTGGCTTGTCAGTTTCTGACTCAGTGAAGCTCCTCGGTGCGGCCACTATCTGATTATTTTCTGCCTAATCGCTCGCGGGTGTGCTCAGTTCCGATGGATTTGTTCTTGCTGCGCACAAGGCTTGAAACGTAGCTGTGTTTTACATTGTAATACCTTGCAGGAAATAAGTATTATTGCGATAGCAATTATATGGACACTCCAAAGCAGATTTCTGCAGTCGCCGTCGCCGTCGTCGTCGCCGTCGCCGTGAGGTTCCGTATGACGTCAATGGAGATAAAATCGTCGCCGCGCGCCGCCGAACGCTGTATGTGCGAGTGAAAGGGCGCGAGGGACGCGCGCTTTCACGGGGAGTGAACCCACGGCGGAGAACAAACGCGCGTTCTGCGCCGTACTCCCTTAAGGGCTGCAGAAGTAGGCGTCTCTTTCCTCCTTTACAATCACCATATATGTAGAGCAAACGCGCCTTCTTCCGACGCGCGAAAGGCCGTGGGGGGGGGGGGGGGGAGGGGGAGGGAAGGGAGGCGACATTTAGCTGCGGCACCAAGTGCCTATTTATATCAGTGGCTCCGGCAACAGTCACGAACGCCGCACGCATTTTGTGCGAACGCGGGCAAAACGCCGACGGCGTCGACAACCGTTCTGCGTGCTGCCGGTGCGGCTGCATGTCCAAGTTTATACAGCTGATGAAGCTACTATCATTACTCCGTATAGCTCTCTACAAGTTTGCTATCGCAATTGATGCTTCGCCTTTCAGGTGAAACTGCGACAACTTTTTACAGCTAGTAACTCGCTTACTCTTGTGGACCGTCACGAAACATTCAGCTTCGACCATTCGTGCGCCATCGGTGTAGTCCGTCATTTATTGTGCGTATACAGTGCGCATATATTCAAGTGTGCGCCCATTCACTTGTTCTTGATACATCGGCTATAGAGTGGGCGTAAGTTTTCGTGCCATTTGGGACAGATGTGTATAGATAACGTGCGCGAAACCTACTACGACAGTTCGGATGGAATGCTGGGCGTGTTGGTTAAACATGATCTGAAGTGAAGGCGCGAAAACGACGTCGTCGTTCTCGCGCCTTCAGATCTTACTACGACGGGAAGCGGCCCTTTGTCATTGTTTAACGAGTGGTACTCACTCTTGCCGACGTTCTGGGGATGAAGCCCTTTCTTTGAAGGTTAGCGGTACAAGGCTGGCGGATGAGCAAATTTCTGTATCCTCGAGGAAAGCCGTACATCTGGAAGCGCCGGTAACACGTTCGGACAGTTGCAGCAGCGGTCCGCGAACTTGGCCACACAGATTCATTCTATTCCTTAACCTGTCAGTCACCATTTTTGCCGCCAACTACTGCCCACGTCTTCAATCCGCAAGATTCAATCTAGCATGATTGGAGCACAGTGTGTTAGCGAAAACAAAGTTGCACTTCCGACAGCTGATCGCACAGAAGCAGGGTAGAAGCGGTCATGGTTTCGTGTTCGTTCTCTAGCGCGGTTGCTGAGGTCTCAGGAGACGTATGGCGCGTAAAGCCCCGTGATGTTGGAACGTAGCGGCCCTCTTTGATCTACGCCGCAACACCCTCGCCGGAGCCGTCAACCTCCTCTTCTTCTCCCCCTCTTTCGCGGAGCCAGCGCATCCGCCACGCTTAATGGCTGCGGCGCGCAATACTATACCCCGTCATGTGACTCTGACGTCACGAAAACGGCGCGAAACTTGCTTTCGCGCGCTTTTAGTTCCTCGCGCCCGCCATGCGCCTTCCGAGCGGTGGTCGCCCTGCCGCTCCGAACGTGTGTTTCCTAGGGTTTTCCGTCTTTCCGTAGGAACCTGAGCTTCGTTCTGCGTGTAAATGCCTTGCTGCTGCGCGTTTCAATGCAGCAGCAGGTCAGAGAAAAGGCCAGCCTTATTTTCTTTTCCCTGAGGAGAACGGAATGTCGTGCGCCGGAGCAGTGGCTCCATAACATCGGGATTTCGCCCCTTCTAAGCACGTCGTTCTTTGCGAGATGAATCTTACAGCTTTCCTTATATTTGTATGTGGAGTTGCATGGAGATTTTATTGCTATGTGCACAGCCGGACTCTTTGTTCAGTTCAATACAGAGCACCTATACCTCTGCATATAGTAAGCCGCTGAACTATTTGTTGACTCTTCGTGCCGTGACAATGCTTTTTTTGTGCTTTTGCGGGCGCTTTAGTTTTCAAATGTATGTAAGTTATAAGTTAATGCCTGTAACTCCTATTTTGTAATTGTGTGTATGTGTGTGCGCGAGCGTGTATGTGCGTGCATGCATCCATGCATGCATGCATGCATGCGTGTGTGTGCGTGCGTGCGTGTGTGTGCTTGTGTGTCTGTGATCCTTGCCCCTGATACTTGTGAAGCCAAGGAACTCTTTTGCTTTTATTGCGGGCTGCTTGTTTCCTTACAAAGTTTCAATGCGGCGAGCATATTTGTTTATTTTGTTTACGTCACTTGTGAAGGCATGAACCCCAATATATAAATAGATAAGTGGCGTTTCCTTTTAGTTACATGTATAATAAAAGTGTGCATGCTTGTGCCGTCTTCCTTTCCTAGAGTGCAAACAAATTCAAATGAAAGAAATTTGCTTCTTACCATGCCTATACTCAGAGATCACTGTCATGTTTCAGCTCCATTTTACGATCTATTTTAGCCGAAAGTATTGCAAGCCTATGGAAAGAAAAAGTTGAAGCCTGACACAGTTCCTTATTTGTTCTCAGATCGGCCGGCACCAAAGGAAAGAAACCTCCCGGCAAAGAGACGCGAATTCGCAAGAAATGCAAAAAAAAAAAACGAAAAAAAAAAACGTAGGGCACTCTTCAATGATATTATACTTAGTAATTATAGCATTCGTCCGCGTACCGTAACTACATAATCAAACACAATGGAAGGCGAAATACCGCTGTTAGAAATGAGACCATAATGTTGAACAGGGATTAATTAAGAAATACAGCGCTGAAATACGGAGAATATTACAGTTTATTTGCCATATATGCCGTAGTTAACGTGGCACTGTTTTTCGAACCTCCTACCGGCCTGGTCCGCAATCTTCGTCGCCGCCTAGATCATTCTGTAGTTCAGTGCCATCAGTTATAAAACACTGGTAGCGATTTTCATCGTGGTAAAAGTGAGAATAAGAATTATTTTGTTGAATTATTCTCTTTCCTGCATATAGGCTTATGAACGTAAGTTGGTTAAGCGAAAGTAAAAAAATCAAATAACAACCGCTTAATAATATCTTGGCAGCAGCCGTGAAGTAAATAGCCATACACACAGAAGCGAAGTTACGTATCGGGTGTGTATTATTCGCGGATGCTCATAAAGTACAAGCCACGCGCTTTTCATAATCTCCCGGAATTCTGAGAAGCATTACATGTTGAATTCTGTAAGTTAATTATCAAGTGTCATAGTCTTAGAAGTTTCCGCGTGAGCAAACGTTTTTCTTTTCTTTTTTTTTTTTTTGAATTTCTCGTCGTTTTATCGCGATGGAATACAGGCGCATGCGTTAAGTTCTATGTTGGCTCTTTCGCAAACAGAGCATGTATTTTGCACAGTGGAAGGCTTTAGGCCCACTACTGTCGGCGAATTCACTTTAAATAAACGAACATTTCTTGTTGTTTACGTTCTTTCAGCTTTCTAAGAGCCACGATTATGAAACAAATTCTCGTGTATATTCTATGCTGCTTATATTATATGCGCTCAATACACCTTCGCGTTACAGACAGCCCAAGTGGTGACAGAGGTAAACCGCTCAGCCACTACTTGGTACTAATTTTTTCGGAGCGCTTCCGCTTGTATATATCGAAGCGTCCTCAAAAAAAAAAAAAAAAAAATGTCACGACGTTCTATCGGAAGCGTACTTTCGTCATGACAGTTTCACAAAGGTTAAATTCCCATACAACGCTTCAAAGGGCCGAATAAACACGCGCGCGCATTGATGCTAATGCAGCTGCAGCGAGCCAAAGGAGGGTTGAGCGTGCCGTGCGCACCGCGCTGGCCCGTGAAGGGGAGAAATCCGAGGAGAATTGAGGAGGAAAGCGCGCGCGGAGAAGAGTGTCGCTACTTTCAAGATCAAGGGGTTTTAATGGCGCGCCGCCGTGAGCGCCATCTCGTTTCTCTAAAACAAACTGCTCCGCGAAAAGGGTCAATACACTTGCCCCTCTCCCGACCTGGCTATCCTGCGAAGCAGTGTTGCGGAATGGGCGCCCCCATGCCATTACAATCCCATTCCTTTCAATTCGGCGGAATGGATGGGTGGAGTAAAACTTTAATGAACGTCCTGAGGTACGCGACTCAGCGCGCAGCGGGCCGCGGCGGAAGGAAAAAAAAAACTTAGCCCATTCCCACTCCGGGAATGTCCGGGCAGTTCAATTCCATTCCTGTAATTCCTCAACGTAGGAAACACATCTGGATAGTTTTATCGAGTTATCGATGAACGCACCACAAAGCTGATGTCACCAGAAGCGTTAATAACTGCAAAAATACGCAAAACACGTTCCCAAGGCTGAGGGATAGTAGCTTGGTGACATATCTCGTGCAGTACAACCACCCTACTAATTCCCATAGGGGCAGTTCTCCCGGTACCTATAGTATTTGCATGGTCAGCATGTTTAATTAACGGCTTGTCATGTTTTAATATTGATTAAGCTTAAATGTGTTAATGATAAAATGACGACTTAGCGTATTTTTATGCTGACATAGGTAGCGTTCAAGAAGACCTTATATTCACTACGCAGTTTTGTCACGCGTCTGGAGCGGTCGTGAATATGGAGGAAACTAAGATTTGGTTAATAGGGAAGAGAACCCTCCAGACCTGTTGGTATTGGAGCAGTGCACCGCTCGAGCACGTTGTTGTGCCTTTGCATCAAATACGGAACACTGGGCCGCACTGCTCGTCACCACTCACGCATGTCAAGTGAGGTGGCGCGCAAGCTGGTATGCGAAAGCTTGCAGTCAACACAAGCATCGCGCCAGCGTCAATACGCATCACAAGTTAGAGAAGCGCGTTTTCGAATATGCGTCCGAGTCGCCGACGGCAACGGAAGCAAAAACAAAGAAGGGTGGGGAGACAGCAGGCGACCGGGGCGCGTCTTTACAATTAATAGTAGGTACAGCTTCCGCTTAACACGTGTTGTCATGGCAATCGTGGAGCTCCTATGTGCCTAGGGACATAATCGCTTAGGGACTTTTGAGGCACTGGTCTGCGGGGCCGCGCGTCGGCTGCTAGTTACTGAGCGTGGCTCTCTTATCTCCAGGACCGGGCGCAGCGACCTTACCTTGCCGAGCGCAACTCCTACGTGCGTAGGGAGCGAATCGTTTAGGGCGCGTTGAATGTCTGGTGGTGTCTCGCCCACGCCGGCCGCGCTTTGATATTGTAGCTTTTGTTCTAATGACGGAAATCCTTGCAGTAGTGGTGGTTTGGCATGACGGCTTTTGATCTCGGTGAACTGTGGTGTTGTAAACAAGCGGATACTGCTCGCGTTTGTGCCGCGGTGCCGTGGCGGAAGCCGCGGTGCTGGGCGCCGACGCGAAGCGACGGTCGTTGGGGTGTTGCGGAGCGCAGCGTAGCAACACCCCAACGATATATATATGTCCATATAATTGCTATTCATATATGTTCATGTCCATATAATTGCTATCGCAATAAAAAAATGTGCGGCTTCTCGCGCCAGGTGGGCTGCAATGGGAGCGAACGTGGCAGCCGTAGTCGTATTCTCGGCCGCTTGCTGTGCCGAACGGCGCTAGCCATCGGTGATGTAACGCGTCGGCTTCCACAGGCGACGGCGTTCGAAGCGCATTCCTGACGCATTTTTTATGCCGATCCCAGACAAGACTTACCGACGCGTTAGCACCGCGGCGGATCACACCGTTTCGATGCACGCGGCAGGCCGCACCTTTTTTTTTTATTACAGGGGGGCAGAATTTTCAGCAACACAAAAAACAGGGCGCTACAGGTACACCCGGCGACAAAATAAGCCGGGACATGAAGTCTGAGAAAAAGCTGAATATATCCGCAGCCTCACAATGTAGCCTGGTATTTGCATTTTCGGCTTCGACTAGAATATGCTAACAATATTGTCGTATACAGTTTTACTTGCTACTGCTACAGGCTACGAAGATATTCAGCTTTTTCTCAGACTTCATGTCCCGGCTTATTTTGTCGCCGGGTGTACATATTCAAAAGTCAGGCAAGCATGTGCACGCGTCCAATAAAGGCATCTAGTCCGGCGCTGTTTCTTGACCAGCGCACACACTACGAACGTAGGCAGCAGATTCCCGAAAAAACGACCGAGTGCTTCGCGGTGGTTCAGCGTGCCTGTCACACATTCTACTGCGCCAAAGACTATGAGACCAAGTATTATGAACATGTCATATGGTGGGTCACAGGGATATCTAAAAGGTAAGAAACAAATTGTGTATGGTGTGATGTCTAAATCTTTTTTAAGTGTTCTTTGGAGAATGTCCCAGAAGAACACGGCATCCCAACAATCGACAAAACAGTGATCAATCGTTTCACCATGTAGACACAAACGGAACCTTGTAGAACACGGCACGAAACAGACCCTTTTTTCTAACCAGGTTTTGACAGGAAGGGTTGCCGAATGCAAGGTAAAGAAAAAGGTTTTGATCCCTGGAGGAATGATCATTCGACGGACACGCTTAAGTACATCTAAGTAGCAACATTCCAAATAAGGCGCACGATAATGGGGAACAGGAAACAATGTGTCTATCAGTGCAGCAGAAATTTCTTCTTCTTTCTTCTTTCTGGGGTTTTACGTGCCAAAACCAGTTCTGATTATGAGGCACGCCGTAGTGGAGGGCTCCGGATTAATTTTGACCACCTGGGGTTCTTTAACGTGCACTACAACGCAAGCAAGCACACGGGCGTTTTTGCATTTCGCCTCCATCGAAATGCGGCCGCCGGGGCCGGGATTCGATCCCGCGACCTCGTGCTCAGCAGCGCAACGCCTTAGCTGACTGAGCCACCCCGGCGGGTCACAGCAGAAATTTCTTTACGGGATGCAGTGAAAATATAATCCAAGCTAAAGCGAGCTTTAAGAAAGCGACCTCTTTCAAGAAGCCCCAAGGAGCAGGTGGTGCATCTCTGACAGATGACGACACAACTATTTCTGGAAGGTAATTCATTAATCGAAGTTGTAACATCTCTCTTAGAAAAGGACTGTTTACATCACAAAAGAAGAATAACCGGGAGACAAGTTTCCTAACAAAAAGGTGAACTAGGCCAAGACGACCACTCTCAAGAGGAAGAAAAAGGTTATCACCTCGCATGGCCTCAACACGTGAGCTCCATACATAGGTAGCAAACACACGATGGAAGCTTGCAACCTTAGTCGCGAGCAGTGTAATACTTGCAGGACATACATAAGTCGAGCTGCTAGAAACAGATTGCAAGCTTCAGCTCGGCTAAATATGGACAACTGCCGCACCCTGCCAGTTGTTAACCTTACGTTGTACTTCTGCAACTTCGGCTGACCAGTGTGGATTACTGTTGCGATATTGAGAGAGGGGTACACCTAAGGTACTTAAAGTCTTGCCTCCACTGAATAACTGCGAAGATTTTAAGGCAGACGTAAAAAGTGCGCGTTAACGAAATTATCATCATCAGCATTGGCTCGAGCGTCTTCCTCCGCTGCTGGCTCGTTGGCGCCCCTCGGTTAGCGCTCGTACTCGTGCTCGGCACGCGCTCGTGCCACTGCTCCCGCGTTCATCGTCGTCTTCTTCCACAGCTGGCTGCGAGGCCGCTAATCATTCCAGAGTGCAATTTCACTTCTGTCATCGTTATGGGGAGGCAAAGCTTGCACGAGACACAACGAAGCTGGCCGATCGATTGCGTCTCCCGGTAGTAGCTAGGTTGAACTTGGCTATGTCGAGGTTCAACTTGGCTGTATCTAGGTTGAACTTGGTAGCATCTAGGTTCGGTCTTGGCTATGCCTGAGTTGAGCTTGTATATGCCAGGTATGCTACAGAGGTCGTCCAGATAAGAGAGAATTCGTAGTAGGATTTCTAGTCCATAAGGACATTGCGGGCAACATTGATGAATTCTACAGCATTAATGAGAGGGTAGCAGTCGTTATAAAGCTAAATAGGAGGTATATAATGAAGGTAGTACAAGCCTACGCCCCAACCTCCAGTCACGATGATGCAGAAATAGAACAGTTTTATGAAGATGTTGAATTAGCAATGAGAAAGGTACAAACTCAGTATTCTGTAGTCATGGGCGACTTCAATGCAAAAGTGGGGGAAAAGCAGGCTGGTGAACAAGCAGTTGGCAACTACGGCATCGGCTCTAGGAATGCTAGAGGAGAGATGTTGGTAGAATTTACGGAAAGGAATAGACTCCGAATAATAAATACATTTTTCAAGAAGCGCAGCAACAGGAAGTGGACCTGGAAAAGCCCTAAGTTCTGACGGACTCTCAGACGGCATTCCAGGGCCGCACATCGCATTCTGAATGGAGCGCACCAGCTGCCACCATACATACAAATCGTGGGGACTCCGGGGCATGAGTCCTTACGCGGCAATCAGCAGGCACACGCCTACGCCCGAGCGCATGCACACCGCGAGCCGTGAGATGACCGCGCCGAGCAATTCCAACCAGAGCCCATGCCATTAACCTACACGCACATCCTACAACACTATCGCCTTTCACGAAGATCACTACCCCCACCGCATAATGCTCTGACGCGAGAGGAAGCCGTAATATGGCAAAAACTCCAAACAAACACATATCCACATTTGAGTCTTTACCACGCCATACACCCTGCGCTGTATTCCTATAAATGTCCACACTGCGATCAATGTGCAACGCTTTACCACATGGTATGGGCTTGCGCAAACACACCATAGCTCACACGCATAACACACGCCACCACACGGCAGTGCGAGGCAGCGCTGTCCAGCTCTGACTCGACGGACCGGCTCAACCTGGTCAACCGAGCGTGAAGGGCAGCTAAGGCCGCTGGACTTCTGGACTGAGGGGACGACCCACTGCAGAGTGGAGGAGCTACCTACGCTCGTGTGCTCTTTTGATTAAAGTTTATTCTCTCTCTCTTTGGAAAAGCCCTGATGCAGAAACAAGGAAAACTAACCTAGCTTAACCTAACCTAACCGATCACTGCAGAAGTTTTTAGCTCTATTTGCCCCGACCGTGGGGCGGTTAGTAATCTAGAACATATGCTCTGGCGATGCCTCTCGTTACAGGGACCCAATCGCACCACGGAAGAATGGAGCTCTGCCATCCAGAGCTCAGAACTTTCACGGCAAACTTCGGCTGTCCAGAGAGCCCACGATGCGGCGGTTAAGCTCGGCCTCTTCGTTCCCACGTTGGAGCGGCCCGCAGCTCTGCCCTAGGGCAGGGTTTCACAGGACCTTGTCAATAAAGTTTTTTGTCTGTCTGTCTGTCTGTCTGTCTGTCTGTCTGTCTGTCTGTCTGTCTGTCTGTCTGTCTGTCTGTCTGTCTGTCTGTCTGTCTGTCTGTCTGTCTGTCTGTCTGTCTGTCTGTCTGTCTGTCTGTCTGTCTGTCTGTCTGTCTGTCTGTCTGTCTGTCTGTCTGTCCGTCTGTCCGTCCGTCCGTCCGTCCGTCCGTCCGTCCGTCCGTCCGTCCGTCCGTCCGTCCGTCCGTCCGTCCGTCCGTCCGTCCGTCCGTCCGTCCGTCCGTCCGTCCGTCCGTCCGTCCGTCCGTCCGTCCGTCCGTCCGTCCGTCCGTCCGTCCGTCCGTCCGTCCGTCCGTCCGTCCGTCCGTCCGTCCGTCGTCCGTCCGTCCGTCCGTCCGTCCGTCCGTCCGTCCGTCCGTCCGTCCGTCCGTCCGTCCGTCTGTCCGTCCGTCCGTCCGTCCGTCCGTCCGTCCGTCCGTCCGTCCGTCCGTCCGTCCGTCCGTCCGTCCGTCCGTCCGTCCGTCCGTCCGTCCGTCCGTCCGTCCGTCCGTCCGTCCGTCTGTCTGTCTGTCTGTCTGTCTGTCTGTCTGTCTGTCTGTCTGTCTGTCTGTCTGTCTGTCCGTCCGTCCGTCCGTCCGTCCGTCCGTCCGTCTGTCTGTCTGTCTGTCTGTCTGTCTGTCTGTCTGTCTGTCTGTCTGTCTGTCTGTCTGTCTGTCTGTCTGTCTGTCTGTCTGTCTGTCTGTCTGTCTGTCTGCCTGCCTGCCTGCCTGCCTGCCTGCCTGCCTGCCTGTCCGTCTGTCTGTCCGTCCGTCCGTCCGTCTGTCTGTCTGTTACATCACTATTCCATTAAAATAAAAAAAAAGCTTCTTAAAATTTACCAGGTACTTGGCGGATTCCACAAGCACAGCAGCAGCTCGGCGCCTTCACGCTGCGCACGATGCCCACGGCCAGTGAGGGATTAATTCTCAGCCTTATTAGAACGAAAAATTAACGACGTGCCACTGGTACAATCTCGGAGACCACGCAAAAGTAGTGGGACTTCGCTTGCGTGCCGCTGGGTGTGACTGTGTGTCCAGAAGGAGAGAGAGAAAAACGTTTATCGTTAGAAAAGGCAACCCCTGCGCTGTTTCCGGCGAGGCACCTACTACATTAGGTTAATTGTTTCGCTCATTAATAAGAAGAAAGACACACGAGAGAGAAGCGTGGCTGCAGAGGGCTCATAAAGGAGGCACGCACCCACGTCATGGAAGCAAGGGCGGGAGTTTCAGTCGTTGTTTTCCGCGCCCCATAAGTTATCTCAGTTATGCGTTAGAAATAACCATGTGAGCAAAAAATTGAACTAGTGTAGCACTACGCGCAGAAAGAAATTCGTCAATAGATGCTCAAAAGGCGTTGTGTACAGCATACCTCCTTCCTGCGGGCAGCGTTACGTGGGCAGATGCTTAAATGTGAGATTGCAGACCAGAAAATGCAAAAGAGGAAGATGGGGTTTTCTTCAAGTACATTGCTTTCAACATGCATGTTCTCCACTATTACATCAAAGCTGTTAAGGGCTCACTCTTCGATGGTCGCGTCCGGCAAGAAAAAAAAAAAAAAACTCTCATTGGCCGTATGCTGTATGTGCGAGTGAAAGCGCGCGAGGGCGAGGGACGCGCGCTTTCACGGGGAGCGAACGCACTGCGGAGAGCAAACGCGACTTCCCAGTGTAAGGCGAGCGGTGGGCGAGGTGGGCATCGAAATACCCTAGACAACATCCTGGATTCCGAGTGGTGGAGCAGAGCAGATCGGCTCCGTTAATTTTTCACCGAAAAGGCGGATATTTCACCTTAAATTGTCTGAAACCGGTCCCCAAAGGTCAGTGAATTGTGCCCGGCACCCGTCTTCACCTTTTTCTGAACTTTCCAACTGGATTATGTGCCCGAGAAGAGCTTTTGCAACTGACGCGGCCGCCGACGCGCTTGGCCTGGGAGGTAAGTGGGAGGTAAGGCACCAAGGCAACCAGTAGGTAAGCTCTCCCAAGTAACAAAGGACCTAATAAAGAAATGGCAAAACATGAAAGTTTCAAACTCAAGAGATCAGATAGAATTCGCTGAACTGCCGAAACTGATCTACAAGGAGAAAGTAAGGGATATCCGAAATTATAACGTGGAAAAGATTGAGAAAGCAGTAAAATATGGACGCAGCATGAAATCGGTGAGAAGAAAACTTGGCATAGGACAAGGCAAAATGTATGCACTGAAATATAAGCAGGGTAATATCATCCGCAATTTCGATGACATAGTAAAAGCAGCGGGAGAATTCTATACTGACCTGTTCATTACCCAGAGCAGCCAAGCTACTTTCATTCCAAGTAGTGATGAACAGGATTCAGAGGCTCCTTCTATAACTAGCGGGGCCTTGAAAGACATGACCAGGGGAAAAACTGCCGGAGAAGATGGAATAACAGTCAATTTAATCAAGGATGGGGGCGATATCATACTTGAAAAGCTTGCGGCCCTTTATACGCAATGCATCACGACTTGAAGTGTAGCAGAAAGCTGGAAAAACGCCAGCATTATACTCATCCATAAGAAGGGAGACGTTAAAGGATTGAAGAATTATAGACCCATTAGCTTGCTCTCAGTATTGTATAAAATATTCGCCAAGGTAATTTCAAATAGAATCAGGGCACCACTTGACTTGAACCAACCAAGAGAACAGGCTGTCTTCAGGAAGGGATATTCTACGATGGATCATATCCATGTCATAAATCAGGTGATAGAGAAATCGGCGGAGTACAATCAACCTCTCTATATGGCTTTCATAGATTATGAAAAAGCATTTAATTCAATAGAGACACCAGCAGTCATAGAGGCATTGCGTAATCAGGAGTACAAGGCATGCGTCTCAAGTTTTCTTTCGGTACTCACGCTTGTCGAAAACGCGCCGAGCGATTGCCAAGAGTGATAACACGGCAGTGTGCTGCTTGCTCCGGCAGAGCTAACGCCGAGGAGCTTAGGAACTCAAAAATTCCGTCTTCCGAACGACCGAAAACAGGCTTTGCACCCTTGCATTTGTCTTGAGTGCAATTAGAAGGCATTCTTCGAGCGTCTAGCATGGTCTGGCTGAGAGCCTGTGTTGTGGCCACCTCTGTGTACGTAGCGTACCATCACGTCGGCTGAGGCCAAGTTGTGTGGAAAACGCGCAGTCGCCCGTCTATTTGGGCTCTTCAAGTCCAGGAAATAATACCCAGGAATGGGGGAATGCTTGGAAATGAGATTTTTCTTGATATTTTACGGTAATGTTTGGGATGCATCGGGTATTTTCTACGCCATGTATGTAAAAGCAAATTTCGTTTGTAATGCCGCCCATTCACAACTTTCGCACGTTTCGCCTCTACACGCAGTATTCCTATAAGGTTTAAATACCAAAATGACACATGCTTGTGATTTACTTCTTTCAGCTGATGTCCGGTGGAGCTTCGTACGGTAACTACTGCTGCCTACCTGGTGCCACAACATTGGATTAACGCACAAAATGCCAGGAAAAGGCATTTTTAGAGCAAAATAAACATTTCCTCATTTCACAAGGCGTCTTGCACGTTGCACAGATTAATTACATGTTGCACAGATTAGATGAAGGCTTTTAAATATCCTTAGCAATCATTTTTACTAACTAATGAAACGATTCCGCACAAAGCCTGAGCGTAATTGAGCAGTAGAAGGCAAAAAAAAAATGCCATGCCGATGAGCGCAGCCGGAGTGACACGTACCAGCTAGCGTTCTAAACGCGCGCCCCAAAACCGAAGCCTGAAGTGTGGTTCAGGTTTTCACATCAGGCGCTTGGTGAGTCAATTCGGCCGCTGGGCTCTATGGAAGTGTCCGTTCTTGTTGAATTTCTTTCTCTACGCTTTGGCTCTGGCGAGATGCTAGCACGTCCAATGAGGTCACCAAAGAAACCGTATTTCCGTAACGCCAAACTAGCATTTTTTTTTTTTTTTGCATCGAACGTTAAGTCTGCTTTTTTCGGCAGCTTAAAATGCGGCCGAAAATTTACTTGGCACAAATGTTTTATTAGTTGCAAAACGATTTTACAAACTTTTTTTTTTTCAAGTAACCAGAGTGGGTTTCCTTCGTAGTAATTGCTACGATTGGGTGGATGTCTCATTTTCCATTTTAATTACTTCTCTCCACATAGCGGGTTTCCGCTCAACTATTCCGTCAGACACTTGCTTTTGCTTCGAGTTGATAAATTCGACTGGCGTCCTGCCATCCGCTAGCCGCCTGGTTAGCTCAGATGGCAGAGCGGCTATCCCGGAAAGGCGGTGGTACCGGGTTCGAGTCCCGGAACAGGACGAATTTTTCTTCAACTGCGACGCTTTTCCTTCGAGGAAGGTTTCCTTTGTAGCAGTTGCAACGATTGCGCGGATGTCTCATTTTGGATATTAATTCTCTCCACCTAGCGGGTTTCCACTGAACTATTACGTCAAATACTAGAGAAGCAAATGCAATCATCATAGAGTGCATTTTACAAATACTTTAGTTATACTGCTAAAGCGGAGAGTAGATATGCATGAACATCAGATGATTGTGCTGACACTTAGCAGGAACAAGGTAACATAACATTACTTATTCATCACTTTCTTTTACTGAAAGTGTTGTATCTGCGTCATACCCGAGTTCTGCGCATGCGCAGTACGCTTCCTTTCCTTCTCCCCGCTCCCACTTCCTTTCCCACTACGGGGATAAAAGCAATCGAACGCCCGAATAAACACTTTGTATGTTCGAGCTGTCCGTGCCTCGTAACTGCTCCGGCCCGCGTGCCGTGGCTATGCTACAGTGGCGACGAGGGTGGGATACCAGCCGCTCGGTGAAAGAAGAGCCGCAGCCTCGCCGACTACAAGCATGGCTCATCATATGCTCCCTGCATTCAACGAAGAAACAGATGAGCGGAATCTCATTAAGGCAGATGCCGACTTTGACGGAATCGCCGATTCGGCCAAAAAGAGAGCACTGCTCGTGGCGGCATTGAGCACGCAAACCGTGCACGCTGCATGGGAAGGTCGCACCGCGAGCCCCAAACGCATTGAGCTTCGAGCAAGTTGTCGAGGTGCTAAATGAGTGGCGTGATCCGAAGCGACATGAAATAACGGAGAGCTTCAAGTGCTTTAACCGCTGCCAGATGGAAGGGGAACCTGTCACGAAGTTTCTGGTGGAAATGTGCCGCTTAGCCGATGACTGCCATTTTGGCAACGCCCTGGATCGGATGCTCAGGATCGTATTGTGTCCGGTGTTCGGTCAACGGCTCTACAGAAGCAACTCCTGGCAAAGGCCGACCTCGCGCTAGCTGAGGCCAAAGCACTGAAAATTTCAGCTGAAACTGCCGAGAACGACGCTACGAAAATGTCCTCCGAGCCAAAAGCTCAATTTAAATTGCAGGCGGCTCAAAAAAGACCGCCAGGAGAAAACAGAAATGCCGAAGAACATGTGGAATGTGGAAGGTGTGGCAGCTCAAAACACGATGTCGATTTCGGATGGGCAAATGCGCGTTGCTATCGCTGTGGACGTCGGGAACACATTGCTAAGATATGTCAAAGCAGCCCTAACCGCGGTAGGTTAACTGTCAGAGCAATGCACGCTAATACACTGGCTATAACGGAAACCACCCCAATGGACGATAGCACTGACGAAGTCAACCTTTGGAAATTGGTGTCGGAGCGGAAAAATTTTCTCGAGCCACCAATCCGCCACTCCTTTATATGGGGTGGGGTGGAAGTCGCCATGGAAGCCGACACTAGGTCACCAGTGTGTGTCATTTCTCGGGAGCTGTACATGAAGCATCGGAACCATTGGCCTACCCTGAAGCCGTCACGCGTCAAGTTGTCTTGCTACGCAGGGCGGTTGCCGGTGTTGGGCGACCTGACACTACGTGTGGGCTTCAAAGGCGTGCTCGTGGACTGTCCCCTCACAGTGATCGCCTGCGAAGAGCCAAGCTTATGCGGAAGGGACCTGCTGACGCTACTGGACAAAGCTGGCGCTCCGGTGCTACATGTGACTTCGGCCTGCGGAGCCACAAGAACAAGCGAAATGGTCCCCTGCAAGGTTAAGGCCATTTTCACTGACCACCAGGACATCTTCACCATAGATCTCGGCCTAATGAAGGGTCCTCCAGCAAGCCTGTACCTCAAAGATAGAGCAATACCGACGTTTTGTGTGGAGAGATCCCTTTCTTATGCTCCACGCGATAAGGTATCTTTAGAGCTGGACCGACTCGTTTCCCTAGGCGTCTTAACGCCAGTCAGTCACTCGGATTGGGCAACGCCCATAGTGCCGGTGCTAAAGAAAGATGGCTCTGTACGCATTTATGGCGACTTTAAAGTTACACTGGACCTTGTTTCCGCAGTCGAACAGTATCTGATTCCCGTAATCGAGGATATGTTCGCAGCTTTAAGCGGCGGTGAATGCTTCAGTAACCTTGACTTGCGAGACGCTTATAGCCAGGTGCCTCTAGACGAAGCCGCGCGCACACTTTGCGTAATCAATACGCATAAAGGCTTATTTTGCTATAATCGGCTTCCATTCGGAATATCGTCGGCATCGTCGAATTTCTATAGAAATATTGACACCATTATCAGTGTCAATATTGACCCGGTTTTCAAGCCTACCTTGATGATGTAATCGTGTCCGAGAAGGAAGGCGATAACGAAGGGCGATGGAAAACTGTCTTAGAGCATTTTTGGGAGCATGGAGTTAAGTTACGATATGACAAATGCAAATTTCTACAATCGGCAGTCATTTATCTAGGACATCGCATTGACAGCGAGGGCCTCCATTCAAAAACAAGGAACGCGGAAGATATTATGCGCACACCTTATTCACGGGATGTTGCAGAACTGCGCTCATTTATCGGAATGTTGACGTTCTACGCGAAACTTTTGCCAAACATGTCAACGCACCTAGCACCACTGTATCAGCTATTGGAAAAGAACGCGCGGTGGAAAGCACCGCAAGAATTCGATGAAGCAAAAGAAAGTCTGAAAATGCCCAAATTCTCGTGCATTTTGACCTCGCAAAGGAACTCAAACTAGAGTACGATACATCGTCGCTCGGGGTAGTTCTGTTTCACTGTATCAACAACGTAGACAGCCCTATGGATTTTCGCTCGAGGACACTCACCCAAGCAGAGCGGAACTACTCCCAGTTAGAACGTGAATCGTTGGCACTGATCTTCGGTGTAACAAAAGTCCGGGACTATCTTCTAGGTCGTGCATTTACGTTGGTCACGGATCTTCAACCACTCGTGGGCCTGCTGAGACCTGACCGCCAGACACCGACCATGGCGGCTGCGCGAACTCAACGCTGGGCTCTGTACCTCGGAGGCTACAAACTTCAGAACGTTCCTGGGAAACAACTGCTCAAGTCGGATGCTCTCAAAGTCAAATTTATTTCAGCATTTCTTTTGTACAAGAACAGGCTAGGACAAGCACAAAAAGCTGCTAAGCTGCAGCTTGACTGGCTGCTTGCCCCATTACTTGGCAGAAACAAGAGACAGAAAAATACATTTGAGTGAAAAAAAAAAAACATTTACAGATCTCAAAAGTCACGTAAAAAAGAAGAAAAGAAAACACAAAGCACATCATGTAAAATACTCAAAAATCTGCAGCCACTGCTCTGTTATAGTATGCCACTGTATAATATAAAATGAACAGTAGCCTACAGAACAGCAGCCTTCACAAAACGCAAAGCAAATGACGTAAAATAATTAGAAACCTCATTACAGAAGCAATAACAATGAGTGTCTACATGGAAACCTAAAAAAGACAAAAAATTAAAAAAGCACAGCATAAATATTTCAAATTAGTGTAATAGTCTAATCATACAAAATCAATGAACAGTCTATTTGTATTTAAGAGCACCAGCGATTTAGTAGAAAAGTTTTCCATTTTTTTGCGGGTTAAGTTATTTATGTCGATATTGTCATTTTCCAGGTCACCTAAAAGGGTAGCTATGCGCGATTTTAACCTGTTCCTTCCATGACATGTTCTTGAAAAGGGAGTCAGCCAAGTGCTTCTATTTCTGAGTGTATACGATATGTCGGATGATTTTGTTAAGGCGCATAATGCAAGAAAGGTGGTTTCGTTTTGCTTAAGACTCTTCTTGTATTTTAATAGTAGAGTGAAGTCATACAATAGTTGAAAAGGAAGTATGCCATATTTTAAAAACAGATCCTTTGTATGCGCATCGTGTACTACATTCCCTATATAACGCAGTACCCTTTTCTGTAGAGTACATATTTTCTGAATGTTCCTACATGAAGTAGTTCCCTATATAAGAGTACAGTAGTTAATGTGAGTTGCAAAGAGAGCGTTATAAAGCAATAATTTAATCTTGTCCGTCAGAATATGACGAATCCTAGAAAGCACACCGCACGCTCGTGATAGATTTACACATACATGCTGTACATGAGCATCCCAGCTTAAGTGTTCGGTGAAGATAACTCCTAGTGTTTTAACCTCACTTACAACAGATATTTTTTCACTCCCTATAGGTACAGATCAAGTGAATGGTTAACTCTTTTTTGATAAGGTGTGAATAAAACTGATTCTTTTGGGTAATAATTTCAAGTGAATTTGCTATACTCCAGGTGTGCATTTTTTGAAGTGTTGAGTTTGCTAAGCGAGAGAGCTCCTGAACATCGTGTGCCCGGACGAACATGCTTGAGTCATCGGCAAAAATAACGAACTGCGCATCGTTACTAATTTTTACAATATCATTTATATATAGGTTAAATAAGATCGGCCCTAATATGCTCCTCTGGGGGACCCCTGCAGCAATATCTTCTAAAGAGGAAAGCTGATTTATGATTTCTACTGCCTGTTTCCTATGCTTTAAGTATGATTGTAGAAGAGAAAGAGGTAGGCCACGAAACCCATAATATTCTAATTTAGAAAATAAGGTTCGATGATTTATTCTATCGAAAGCCTTGGAGAAGTCGACAAAGATACCTAGCGTTAATTTCTTTTCTTCAAACCCTGTAATATTATTTCTTTCTGCGTTAGCAAAGCGAGTTCTGTGGACATGCACTGGCGGAAGCCGAACTGTTGCGCTGATATAAGAGAGTGTTTTTCGCAGAACGAGGTGATTCTCTTACCAATGACTTTTTCCAAACCCTTGGAAAAAACGGGCAGAACAGAAACGGGTCGATAATTTGAAAAATCGTTTTTTTCTCCGTTCTTGTATAAAACTGTTACTTTCGCGTGCTGCATTTTTTTCAGGAAAAATGCCCGTAGAAAGAGAAATGTTATATATGTGGTTAAGCACATAGACAAGAAGGTCAAGTACATACTTTATTGGCCGTATTTGAAGACCGTCAAAATCTCGAGCTTTCTTTAGGCTTGGGAATATGGAATAAATTTCCTCGGGTGTAGTCGGAGAAAAAAATGCGGAGTGAATGTTAGGTTCATTTAAAAAACTCATAGCTGCATTGTTGTGGACGCCTGACCCTAAATTAGTAAAGTAAGTATTAAATCGGTCAGCTAGCTCCCGGCCCTTCATAAGCCTATTATCGGATGTAAGCTGTAGTACATTGAACCTATTACTACGATTCAAGAGCTTGTTAAGTTCGCGCCATAAAGCTTCCCCTCGACCGGCACATTGGAAAAACAAGTTTTCGTAATACAATTTTTTTTTAGTGCGCAAACATTTTGTTACATAATTTCTAAATTTTTTAAATGAGGCCAGGTCAGTAGGATCCTGTGTATGATTAAACTTTGAATACATTGCATTCTTTTTTGTGTGTTAAGTCCATGCATTCAAGTGTAAGCCATGGCTTCCTGATTTTCTTAGGCTTATTTATCGTTCTAGGTCTAAACGAGTTGTCATATGCGTCTCTAAACATTTCCATAAACACTACATACGCCTCGTCAGCATCTGTGCATTGTAATACAGGTGTCCAATCTATGTTTTCTATTTCATGACGAAACATATCCAGTGTTCTTGTGTTAATATCTTGAATGATAAATGTACCCGGATTATCTGTTCCGATTCTTTGTAATTCATTTTGTTTGCAAAACATAAATATGGGCAAGTGATCACTCACATCTGCGGCAAGTGTTGCTGCCTGTGTGATTGGTTATAAACAAGTCCAAAGGCGTTACGCAACTAATGCGCGTGGGTTCTGTTGTGACGTTCATGCAGTCAAACGAGGTCAGTTGTGGGTTGTAGAATATTGATATTACAGTCGCCGCCTATTACCAAGTCTAGCCTGTTAGAAGAGGAAAAGTCGAGCAGTTTTTCTAGGAAACCAAGAAACCTCCCAATATTTCCATCGGTAGATAGCTGCAAAAAGATGTTTTCCGCATTGCACGGCTAGTATTTCATAATCATCGGTAATGCTGGAAAAGTCACTAATTATTGAACATGACAGTTTAGTGGATACAAGTTGCGCTATGCCCCCACCTCGACGGTGCTTTCTATTTAAAAAGAACGTGTTAAACCAGGTAAATGTAACACGTCCATATCAGAAACGTACCAAGTTTCTGTTATCATGATTACATGAAAATCTACGTTGAATGAAGAAAGAAGCGCTGTTAAGATGTCATGTTTGTTTACTGAGGATTGCGCATTACAGTGTAGAAAACCTATAGATAACCGCGTTCAAAAGGGCATACTACATCTTTGGGATCAGTCATTGTAAGCCGTCAGACGATGTTGACGTAAGCTTAGACGTAACTGTCTATTCCATTTTGTCCAAGTCATTTTGTCCAAGTCAAATAAAGAGAGAGAAAGAAAGAGAGAGAGAAAAAGAAAGTCACCACGAAGGTCAGGGAAAGAAAGAGGGAGAATGGAAGAAAGAGAGAAATAATGAGAGAGAAAGGAAGAAAGAGAGAGAGAGAGAGAAAGAAAATCACCACGAAGGTCAGATACACGTCAAGCTTCGCTTACCCCCATTTTCTCGACAGGGCAAGGGCTGGTGATTTTTTCATCCACTTTCATTTCCATTAGTTTATCATTTCTTTAATTCACTTAGTAAGTGCAAGTAATTTCCGCTATGCTGTCCTTGGTGTCTTATGATACGATTAATGAAAATCGGGCCCCTCCGTTCCCTTTCTTCTCGTTCGTTACATAACGAGGGTCTCGAATGTTGTCACTCTGTTCTGAAGATCTCTGCTTTTTAAACAGTGTGGGGTTTACAATAGTGCAGTCTACGAAGAACCGGCCTGGAGGCGTTCCAGCCTTAAAGGGAAACGGACACAAAATCTGAAAAATTTGCGAAAATGCTGGAAATGAATCCTCAGTGTGTGATTACACCGCGAAGTAGTCACTTAGCTCATTTCTGTGCCGATGGCTTTATTTTTGGTGTTTTTCCGAGTGCGCGCCTCGCCGCCCGACCCACGGGAGTTGGAAGGCGTGACGTCACGACACCCTCGTCGGATAGCCAGCCGGCCGGCCGCGGTCATTCGAAGCGCGCCGATGCCGCCATTGCGAGCATGGATTCGAGTTCTGGTGCGTCTACCAGCGATGAGAACACGTCCTAAGACGAGGACCATTCCAACTTGGCAAGAAATATTACCGCTTACGGTTACGAGCCTTCCGCGTGAAGCGACGAAGGTGAGCAGGCGGCCGTAGAAGTGCCGGTCAGGTTTTCGCGAACCGTAGCGCGAAGATTTCACTTTGCACCAGACACTTGTGCAATAATTATTTGTCATTTCCTCTGTAAACTTGCTTTTTCAAGAGCCCAGAGCCTGCACCGTGCTCCCTGATGGGTTGCAGAATTAAGCGTCTCTTTCCTTCTTCATAATCACCATATATAAGCAGAGCTATGTGTGTGTCTGCCCCGCTGCCATGTAGGACTGATCTCGCGAGTCGCGCTCGCGCGCGCTAGCCTTGTTTACATTGTTTTACTATGCTTTGCCAACATTTTCAAAGACATTACTCCCTTCGTGCCCAGCCTGGGGCATATCGCCCCAGCCTCGCCCTCACACTGCTCAAGAAGGCTGCAAGTGAACGAAAACAGTACCAACATCTTTTCGCCTCCTATTTTCAAACGCGCCGTTGATCATTTCTGCCTTGCGTTTTCGTGAGAAGGCCGATGGCACAGCGTGAGGCTTTAGGCGCTGCCTTTTTATTCGTTGACGAAGTGGTCCGGGCAAATGACGTCATTCTTTAGAGGTCTCCATGCTGGGCGTGATGGCTGACAGGCAGGTATCCAAAGTTTACGCACCTTCTCGTCTGTGGGAAACGTGTGCGACGACGTGTCACGACCGACGATGCTGTTATAACAGCAATGTCTGGGCATTTCCTTCCGCCGCGAAAAACGCGTTAATACCAAGCGACGACCGCGGAAAGGCTCATGTAAGACGCACCACCTGCGTGGAGCGCCGACGGGGATAATGTTTCAGACAGACCACGTACGAAAATCGTCGAAAGGGGTTAAACAAATGCTGCAAGGGACCGACACGCCCGGAAACACTGCGACGGCTGTGGCCGATCTTGGCCGCGCGCGCGCGGGTGGATGTTATGACGACAAATTTCAGCTTCTGCCGGCGGCCGCTTGGAGGTAAGGTGCAACAGAAAATCGCAAAAAAAAAAAAAGATGTTGCTCGTTTTTTTTTTTCAAAGCAGCTTGTTGTATTCGTCATTTTAAACAGTTAAACTTTTGTTCCGACGCAAAAAACCACCCGCCAACTTTTGTGTCCGTATCCCTTTAAGTACGTCTTCGTGGGTTCTCGGCATTCCGGGTTCCTCCTACCAAAAAACGCCGTCCACTCTTCTTCGGGCATGCAGTCTGCTATGCTACCACCGGCGCAAGTACGAACCGCAGTGTCCGGGGACGACGTCCAGGGCTCCAGGCTATATTATTACGATACCATGTAGAGATGCTAAAGAGACGAGCCGCCGCGAGAAAGACGATGAAGTGTGTCTGGGCTTTTGGCTCGAGCAAGGTGTCGGCCTGGCGGTTTTGGTTCCAGTGTAAATATATTGTAAATAGCTTCTTTCGTGTGTGTCTTTCCACACGTAACATTCTGGTGGAGGATTGCGATCCCCGTCCTCGCCACGGAACTCCGAAGTGGTCGGTACATCGAGCTTGTCACCATGCCTCCCGGTGACGAGACCGCATCTGCAACGGCTTCGGCTCGTCCACCTGCTCCAATCGTCACGGTTGCCCAACATCGCGACCCCGGTGTTTTCTCTGGCCTGGAGGGACAGGACGTTGACGAATGGATCAAGCTATATGAATACGCCAGTGCTAATAACAGGTGGGACCCAACGATTATGCTCGCCAACGCCATCTTTTACCTCGGTGGCACCCCCCGCGTGTGGCACCAAACGCATGAAGATGAGTTAACCAGTTGGGACATTTTCAAAGAAAAGCTACGGGAACTGTTCGGCGACCCCATTGGGCGCAAGCGATACTGTCCTCGCCATCGGCATGCTATCGAAAATGCTCCAGGATATCACCAGCGCCTTGACATCGGTTGCGTCGCACCTCTCACCGAGACAGCGCTTCGGCCCCTTCGTCTGGGACCCCTGGGATAGGCGTCCAAGCTTCCCTTGCCACGGATATCCTAACAGAGACTATCTTGACCTCCAAGCCACCAAGGGTGTCTTCCTTGGTAGTAGAACCCGCAGCTGTGAGTACCACCGAAGTGACGCCACCTCTGGCTCCTCTTGCAGCTAGCCTATAGTGGAGATCATGCGATCCGGCTTCCCGTTGTTCTACTTGAGTTTCACGGTTTCAATAGATGATGCTATATCGTTGGGTGCTTGCCTTGTCTGGCCGGACCACGAGAAATGGGCGGTGACTGGCGCCAAGCTAGGGGACAAGTACGAAGGCCTCTGGCAGCAGTCCTGACCTGAATGATGTGCATTCGCGATAGCTGTTTTCGGCCGGCTTTCCTCTGCCTGCGACCATTACGACTGGCACTGTTCCTTGGACGGGGCTCGTGAGGTGCACCACCGCAACACGCCAGTTGCGCCCAGAAGCGCCTACACGGGTTTGACGATTTCTTCGCCTAGAGGGGGGGGGGGGGGGGGGGTGCTCACGCTTTTTATAAGGCTGGTTCAGCCCATAACGACGGCCGTTGGGAGCCAATTTATAGTTAACCGAATGCTGGCGGTCTTTCACATGGGATATCGAGGGGCCGTCATATACTCCCGATGTCGCGTCTCTGACTAACCGTGCCCTAGTATTTCACCCCCCCCCCCCCACCACACACATACACATAGAAAGCTCAATCGCACGCGACATTCAGTAATGTAAAATTCAGTAAAATTCAGCGAGTGTCGTGTATTCTTGTGTCTCTCCACTTTGTCCTTGTCAGTGCGCTGCTCCACCAATACGGTATGATGATTAATCACGCGACATGTCGCCTAGCTCCGATCTTGAAGCGCAACTACTGCAGGACATATATCAAGCCGCGTTTCTAGTCTGCTATAATTTCATATCAAAAAGCCTACATTCAACTGTAGTCAACCGAATCATGACGCCAAATACAGTGTTTATGTTGTCAGTATCATCATCATCATCATTATCATCATCAGCCTATATTTATGTCCAGTGCAGGACGAAGGCCTCTCCCTGCGACCTCCAATTACCCCTGTCTTGCGCTAACCGATTTCAACTTGCGCCTCCGAATTTCTTAACTTCATCAATCCACCTAGTTTTCTGCCGTCCTCGACTGCGCTTCCCTTCTCTTGGTATCCATTCTGTAACTCTAATTGTCCGCCGGTTATTCATCCTACGCATTACATGGCCTGCCCAGCTCCACTTTTTCCGCTTAATGTCAACTAGAATATCGGCTGTCTCCGTTTGTTCTCTGATCCACACCGCTCTCTTCCTGTCTCTTAGCGTTAGGCCTAACATTTTATTGCGATAGCAATTATATGGACACTTTAACCGGATTTCTGCCGTCGGCGTCGCCGTCGTTGTCGCCGTCGCCGTGAGGTTCCGTATAGATAAAATCTTCGCCGCGCGCCGTATGCCCGAGCGGAAGCGTGCAGGGACGCGCGCTATCACGGAGAGCGAACTCACTCATCTCCCACGCGCAAGCAAGGAAGCAGGAAGCCAGCGCCGGAGGGAGGGGGGAGGGGGGGGGCGCACTTCTACTCTGCCAACAACCGCGCTCGTCGCTCGTCCGCACCGTCTCTTATCTCCACACGGCTCTGACCTTTATGCGCCGTGCATTCGCCGCTCAGTTTCCGTTGAAGCGATAGACCGCACGTACCTTCGCCGCTGCGGCGTATGCTTGCTGCCAGCGTTTTGACAGTCGTTGTCTGCAGTCATTCAGTGTGATCTATTCGTGTTTGTTTGTGCGCGCTCACACCACGCTTGTTCCTTCAGTTAGTACTAGTCGGGCGACATTTTCCAACGCACGCTACACATGCAATGCTGCCCGGATCGGCAGTGCAGCGCTACAGGTGTGTCCCTTCGCACGCGCTGCCCACGGGAAGCGCTTCTCATCAACACCACCGTTTCACACGCGTCTTCTCGTGGTCATCGAGTCTCTCTTCATGTCGGTCTACATACGCCGCAGCACACCTGCTTACTTAATCTGCTCATGTTTACTACAGTTCATATTGCTACCAAAGCCGCTCACCTTACTTCGTATGACATTGCTGTGTTGCTATCGCATTCATTGCTTCGCCCTTAGGGCGAAACTGTGACATTTTTTCGTTCCATCGCTCTTTGTGCGGTCCTTAACTTGTTCTCGAGCTTCTTTGTTAACCTCCAAGTTCCTGCCCCATATGTTAGCACCGGTAGAATGCAATCATTGTACACTTTTCTTTTCAACGACAGTGGTAATCTCCAAGTCAGGATTCGGTAATGCCTGCCGTATGCACTCCAGCCCAATTTTAATCATCTATGAATTTCTTTCTCATGATCAGGGTCCCCTGTGAGTAAATGACCTAGATAAACGTACTCCTTTACAGATTCTAGAGGCTGACTGGCGATCCTGAATTCTTGTTCGCTTGCCAGGCTATTGAACATTATCTTTGTCTTCAGCATATTAATCTTCAACCCCACTCTTACACTTTCTCGGTTAAGGTCCTTTATCATTTGCTGTAATTCATCCCGATTGTTGCTGAATAGGACAGTGTGATCTGCAAACCGAAGGTTGCTGAGATATTCGCCGTTGATTCTCACTCTTAAGACTTCCCACTCTAAGAGTTTTAATACTTCTTCTAAGCATGCAGTGAATAAATAGCATTGGAGAGATTGTGTCTCCTTGCCTGACCCCCTTTCTTGATAGATAACTTTCTACTTTTCTTGGGGAGAACCAAGGTTGCTGTGCAATCCCTGTAGATGTTTTCCAATATATTCCCGTATGCATCCTGTAATCCTTGGTTGCGTAATGCCTCTATGACTGCTGGTATCTCTACTGAATCAATGTTGTAAATAATCAAAATCGGAACAATCTGCAAATGTGCATGAAGCTGTTCATAAGAGGCAGCTCGTCAGCCATCATTGTGCAAGTTCTTGAGTACTGAACAAGGCTTCAAGTGTGAAGTAAGGAATATGAAAGAAGGCTCTTCCGGTCAGATGAAGAGTAGCCGGCGCCTCGCAACCACGAATTCGCATGACTTCTTTCGCAGCTCCATAGCACCTATATTTACCACTCTCTGCAGCACCAGACGCATCGCCAGGCGTCGTACGCAGTGGGTGGCCGTCCGGGGTGCGGATGCTCGAGCAGCGGGGAACACGAAAGACGACCGCAAGTGGCGCGTTCTCGGAATAGAACCGACAGCCGACCGGCTGCTCTGGGAAACGCAGCCCCGGAGAGTCTTTCCAGATGAGTGGCGCCCAGAGCTCGCTCGAAGTTTTCCGAGCGTGTATGGATCGGCGCGTGGAGCTTTGGTATTTCGCTCAGCAGGACGAGTAGAAACTGGGAGGCGTGCAGTGTGACTCCCTGTCAGGTCAGGTGCGAATCAACGCAGCAGAGGCGCGCACTAATGTCGTTCGGCAAAATTGGCTTGTTTGTAACGACAGGCATTTAATACGATACATACGACTATCCTTAGAACACCAATCACACAAGTGTCAAATTCGAGAGACGAGGGAGGAGCCCAGCTTTATTATTTAATGGGGGGAAGCTTGCTAGATGAGTTGGTGCATGGTTCTGAGAAGGGGAATGCTTGCGGACAAAATAGGTACCACGAAAGTCGAAGGTCGAGTGCAGGGCATTACAACTGACTTTTGAGGACAATGTCTTGACCGCCACTTTTCAGTATCAAGTACATTGTAAAAAATATTTTATGGAAATACACAATTTTTCTGGCAGCTGCCTCGCCATAAAATTTCTGTAAAGCTCTGTTATTATTTTGGATTTTCTTGTTATTTAGCAAGTTTTTTTTCTGTTTTACTATAAAAGAAATTTTGTCTTTAAATACAGTCATCTGTTTTGTATTACAGAACACGTTCTGTTTCCTGTTTTATAATTTTATGTTATTTAAGTATAAGTTTCAGTTTTATTTTAAAGGAAATATATGTGTAAAAACATTTGTCCATTTTGAGTCACAGAGAAAGTTCCGTTTTCTGTTTATATTTTTTCTGTTATTTCACTTTTTCTTCTGTTCCACGTTACAGAACTTTTATGTGTAAAGGCAATTTTCTATCGTGGTGAATAGAGAGCGAACAAGGAATGTAGCTTAAGCTATTGTTTCGGCAAGGGCACTTCGTCTTCGCGAGGGCCGCCCTGATGAAAACATTCCTTGTTAGAGCACTGTTTATAACTACTAGCCTTCCTGTCCACGTCTCCCCTGTTTGAATTCCTGCCTCAGAGAACCATTACAAAATAATAATTTTGTAAACAAGCATTTTGTCTCAAAACTAAAATTAGGCCATGTGCTAAAAGCTGAAAATATTTAACTGTAGCGCGAAAGACAAAGGTCACAAGTAGCGTCCCGGCCACGGCGGCCGCTTTTCGATGGGGGCAAATGCGAAAACACCGGTGTACTTAGATTTAGGTGCACGTTAAAGAACCCCAGGGGGTCTAAATTATTGCGGAGTCCCCCACTGCGGCGTGCCTTGTAATCAGAAACGTAAAACCCCATAATTCATTTTTTTTTCACAAGTAGCGATCTTGTGTATCTTCGTTCTTTTCACTTTGCTCTTATTCCGTAGTGTTTAGACGCAGCCAAGGACGAAAAAAAAAAAAAAAAGGATCAGGACAGGAAAAAGCGTCAGAGAAGAGGGAACGGCAAAAGAAGGGCCCACTATAGAAGAAATGTAACGTATCAGGACTTGTTGCTGGGCTAGTTGGTTCATCTTATTCCGTAGTGTTTAGACGCAACCAAGGACGAAAAAAAAGGATCAGGACAGGAAAAAGCGTCAGAGAAGAGGGAACGGCAAAAGAAGGGCCCACTATAGAAGAAATGTAACGTATCAGGACTTGTTGCTAGGCTAGTTGGTTCATCTTATTCCGTAGTGTTTAGACGCAACCAAGGATGGAAAAAAAGGATCAGGACAGGAAAGAGCGTCAGAGAAGAAGGAACGGCAAAAGAAGGGCCCACTATAGAAGAAATGTAACGTATCAGGACTTGTTGCTGGGCTAGTTGGTTCATCTTATTCCGTAGTGTTTAGACGCAACCAAGGACGAAAAAAAAAGGATCAGGACAGGAAAAAGCGTCAGAGAAGAGGGAACGGCAAAAGAAGGGCCCACTATAGAAGAAATGTAACGTATCAGGACTTGTTGCTGGGCTAGTTGGTTGATCTTATTCCGTAGTGTTTAGACGCAACCAAGGATGGGAAAAAAGGATCAGGACAGGAAAGAGCGTCAGAGAAGAGGGAACGGCAAAAGAAGGGCCCACTATAGAAGAAATGTAACGTATCAGGACTTGTTGCTGGGCTAGTTGGTTGATCTTATTCCGTAGTGTTTAGACGCAACCAAGGATGGGAAAAAAGGATCAGGACAGGAAAGAGCGTCAGAGAAGAGGGAACGGCAAAAGAAGGGCCCACTATAGAAGAAATGTAACGTATCAGGACTTGTTGCTGGGCTAGTTGGTTGATCTTATTCCGTAGTGTTTAGACGCAACCAAGGATGGGAAAAAAGGATCAGGACAGGAAAGAGCGTCAGAGAAGAGGGAACGGCAAAAGAAGGGCCCACTATAGAAGAAATGTAACGTATCAAGACTTGTTGCTTGGCTAGTTGGTTCATCTTACTCCGTAGTGTTTAGACACAACCAAGGACGGAAAAAAAAAGGAGCAGGACAGGAAAGAGCGTCAGAGAAGAGGGAACGGCAAAAGAAGGGCCCACTATAGAAGAAATGTAACGTATCAAGACTTGTTGCTGGGCTAGTTGGTTCATCTTACTCCGTAGTAATTGACCGCGCGGTCTTCGGTCGCGAGCGAGGCACGGGGAGGAGGCGATGAAGACGGGGGAGGGGGGGGAGGGGGGTGCGTTCTGCCATATCTTGAAAGCGGCGGACAAAGTGCATGCGCCGAGTGCCGGTAGCTTCGTATGCGCTGTGCTTTCGACGTTTCGTTCGCTTGTAAGCGAGAGCAGCTCGAAACTCGATTTGCTCGCTGCCGCTTGCGCGCTTTCTCAATCCAGCGTTTTGACGAGTTTCCGCGATCATCGAGTGAGATGTGTTCATGTTTACCTGTGCGCGCGTAACACCGTGCTTGTTTATTTAGTTAGTAAGCGAATATTTACGCCTTTATACGGCCGATATAACTACTATCCTTAATTCGTATAGCTGTCTACTAATTTGCTATCGCAATCGATACTTCGCTTTTCGGGCGAAACTGACATTTTTTAAGAAGCAAGAGAAAGGCAGAAGGCAGGGAGGTTAAACAGAATAACGTCCGGTTGGCTACCCTACACCGGGGGAATGGGAAGAGGGAACACAAAGATGACAGGGAGAGAGAGGAGGGAAGGAAAGAAGGGAAATGAGCGGTTAGTTCGCTGACGCGTGCGCCAATAGTCACAGACGTTGACACAAGCCCGTCGTCCTCAAGAAGCACAAAAGTTCCTTCACCGCTTTATGGGCCGACGAGCGATGGGGGCGGTGTTCCAGCAGCACCTGCACGGAAAGCGTCCGATTGTCCAGTTTTTTTACCGCGTTAACAAGTTCTTGTCTTTCTTGGGCATATCGTGGACAGTGGCACAGCAGGTGGTCAATAGTTCCGTCGGTGCCGCAGACCTCGCATGCTGTACTGTCGGTCACTCCAATTAATGCAGAGTATGCCTTTGTGCAGGCAAGTCCTAACCAAAGGCGACAGAGAAGCGAAGCTTCACGTCGAGGAAGTCCGAATGGAGGTGGGAGTTGCAGTGAGGGATTTAATTGATGCAGTCGTGCAAGTCGTAAGTTTGGCGAGTTCCACTCGGTCAGTGAGAGACTGCGTGCCAGGTGTCGAAGCTGCCTTGCGGCGTCTGTCCTCGAAAGTGGAATTGGAATGCTGAGCTCTTTTTGGTGTGATGTGCGAGCAGCGTTATCTGCGGAATCATTGCCACTGATTCCACAATGACCAGGTACCCATTGAAATACAACCTCGTGGCCTTTTTGTTGGACGTGATGTTGAAGTTTCACGGTTTCGTATGTCAACTGTTCATGACAACCGCGTCGGAGAACTGACTGCATGCACTGTAATGCCGGTTTTGAGTCTGAAAACACAGCCCATTTTGTAGGTCTTTCAGAATCAATGAATTCTAGCGACATTCTTTAAGTCTTGCACATATCTCAGGACGTGTCACACCTGAAGTCCACGCACATATGTCGCCTGCGTACATTGATATTTTGATCGCTGCTTCCCATCATCTTGCAACACTACCTTCAAAAAGGCCACAGACATCATCTTGTGTTACGATTTCGGATTATTACACCCGCCTTTCATAAGGCTTCACCCCCGCAACTAAGCCATCGATTCCTCCAGGGTGTGCACTCTACCTGCAGTGCAACTCACCGTACCAGGAATCAGAAAAGAATTTGAACTGTCATCAGCTGCTCTTAAACAACGAACTTTGCTTCTTTTGCACGAGACGTGCGCCGACCACGCACACATTTATACTTATAGATCAACTCTCCATTGTTTCTCTGGGGCCGGGGTTTTCCCAGGAAGAGCCACCATCATTAGTTTTAGGACGTGCCACCCAACGACATCGATGACTGCGGAACTTGCAGCGGTTCGCGCTGCACTTCGTCTCGTCAGCCGAGAACAACCTTGACTTCAACAAGCGACTTCGACAAGCGGCTGAAGCCTGAACTGATGATTATAGTCCTACAAGTGCTACTGTGCTGTGCTGTGATGGCACGCGGTGACCAACTGTGCTAATGTATTTGTGCTCCCTTCTTTCTCTCTCTCTACTTTCCTGTCACTTTACCTCCCCTCTCCTCAGCGAGGGTAGCAAACCGGATCTTCCCCTCTGGTTAACCTCCCGGCCTTTCCCCTTGCTTCTGTCTCTCTCTCTACATATCTCTCTCTTTATCACACAAAAGAAACAGCGCTTCAAGACGGCACTCTAGGGAAGAACCACACACGCACTGCCCTGACTAACAACTGTTAGTTTTTTTCTTCTCTGTGATAATGAACCAACTACAGCCCAGCAGTCAATCCTGGCAAGCTCTAATACACAACCTGAAATATAAATCGTCCGCTGGCCCAGATGATGCACCCAACGCCCCTTTTCAACGGTGTGCTGAACCAGTAGGACACATCCTACTAGGCTTCTCAACTTTCATTCAACGATTATTTTGTTAAAAACGACTGCCGTACGGTACACGTCGTCGCGGCTCTTAAGAAAGGCGACCGTCTAACTGCCGTTCCATCTCCTTAATCTCTGGATCATGTAAGCTCTTAGATTATAACAAAATTTGACCACGACATAAGTACGCATAACAAACTTTAACGTGAGTGGCATTTAGGTGATCTGTAGTGTTCAGATATCTGTAAAAGTGGACATCAATATTAAATACTAGTCTACGATTTTGATATTACCTAAGGTTTTTAAAGCGATAAGCGTTATTCACTGGGAACCCGGGGTTGGTCATGGGCAATTTTTTTTTCTTTACTGAGAAGATTCTCTGAGGGAATACCTTTAGAGAGTGTCGAAACATGTCATTATCTTTTGCGAGACAGGTTCTGCGAATGGCCTGCTGTGCGCGACCTCTTCCGCACACCAACTGCCAGGCCGGCAGGATGTATGCCAAGCGCGCCGGAACCATTTCCTTGCGCACTTATCGCCTCAATTGGCGACGAGCGAGCAGTCGGCGACAAGGCGCGCCCTGCATCGTTATGGCACGGCGCTTCTTCATTAGGCGCGTAATAGCGCCCCACCGCGCACGCCATCTGCCAGGCGGCTGCGCGTGAGCAGCAGCGGCGGCCAAAGCGGCACGAGTCTCGGGAATGGCGTAGCCCCTGTGCCGCCGGCATTTCGCTGTACGAACACTGACGCGCGCCACGTAACCGAAATTAATCCGGAGCTGTAACGCCTCCCTCGACCGGCACTCCGTACATTATTCGGCATTCGAAGCGACATTCATTTTACAGCGATGCTAGTGCAGCGCTCAAAAATGTTACTGCGAAGAAAATGCGATGAAATCTTTGACTGATCGAAACTCTCATTGGAACGCTCTACATGGAGGTCCCGTTGATCACGTACTTCCGGAGTGCGCTGGGACAGCATTAATGCACGATGTGTGTCCGTTTCGCTTATATGGCCGAAGCTGCCAGCTGATGCGACAAGCGCCAACTGCAGGTATCACAGAGAATCGAGGCATACGTTTGCACAGGAGAAATATCAGAAAGAGGTTCAGTTTCGCAACGCGAGCGTGAAAGGAAGAATGGCGACAATTGAGCTGCCTTTAACGACCGGGAGAGCGCTTCCGATTTTGATTATAATGAGCTGATTTAGAAAAAAAAAAACACTTTCAACTTGTCGCCGGATTTCGCGATATGAGCACTCACAACACCTGGTAAGAGGTTACAATGGGGTTTGTTAATTATAACGAAATGCCTAAAGCTACATGCGACGTACGCGCGAACAATGCAGTTCGTCTTCTTAATATATACAGATGATGATCCACGAGGAGAAAGCTCTCTCACTGCCGCATTCCGCGCGGCTTCACACTACAGCTTAAGAGTACAGTACGTGCAGAGCTGCCTAATGTACACAGCTTCCCGTCATTAAATGTTTTACGTGGGATGCTCCGTAAACAAGAAAGGAGAACCTATACGTGTCGTAGCTAACTTCGACGGGCAATCAGCGCGGCTCAGGGCTCGCTATTCTAACAAATAGGGCAAGCGGTTCTATACGTAAACTTTCAGAGCACAATGTATGCAAAGAGCACAAAAATCTGCTTTCAGAGCTTCGAAATGAAAAAAAAAGTTAGTGGCAGAAGCGTGAACGATTACCAGGCAGTTGTTATTATTTCAACTTCATGCTGAAGCAGCTGTCTAAGCTTTAGCAGTGGCTTTGCGGTAGCGTCACTGATTGCCACGTTGCCTTCTAGGTTCGATTCGCCATCTGCGCTTTTTATTTCTTTCACGCGGCAAAAACATGTTTGCCTGTTTGATTTGACAATGGCAAATAACAACATGCAGCGCGTCCTTACTGCCGCTCGACATACGCATTTATTGCACCACCGGGTCTTGCGTACAGGTACGTTTATTGCGCTGTTTTTATACTACGTTTCTTCCGCAGCTTTAGTTGTGTTGTGTAAAAAGTACGTTTATACTTCGTTGTGTTTACATCTGCTCTCTAGTGCATGTAAAAACAGCGCAGCAAACTTACTGAAACGCGTTACCCGACGGTGTGAAGGACGTGGTTGTCCGGCAGTAGTGAGGACACGTTGCTTGCTGTCATCTTACCTTTTCAGATGTAAGTATCCAGATATGTTTTCGCCATTTCAGGCAAACTTCCGGAGACAAAAAAAAAAAAAAGGAGCTAGAAAGATTATTGAACTGGTATCCAACCCAAGCAATCGTCGTAGCAATCGCAAATTTTACCGCAGCGCTAACAAAACAGGAGGCTTGCGATCGTTTTTGGAGTTTAATATTAACCCACTGACTACAAACTACTTAGGTTGCTGCCACATAATTTTTGTCGATTTCGGCGTTTATGAAGGCCAATTTCTGTGGATTTACGTATCTTCTGCTCTAACCTTTCACCTGTAAAGTATTGAACACAAACAACCCCGTCCAAACACCTAAGGCATGAAAACCGAGCCCTCAGCCGCACTGGCACTGATTGCCATCGAAGTGCGCGGAACGCCACCTGTACAGCATTCACTACCATGAATAGACGAAACACCAAATAATAGCGTATGGACATGGGCCGAATAGGCTTCTAAACATATGCAGAAACACAACGTCCCATACGACGCCGTAACTGGCACTATCATTTTCCAAGCTTTTTCTTAGTGGGTCGCATAGTGGTATGCTCACAGCAGTCTCTCGAAGGAGCATCAAAACGGAACTGCTTCTAAGCGACAATGCAAACGGTACTACAAGATTCACTCGCGCCTATTCGCGAAGACTTTCAAGAGCGCTCAGCAGATTCGCAGAAGGGTTGCGCTTCACAGTCTCGGTTAGTTGACGTTTCTGTTAATTTCCGAGTTGCAGTTTCAGCATCGACAACATTCTCGTTGCGAAATACTGCAGCATGGACCAGGGGCGTAACCAGGGGGGGTTCAACCCCCCCCCCCCCCCCCCCCCCCACTTACTCACCCTTTTGTCTCGTCGCTTCGCGCTGACATATAATTCATGAAACCGGTGCTACTATCACAATTTCATTCCTGGGCGCTTCCGTTTGGGTTGGTAATTTACAGAGAATCATGTCTGACTATGGAAAACACTGTCACAGTGTTTGTTAAGGCTTTGACACTCTGTGAAGTTTTGGGCGAGAATGTGACGGCCGCATTCTGAAGCAACAAATGCGCAACAAATGAAGCAACAAAGGCGGCAGCCGCATTTTAGGTGATGGCGAGAACGCTCGAGGCCCTTTTACTTAGATTTAGGTGCACGTTAAAACCCCAGGTGGTCAAAATCTCCGGTATACATTTCCGCCGCTTCCTTTCAGGTGCCGGTTAGGCCGCGCGCGCGCAGGATCTTAGGCTACGTTCACACTTGGTCTCGAAGCTGTCGGAAGCGGCAAAATCTTGCAAAAATCCGCCCACCTAGGTGGCAAAACAGGCAGAAAAACAGGCTGCGAGCCAAATTGGTCTCGGGCCGATTTTTTCGCCATGGCGAAGCGGAAACGCGGTGTCGGGATATGTGGGGGATGCCAACGGCCCTGTGCCTCGACACACCGAGCCCCGCGGTTGGCGCATGCCTGCGCATCAACCGCGGTCCGGTACAAGCTCGAGGAAACAATAGACGACAACCACGTGTACACTCGGAAAGCATTTATTACGACTGCAACTAACACTTCGAGCAGGCCAGCTAGCTATAGTTGACATCGCTGAGGGTTCCCTCGAAGAGAATAATACACTAGGTAAAGAAGGGCTTCCGACTTACCCACTGGGGAATACGGGGGGGGGGGGGGGGGGGGCGGCGTTTGCCGCGGCAAGAACGCGGTTGACTAACCACGTGCGGGAATACGGGAGCGGCGGCGGAGACTTCCGCCATCGCCGCTTGCTGGGGACCAAAGAGCCCCGGGCGATCTCACGTGACCCACCCGGTGGCGCTGATAGCGCTTGCGATTCCCGCGCGCCGCCCGCGGAAGGAAAGTTTCCCCTCTCCCAACTCTCCCTGGCACGCATGCGCTTGACGTTCGCTGCCCGTGCGGCGGTTATGGGACACGAGGATACAGTGTACTAGATACAGTGTACTACAGTGTACACTGTAACGAGGATTCCCACATGCCTCCACCCTTAAATGTTGCCCTACGGCGGAGAAATCGCTGGGACGAAGGCATCGACAAAGTATCCGGGCAGATGCGATGGTAAACTCCGGCAGGAAATGTCCGAATCCACGTTGATAGGCAGCACAGTCCTGTGTGGCGGCCGCCATGTGGCAGCCGTCACAGTGTTTGACGATGACGGGGGCTGAAGATGGCTTGCCCTCAAGGTGCGCGCCGCAATGTCCACCCGGGAACAGCGGGTCAGGACTTTCTCGAAGCGGCGAGCGCGCCGGCACGATGAACCTCGCACCGACTCATCCTCATGGGAGTGTATGATGATGGGCCTCCCTCATTGTGGCTGCCATGTGTTACTGCATCGGGACGCGAACAGGGAGGAGCCTCCGCTGCAATTTGAGGCCGAGACAGCAGGCAGGGACGTGGACGATGGCAGCAATAACAAGTCCAGGCGGCTTCACTCGTTCTGCAAAGTCGCTCAAATGCACTCCACAAACACTTAGAATTAAGGCAGTAGAGGCCGCCGCAGCGTCGGCCGTCTGACACGATGCTGAACCACCCGTCTACCGCATAGCTTTATGCGGCAACGAGAAAAAAAAAAAAAAAAAAGACATTCCAGTTCGTTTGAATGAAGTTATTCGCTTCGACCGAATTTTTCCGGTCCGATACAGCGCGAACGTGGGCGATGCTCGTATGAACAAAGCGCTCTCTGGTCCCCCGAGATTTCGGTTATTCCGCCCGCAAAATATTGAGTTCATCTGAACAATATAAGCTTTCTATTTCGAACGAGGTTTCTCCGCTCGGGCGAGTATAGTAGAACTAGCGAATCCGGTTGCACCCGCTAAATGTAACGGCATGGTCGTCTTCGAACATGCGACAGGCAGCTCCGCAGAGCCTTAGGCCTAATCGCGTCCATGACGGATACCAATGCCACAAAAGACCCATAAAGGGTTCCAATGAGCCGCCGCGAGGAGATGCAGGCCTAGCTAAGTGGTCCCCGCTCGCTGCTCAACCCGCAGCTTCCGAGCAGACTCCTGGGACTGCGCCCCGCTGACGTCCTAGCCAGCGTTTCCGGCGCCCCGCTCCCAGAGCCAAAGATACAGAAAGAGGCTATTTACATATGTACAGGGGAAAATCGACCACCGCGCCGGCTGCTGCACTCACTCGCTTCGGGCGTACTCTTAAAAGAAAACTTGCTGCAAATCTCAGCGTCTACACGAGTTCGGCGACACTGGCGCAGCGTTAACTCGTCCTCAAGAAAGCACACACAGATCCAGCTAGCAATCACGCCTTCGGCTGAGGCCTAACGCTGGTCCGGACAAAGCCTTCAGGCTTCCGCGCATCCGAACCGATCGTCGTCCCGTTTTCCAAGAGCTTGCCCCACGTTGGGAACGCCAAAATGTCGGGATATGTGGGGGATGCCAACGGCCCTGTGCCTCGACACACCGAGCCCCGCGGTTGGCGCATGCCTGCGCATCAACCGCGGTCCGGTACAAGCTCGAGGAAACAATAGACGACAACCACGTGTACACTCGGAAAGCATTCATTACGACTGCAACTCACACTTCGAGCAGGCCAGCTAGCTATAGTTGACATCGCTGAGGGTTCCCTCGAAGAGAATAATACACTAGGTAAAGAAGGGCTTCCGACTTACCCACTGGGGAATACGGGGGGGGGGGGGGGGGGGGGGGGGGCGGCGTTTGCCGCGGCAAGAACGCGGTTGACTAACCACGTGCGGGAATACGGGAGCGGCGGCGGAGACTTCCGCCATCGCCGCTTGCTGGGGACCAAAGAGCCCCGGGCGATATCAGCGGGATCTCACGTGACCCACCCGGTGGCGCTGATAGCGCTTGCGATTCCCGCGCGCCGCCCGCGGAAGGAAAGTTTCCCCTCTCCCAACTCTCCCTGGCACGCATGTGCTTGACGCGACGTTCGCTGCCCGTGCGGCGGTTATGGGACACGATGATACAGTGTACTAGATACAGTTTACTCCAGTGTACACTGTAACGAGGATTCCCACAGCGGCGGAAAGTCGTTCTGCTTCACTGGAAGCTACACTAGCATGTAAACAACCGGTCGTAAAATTGAACATGGCACCAAAAGTGTAGGCTGTAATGCTGATCGACGCGATCAAGAACCAGCCCTTGCTCTACGACAAGAGTGGCACTAAAACGAATTGTCAGCAATACTCGCGATAGTATTCAACGTCGCGCGACCGGAGGTGCGGCAACGAAGCCTTGGCGTGACCCAACTTCTCGCGCTTTTGCAAAGCCAGGCGAACCCACCACCGCCGTTTCCGAGGTGTCCGCGTCTTCCGTTTATTCATTGTCAATTTCTAGAAAACAAGTAGGTAGAAGTATAAAAGCCATTTCTTCTTCCACTTCCATGGCAGACAATAGTTAGGCACATTCCTCGTTGGCGCTCCATAATTCTCCTCGCACGTGTACGGTATGTTGCAGAAGTCGCGGGGTGCTTTTCTCGTCGCGACGATAGATTGAGAGCGTAGGTCTCACGTAGGACGCGCAGGCTTTGGCGAGCCCCAAAACAAGGGCCAGCCAGGGTTTTAGCTGTGGTGTTCCCGTTGCCCCTTTGGTGTCCTGGAGGCGCCGACAATACGAAATCATGAAATGTTATTACAACTTGTAAATAAAAGCTATTAAAGAAATATTATCACGCCTAGGCACCAACCTGTGACTCAGCGCTACCGCGCTCGTGTGAGGAGAATTACGGAACGCCAACGAGGAATTTACCGAAGGCCGCAGATGACACGCGAAGTTGCGTAAAATGATCATATTTGATGACGGTACGTGGGTCAATGAATGAACATACCGCTCGAAATAATGCGATAATGAGCGCCACCACGCCGACAAACGTACGCAGACTAGATGGATCTGGACGAAAACGGCAGCGGCGGCCGCGGCGGTAGCAAAACAAATGTGAACAACTTGGACAGGCACGGAAAAAATTTTCCGGCCGCTTTGGCCTTTCCGCCCGCTTGCCGCTTCCCAAGTGTGAACGTAGGCTTAGTCTGCGCGAGAAACGTCTCTTGTTTGCGATTGCGCCCCTACGGAAGGCTGGTAATTACTGTTGTGTTGTTGAATCACAAACCAGCTATTACGGAAGGCTGGTAGTTGCTGGTTTGTTGTGGAATCCCAAACCAGCAATGTACACACGAATGGGTTGATGACAGCAGTGAAATTCCACCGACTCGCAACAGAATGCACGAAACAGACAGCCGACAAGCATGCATGAATTACTGCTGTGCGCAGTACAGCGTAAGTAAACTCTTGTTGCAGGCGCTGACAGTTCTCCTCGGAGTTCAAGCGTCCTGAGAAATTGATTATGTGCACTATGCACTGAACAAGAATGGAGTTCATTACTGCATCAATAGTACACCAATCAGTCGAGATTCTGTGAGGTACAAGGCCGCTTCCTGTTTGCACCGGCGTAAGTGAAGCAGAAATGAGTTGCACGCACTACTTAATATGCGTACACATGCCATATTTATGCTGTGCGGTGAAATATTCTGTACAATTCTGAATATGTTGACGTAAAGGCAAATGACGGCTGCACGCTCGCACACAGCGGAAGACACAGTGGCCAATGCTTTTGCCGCAGGAGATGCAACCCTCTCGTATGAGGGAGCAGGGCAACGAAAGCTTCGAAAAAAAAAAAAGCCTTACGCGTTTTTGCGCGTATTTAAGTTTTCCAGCGCAAAGACGCAGCGAACAAGCTATTGCTATGGGAGTAGGTATAGCCTGGTCACACATGCATTTTCACGCGTATAGCCGTGCTTGACTTGTGAAATGCACTTCGCCCCGACGAGGACGATGCCATCTATGCTTAACGGAAATTACCAATTAATGATGTCTTCTCCGATCGCACGGGTCGTCTCAATGATGCGTTTTCGAAGACTGGTCCATTCAATGGCGCGATGAGCGACCGTTGTTCCAAACGCCCACTGTAGCTGTCGTCCTTACTGTATTTACTGAGCTTACTTTACTTTTTACATAATGTCTTCACAAGCACACACACACGTGAAGGGGGGGGGGGGGGCGGTCAATTTGTGATGCAGCTTGACTGCAGACTGTTCTTGAATTGGGGGACAACCCCATTAAGGGCAAAGCCCAATCGGGGACAAAGACCCAATCGGGGACAAAGCCGTTTGTTGATAAACACAAACTTTTAATGAAACTAGAAACGAAAATTAACCCATAAAAACAAACACACAAAGATAACATGAAAACACGTAGCTGGAACGCTAATGTTATGAGGCAAGTTCGGGCAGGCTGCGGGTGTGCGTATGCACTATATACAGTCTCGACGCGGCGAAGCGGAGACGAGACGACGAGATAAGCGGTGTTGGTCTCACCAAAAGACGTTGTGTCGGAGCGTCGTACAGGCTGCCAGAGCGTGGCAGCTCTGGCTCGGAGGGAGAAGACAGGCGGCTCGGCAGCACGAGCCGACGGTGGTGGCGTTCTGGTCGGGCAGCTGATCGTGGCACTCGGGTACGTAGCCCGACAGCTCAGGTTCTGCCCACGGACGCAGACGCTCACCGGCCTCGGGCAGCAGCAGTAGATTATCGGGCAGGGTGGCGATTCCCGGGAAGGCAGGCGGCTTGGCAGCAGGGGTTGACGGCGGCGGCGTTCTGACCGGGCAGCTGGTCGTAGAGCTCGGGCCCGTAGCCCGACAGCTCTCGTTCTGCCCACGGGCGCAGACGCTTGCCGGCCTCGGGCAGCAGCAGTAGATTATCGGGCAGGGTGGCGATTCCCGGGAAGGCAGGCGGCTTGGCAGCAGGGGTTGACGGCGGCGGCGTTCTGACCGGGCAGCTGGTCGTAGAGCTCGGGCCCGTAGCCCGACAGCTCTCGTTCTGCCCACGGACGCAGACGCTCACCGGCCTCGGGCAGCAGCAGTAGATTATCGGGCAGGGTGGCGATTCCCGGGAAGGCAGGCGGCTTGGCAGCAGGGGTTGACGGCGGCGGCGTTCTGACCGGGCAGCTGGTCGTAGAGCTCGGGCCCGTAGCCCGACAGCTCTCGTTCTGCCCACGGGCGCAGACGCTTGCCGGCCTCGGGCAGCAGCAGTAGATTATCGGGCAGGGTGGCGATTCCCGGAAAGGCAGGCGGCTTGGCAGCAGGGGTTGACGGCGGCGGCGTTCTGACCGGGCAGCTGGTCGTAGAGCTCGGGCCCGTAGCCCGACAGCTCTCGTTCTGCCCACGGGCGCAGACGCTTGCCGGCCTCGGGCAGCAGTTCTCGAACGGATGGAGTGGCGGCGCCCAGGAATGGGTTGGCAGGAGGCCCCGGCCGGGTGAAGTCCTGGTGGCTCGGATCCGGAACCCGACGGCCGTCTTCAACTCCCGATCCGGTGGCCGACCTTGTCCTGGTGCCACTTCTGGAACTCCTCTCCCCTACTGCCAGCGCGGCTCCTTTTTCTGCGGCTTTGGTCGATTCGTCGACTTCTCATTGGCTGCTCGAGGCTCCGTGTTCCTTTGCGATTGGATTGGCTTTATTTTGTTGTTTTCCTTGTGACGGGCGTGTTCACGTGCTGGCCGCTCTTCGGCGTCGTCGTTTTCGGCGCGGCGCGCGCTCTCCTTGTCGTCTGCTTCTTGTTTGAAATTCACCGCACCTTGTCGCGCACCACACATCACACGGTCCCATGTCTTTGACATACATGTATAGCGTTTGCTTAAACTACCGATATTTATTATCGATCACGTGACGTAGAGGAAAGCAGAAACTTGCCCCCCCCCCAACCCCCCCCCTGTCGGGCCGGTGAACCCCCCCCCCCCCCCCCCGAAAAAAATTTCTGGCTACGCCCCTGGCATGGACGCATTTCCACCAATTAGGTGGATCGGTGGCTGAGCTAAATTGTATGATTAGTATATTTTTGAGAAGTACACGTTGTCACAGTATCACGTAGAGGGGCACCGAATTGAATGCATTTCTGTTTGTGTGCGTATCGAAGCTATGCAAGCACATGTGTGGCGGCTGTTCCACCAGTACGCGCCGATCTGCGGCCACGCAAGAATACCGCGAGGGGAGCATGTTAGAGCACTGCACGGGCCGATTTTTTCAGCCCGGGCCCGTTTTTACGTTGGGCTGCCCTCCCGAGCCCGACCAAAAGTTTTATGGCGACCCGGAAATAATCTACGTTACCCGCCCGGCCCGGCACGCCAACCCTTTACCTTAGGCCCGAGCCCGGCTCGAAACCGGCCCGAACCCGGCCCGAGACCGAAAGAGATCACAGAGTGGCAGTGAAAAAAAAATAAAATAAAGAAGATAATGAAAGGAATTTATTCTTAAGGCATAAATACATGCCATATGCAATTATGAACACCATTTGAGTGGTCTGAGCGCAAATACCGGCGCGCGAAGTAGTACGAATGACCCGGCCGAGCAGTATCGCGTGCAGTTTCCAACAGCGCGACCTTGATGCGGCCCAATCCACTTCTATAGCAGCGCCGCCACAGTATTTTTTCACGTCGGGCGCCTCACTGCAAAGCATGCGCCGCCCCAGCCGCTCGTCCCACTCAACCGTATTCCAGTACACTATAGCCGAAGCGCAGCCACGACCGGTCGTGAGCGCAGCGCATGGATGGAGTCAATAGAGAAAGAAAGCTTCTCGTCCCTCCATGGTGCAGCGTAATGCGCTGCTGCTAGGCGTCCGGTTGAGAACATGCGTGCAGTCATGCATGGACGCAGTGCCATATTTCAGCCGCGTGACGAATTATCTTATCTTACCAGTCATCGTTTTACCAATTCGCCTTTGAAGAATTAGCAAGTCGCGAACGCGCTTGCACTGCGCTGAAATCATTAATTACCATTGATTTAAGTAAGGAATACAATGGCATCCTTTGGTTTGAGGCGACTTCGGTCTTTTTGTACTTTTACATTCTGTTCAAATAGCGCGAAATACGACGGAAGAAGAAAAGGGAAGTACACAGGAGCTTCCAGCTGCGCCGGTGCAACAGGTTTTTCAGAGTCGAGACCCGCGAGGATAACTCGCTGCACGTTACATGCACACCACCAGAAAGTCCGAGCCCGGCCCGAGCCCGGCCCGGGCCCGGGTCAAAAAGCACATGTCGTGCCCGAGCCCGGCCCCGGGCCGGGCCGGGCCCGCGCTTTCGGGTAAGCCCGAGCCCGTGCAGTGCTCTAGAGCATGTAGCTCAGCGTGTACTTATAATGTCCGACGTATCTTCGCGTGAAATATGCCAAAGCCAACGCGATACGTCAGGCGTGCTTCCGTAAAAAGAAATAAAAAGAAAACCTGCTGGATCCGTTTAACGTACCCGTAAAAAAAAAAAAAATTGTCGCAGTTTCACCTGAAAGGCGAAGCATCAATTGCGATAGCAAATTTGTAGAGAGCTATACGGAGTAATGGTAGCTTTATCAGCTGTATAAACTTGGACATGCAGCAGCACCGGCAACACGCAGAACTGTTGTCGACGCCGTCGGCGTTTTGCCCGCGTTCGCACAAAATGCGTGCGGCGTTGGTGATTGTAAAGGAGGAAAGAGACGCCTACTTCTGCAGCCCTTAAGGGAGCACGGCGCAGAACGCGCGTTTGTTCTCCGCCGTGGGTGGTGCTGGTGGTTAAAACATTTATTAATTCTTGAGCCTTATGTTTACAGCCTATTGATGGGTTGGCTCGATATCGCGTAGGGTGGCCGGGAGCTTATGGCTCTCAGCGACTCTTAGAGCCCAGCCCACCAGCTGCTTTTGTGCTGCCGGGTCCGAGCTGGACAGCGCGTCCTCCCATCGCTCTATGTCGGTGAGTTGCCATTCGGAAGGTGGCTGGAGCTCAGAGCAAATGTAGAGGATATGGTGAAAGTCTGCTCTGGGTGCACCGCAGAGGGTGCATTCAGGGGAGAAAAGGCCGGGGCGGATAAGGGCAAGGTGAGCTGGGGATAGAAAAGTACGGGATTGGAGCTGGCGCCAGGCCACCTGCTCGAGTTTAGAGAGGGATTTGTGGGGGGTTGGATACTGCAGCCGTTGCTCCCTATAGTGGAGAGAAATTTCGTTGTAAGTAACCATGCGTTCGCGTGCACTGCCTGGGTCTGTAGCTGGCCCTGCTCGGGTGACGTGCGCTCGAGCTATGTTGTGGGCTGCTTCATTCCCAGGGTTGCCCGCATGAGCAGGTACCCAGAGGAGTTGAATTAATCTGGTCGGGGGTTGAATAGAATTGAGAATTTTGAAAGCAGGTGTTGTTACGGTTGACGTACGTCTGCCCGTTTAAAAGGATTAACGGAGGAGGTCTCCCCAGCGTGCTTGGTTGTCGCGGGCGGGACGCAGTAGTGGCTGATCCCGTTGTGTGCAGGTGCGGGGAGGCGAGTAAGCCCGCCTTCTACGAAACGTTCTTCCGGAGCATCGGGACACCGTAGTTGCTGACCCCTTTGTGCGCATGTGCGTAGGGGGGCGAATAGGCCCGCCTTCCACGAATAACGTCTTCAGGAGCCTCGGGTTGCCGCCAGCGGAGGCAAGCCCGGGAAACGTCGCCTAGGGGAGAGGGGGCAGCCCACCTTCCGCGAATGACGTTCTTCGGGAGGCTAGGGTTGCCACCAGCGGAGACAAGCCCGGGAAACGTCGCCTAGGCGAGAGGGAGCTGCTGCCGCATCCCCCCCGACTGGACTTGCCTGTCACGTGACTTGAGCGAAATCCCGCCTCATTGTTAGAGGGCCTATTTAAGCGGCCCCGCCATGTACATTTTATTCATTCTCTTCTTTGCAATCCTTCAACATGAAATAAACCGTGCAAGTTTCACACTTAAAATCGTCTCGCCCTGCCTGGTCGCCATGATCTACCGGACGCCTACGGCCTGCCGGCAGCGCTACGCTACCTAGAGGTGATGCCGGTCGAGGTTGTAGTAGCAGGCGCCCCAACAACTGGCGGATCGCGGTAGGATGGAACCGGACATCAACGCGAGCCCCAACAGTGTGTGAATACTGCCTCGTGCAAAATTCCGGATTGCTGTTTTTGAATCACTAAATATTAGTGTGGCAGTGGTTGAGGAGATTGCCAAGGCGATTGCGGCTTCCTCCGCCTCTAGGGAGGATGGAGCTTTGGTCGAACCAGAAGCTAGTGGGTGGAGTGTGTTGGAAACCACGCTCAGGGCATAGGCTTGGTGAGTGGCATATTCTGCGGCGTCCACATAGACTACACTGTTATTCGCGTGATAGTGTTTGTGTAGCGCCGTGGCTCTGGCTTCTCGCCGAGCTGGGTGGTGGACTGGGTGGACGTTCCTGGGGAGTGGATGAATTGTTAAGTGGGACTGAATTGCTTCCGGGGTTGAGTGCGTGGGTCTGAGGGAGCGTGTAGGGTTGAGGCCTAGGGCGGAGAGAATGTGCCGCCTCGTAGTGGTGGATGATAGGCGTTCAGGTTGTGCTGTACGATGGGCTTCGATAAGCTCATCTAGGGTATTGTGAACCCCCATAAGGAGGAGACGGGCATTCGACGTATACCTGGGGAGATTGAGGGCCGTTTTATAGGCTTGCCTGATAAGTGCATTAATTTTTTCTTCCTCCGCCTTGGAAAGAAACAGGTATGGTAGGGAGTATACCACTCTACTGATTACAAAGGCTTGTATAAGGCGTCGGAGGTCGTGTTCCCGCATCCCTCGGTGGCGGTTCGCAATTCGTCGGATCAGTCTCATGGTCTGGTGGACTGTGTTGGTGAGCTTAGTAATGGTGGCAGTATTCTTGCCATTGTTCTGAATAATGATGCCCAGTATACGCACTTTATCAACCTCGGGAACTTGTTGATCGTCGATGTTTATTCGAATATTGGGCGGAGGACCCGTGCCTGTGCGACACCTTGGAGGGTGTAAGAGCAGTAGTTCTGATTTAGTCGGTGAGCAGGCGAGGCCCACCGCCGCGGCGTGCGCCGCGACGATGTCCGCCCCCGCCTGGAGGGTTTCCTCCATTTCGCCCACAGTGGATGTCCAAAGTGTAATGTCATCGGCATAAAATGAAGGGGAGAGGTGGGGGATAATTGTGAGGGCTTTTGCCATGGGTATGAGTGTAATGTTGAAAAGCAATGGAGAGAGGACTGAGCCCTGAGGTGTACCTCTGCTGCCTAGTTGGAAGGTTGGTGAGGTGAGTGAACCAAATGTAATTTCTGCCGTTCGGTTGCGGAGGAAGGCCGCTACGTAGAAGTGCGTGCGTTCCCCTACGTTAAGATTTGAGAGAGCGTTCATAATGACCGAATGGTGAACGTTGTCGAAAGCCTTGGCGAGATCTAGAGCCAATATGGCCCTGGTGCGCTTAGCGTTCCTGGGGTCTAGTACCTCTTCCGAAAGCTGTAACATTACGTCTTGGGTGCACAGATTGTTGCGGAATCCAATCATAGTGTGGGGGAATAGGTCTTGTTCGTGCATGTGTTCCTGCAAGCGGCCCAGGACTACATGTTCGAAAAGTTTCCCTAAGCAGGAGGTTAGAGAGATCGGTCGGAGGTTTTTGAGATCCAAAGGTTTCCCTGGTTTAGGGATGAATGTGATTTTAGCATGCGTCCATTGCACTGGGAGCACTCCATTTTGCCAGCACTCGTTGAAGAGGTCTGTGATGGCCTGTATGGAGCGCTCATCCAGGTTCCGGAGCATCTTGTTAGTGATTTTGTCTGCTCCTGGAGCTGATGTTGTTCTGAGCTTGTGCATGGCTGCCCGTATTTCCCATGGCGAGATGTGCACGTCCAATTTGGGGTTCGGGTTGCCGCGGTATTCAGGGAGTGGTGTGCGAGAAGTGGTAGTGAGGTATTGTTCTTTGAGGGCTTCGACAAGGACCTCATCTTGTAGGGGGAGTTTCTGCAGAATTCGGCTGACATTTTTCCGCTGGTTAGTCTTGGTGTGACCTGGGTCCAGTAGACAGCGGAGAAATGTCCATGTGTCCTTTAGGCCGAGATTGTCGTTCTTACCGTCGCATAGCTGGCCCCATTGCTGGCGGGCCAGCTGCCCCGCATGGGCTTCAATCTCTTTAGCCAATGTTGCGATGCGTAGCCTGAGTGTTCTATTATGTTTGTTGGCTAACCATCGTTTTTGAAGGCTGGCGTGGGCCTCCCACATGTGAAGCAGGCGGCTGTCTGCGATGTCGGTGTCAGTGGTGTCTGGGATTCTGGAGGTAGCTAATGCCACGTCCTGGGAGAGGCTTTGAGTCCATGTGTCAAGGTCGTCAATGGTGTCGGGAGCTGAAATTCTAATATGGCGGAATTTATCTCAGTTTACAATTTCTATCGGGCACCGAGTAGATCGAGCCAGTGTGCTGAGTTGAATTTCTGTATTTATGACGTAGTGGTCGCTCCCGAAGGAGTTGTATGTGTTGGTCCAGCGACTGTGTGCTATGTTCTTAGTGAAAGTGAGGTCTGGACTGGTGTTAAGTTGGGCGCTGTTGCCTATTCTAGTTGGGTGGTCTAGATCATTGATGAGGGATAGACCCTCATTCTGAATGAATGTCCAAAGCGCGGTGCCCTTTCTGCAGTTCTTCTTGTAGCCCCAACTCATGTGGTTGGCGTCGAAGTCACCGACCACTATAAGTGGGTGTCTGCTGCTGATGGAAAGCGCATTTCGAAGAGCTGTTAGGAGAGGGGCTGCGGGTCCTTTGGGCGGGCTGTATATAGAGGTCCCGCCTGCGTTTTTTTTTTTCAGTTTTCACAGCAGACAGCACATACAGCCTGATGCAGGGACAGAAGCTAAAGGCAGTTTATGCCTGACGAGGCCTCGGCCCAAACGGTTCAGAGTGATGCACTTACAAAACATGTGAAAAAATGTGCTGAACCAAAAGTTGACATTAAAGTTGCGTTGACCAAGAAAAGTTCATAACACATTTTGCACCGTGCTATAACAACGAGAACGTTTCGCTTGTTCAGTAGTAAACACAACAGATCATACATTGCATGACACTATCCAAATTTACATACAATTAAATAAAAAAAAGACAAGATGCATTTCACTTGTGCATCGTGAAAACCTCTCGTATAATAGATAACATTGATTCAATATACACTAAAAGGGACACAAGACAAGGTTTACAGATCACTTTCTGTGTTACAAACAAAATACTTAGTTCTGAATGTACTTTATACAAGAGGACAACAATGTTCATCGATATATTGAGAACGAATAGGCTGCCGCCTTTGCGAGTACTCGGGAGAAGCTAGACAAGATGGCTGTCTATATCGTTCGCTACGAGGGGGTGGTCCGTAGTCGTTAGGTTACGATGGACCAGTATGGCAACCCGTGGCGGCGTCTTTCCTTCCGGTTCATGCGTGGTGTAGTTACAGAGTTTCGTCTTAATTTGTGTTTCTTGTAAGGCGATGATGGTGGGAGTGTTGGGATTCGCAAGGGTTTGTAGGTGGAGTACATTGTAAGTTGTTTCGTTTCGCACGGAAACTCCTACAATTCCACTGCCACACATGTATCTCGTTACAGTGTGCAGCCATGTTGGGCTGGGGAGGGGTGTTCGGCTGGTGCCGATCCTGTCATTTTTGGGGGTAGAAGCCCATTAACCTGGGTCTGCATTTGAGCCGTGGTGGCCTCTTGCGCACCCTGGCGCTGCTCGAGCGCTGTCAACCGGTTGACGATGTTGGTAATCCAGACTACGTTGTCCTTTTGCAGTGAGGCGAGACTAGCCTGCATGGTTTCTATGGCTGCAGTTAAGGCAGTCAGCGGCTCGGTGTCCATAGGGGTGGATTGTCAGCGTCTGCTTGTGCCTTACGCTTCGTGGGAGGGGGGGGGGGGGGTTGTGAGCAGGTGACTCCGTGCGCGAGCAGTTGGTGGAAGGAGAGGGTAGGGGGTCTGTTTAGGTGTGCTAGCGTTTTGGATGGGGCATGCAGAGGAGTCATGCTGTTGTGGGGGAAGTTTTTTGAGAATGATTTGAAGCTGTTGTTTGAGCTCCGCGATCTCGAGGCTTTGTTGATGGAGCTGTGCTCTGAGCGCTGCGTTTTCCCGAGCGAGCGAGGGTGATCGCGGCTTCCAGCTCACCTGTTGTTCGGTGGGCTGCGTCCTCTGACCAGGGAGGGGTGGAAAGGAGGAGGACCGACACCCGCTCCCACGCATAGACGACGTCCTGGATTGCCTTCACGGCGCCAAGTATTTTTCTTCAATCGACCTTCGGTCAGGGTACTGGCAAATCGCCGTTGATGACATGGACCGTGAGAAGACCGCTTTTGTTACCCCTGACGGCCTTTATCAGTTTAAAGTCATGCCTTTCGGCTTATGCAACGCCCCGGCCACCTTCGAACGCATGATGGACACTCTCTTACACGGTTTTAAATGGTACATTTGCCTGTGTTATCTTGATGACGTCATTGTATTTTCACCGAACTTTGAAACGCATCTCGACCGACTTTCTCCTATCCTTTCTGTTTTTCGCAAAGCCGGCCTGCAACTTAATTCATCTAAGTGCCACTTCGGACGTCAGCAACTTATCATGCTCGGTCATCTCGTCGACTCAACCGGTGTTCGCCCCGACCCTGACAAAGTTCGAGCTGTGCAGCAGTTCCCCGTTCCGACTTGCACAAAGGAAGTTCGTAGCTTTCTGGGACTGTGCTCCTACTTCCGTCGTTTTGTGAAGAATTTCACGGAAATCGCACGCCCTCTCACAAACTTACTGAAGAAAGGCGTCTCGTTTTTTTGGGGTGCTGCACAGGCGGCCGCCTTCTCTACCCTCATCACGTCGCTCACTACACCACCTGTCCTGGCTCATTTCGACAGCTCCGCTCCAACAGAACTCCGCACCGATGCCAGCGGCTACGGAATCGGCGCTGTTTTAGTCCAGCATCAGAATGGGCATGCCCGTGTTGTCGCCTATGCCAGCCGTCTCCTTTCCTTAGCCGAACAGAACTACTCTATTACAGAACGGGAGTGTCTTGCTCTCGTTTGGGCGGTGGGAAAATTCCGCCCCTATTTACATGGCCAGCATTTCACTGTGACTACCGATAACCACGCACTTTGCTGGCTTTCGTCGCTTAAGGATCCCACTGGGCGTCTTGGTCGCTGGGCACTCCGGCTCCAAGAATACACTTACTATGTTTCGTATAAATCTGGCCGATTGCACCGGGATGCTGACAGTTTGTCCCGCAATCCCGTGGATCCGCCTGAAGCCTCCGATGACACGCCTGCATGTGTACTCTCGCTCTCCGCTTTAAGCCACATCCGTGATGAACAGCGCCGTGATCCCATTTTAAGTGAACTTATTCAGAAGCTGGATTCCGCAGCGCCCGATCCTTCCCTTCGCCTCTTCGTGCTTAAAGATGACACGTTATATCGCTACAACGTCCACCCGGACGGACGCGAACTGTTGCTCGTCGTTCCTACGCATCTGCGCTTGAGCGTTCTCGGCCAGCTACATGACGCCCCGACCGCTGGTCACCTTGGAGTTTCCCGGACCTACGATCGCGTTCGGCGTCGCTTCTTTTGGCCCGGTCTTTACCGCTCCGTTCGTCGGCACGTAGCTGCTTGTGAACCCTGCCAACGCCGAAAGAAACCACCTAAGCCTCCTGCTGGCCTCCTTCAGCCCCTTGACGTCCCATCTGACCCCTTCTTCCGAGTTGGCCTTGACCTCCTCGGTTCTTTCCCGACCTCTACTTCTGGAAACAAATGGATTGCCGTTGCTACGGATCACTCCACCCGCTACGCAATTACACGCGCTCTGCCTACCAGTTGTGCTACGGACGTCGCTGATTTCCTGCTACACGATGTCATCTTACATCACGGAGCCCCTTGTCAACTCCTCACTGACCATGGCCGTTACTTTCTCTCCACAGTTACCGATGACCTGCTTCGCTCCTGCGCGACAAAACACAAATTTACGACGGCTTACCACCCGGAAACTAACGGCTTGACTGAGCGCTTCAACCGGACGCTTACTGACATGCTTTCTATGTATGTCTCATCTGACCATCAAGACTGGGATGTTGCGTTGCCCTTCGTTACATTCGCTTACAATTCCTCCCGTCATGATACTGCTGGTTTTTCACCCTTTTATCTTCTGTTTGGCCGCGACCCAACGTTACCTTTTGACACTATCATCCCCGATGCCGTCCATTTGCCAACTGAGTACGCTCGTGATGCCATTTCCCGAGCTGATGAGGCACGCCAAATTGCTCGCCGTCGCCTTGCTACATCGCAAGACCACCAGAAGCACCGCTACGACTCCCGTCATCGCGACGTTATCTATACTGCGGGTGCCCTTGTGCTTCTATTGACCCCGATTCGGCGTGTTGGACTCTCAGAAAAATTGCTTTCGCGGTACTCCGGACCCTACCGTGTCTTACGCCGTGTAACAGACGTCACGTATGAGATTGGCCCGCTCGAGTCTTCCTCGCCAACCGCTTCATCACCTACTGACGTCGCTCACGTATTCCGCCTTAAACCTTACCACTCGCCTAGATCATAGCAAGCACCGTGACGGTGCTTGAGCAGCCGGGGGTCATGTCACGGTATGATTCATCTAGAGGAGCATCGATGAAGAAGACGCTGATGATCTGGCGCGCGCTCTCGGCCATACGATTGACGCTTGATCGCCTTGTAAATATACTGTAAATGCGTTTTCCTGTTGTGTTTGCCTCCCCGTAACAATATATATATATATATATATATATATATATATATATATATATATATATATATATATACACCTTGTAGGGTCACACACATGCTCTTGGGACAAAGGAACGACAATACAGTAGTGCAAACAATATATATATATATATATATATATATATATATATATATATATTGTGAGCATTATTCATACGCTTCATATTCTCATCTGTACATTCTCATCATCACCGTTTTGGGGCCTGGTAGCGGGGCTCTCGCTCGGGAGAATAAATGAGAGTCTGACTGCCTAAACCTTGTCTCACAAGTGGTGGAGTCTGCTGTCCGGTTCCTTCGTCCTCTCGCTGCCGGTCTCTCTCCAGCTTCACTTACGCTACAACCCTGGAGCTCCGCTCGGGTCGCCGCCTCTACCAACTACGCTCGACCATGTCTCACGACCAGCAGGCCACTACCGCGACATCCACCTTGCCTGCTCCCGCGGGAACCCCTGCTTGGACGGTCACTACCCCTCAGAAGGATCCACCGGTGTTTGCTGGACTTCCCGGTGAAGACGTTGAAGACTGGTTGGAGCTATACGAGCGCGTGAGTGACTTTAACCACTGGAACGAATCTGAAAAACTTCGGCACGTCGCCTTCTACCTCACCGGCGTCGCAAGAACTTGGTTTTATAACCACGAGCTCGATTTCGTCAACTGGAGCACGTTTAAACACCACCTACGCCAGATTTTCGCGAACTCTTCTGTCCGCTCAGATATTGACAAGAAGAAGCTTGCTGAGCGTGTCCAGCGCTCGGGCGAGTCACACTTCGTACATACCGGACGTCCCCACCCTCTGCTGCCGCGTGAACACCTCGATGCCAGAGAGTGACCGTGTACGCCACCTGCTCAAGGGTATTGGGACTCTGGCATTCAATGCTCTTGTCGTGCTGAACCCCACTACCATCGCTGACATCATCAGTACGTGTCAGCGCCTAGATGAGCTTAATATGCTTCGCTTACACCCTTACACTTCTGATTTCAAGGCGTCCAACGACAGCGAACTACGTGCCCTAATTCGCTCCATCATCCGTGAGGAGCTGCACGCCCACGGATCGTCTACCCCTCCTGAGGTCCATATGTCCCCTCCTGGTGCCGGCCTCCGCCATATCGTGAGGGAAGAGATAGCTGCCGTGACCTGTTCACAAGTCCCGAGCCCGCAACCCATCCCTACGCCCACTTACGCCCAGGTTGCCTCTATAGTGCCACCCTCCAGGCAGCCATCACAGCAGGCACCTACGCCAACTTATGCTCAGGTTGCCTCCCTGGTGCCACCCTTGCAGCAGCCACCACAGCAGCAGCCTGCAATGCACGGGTCCCTGAATCCCATCACTGCGCGACCACCACCTCATGAATCTTACAACACATGGAGCCCACCTCGACCTGTTTGCTACTATTGCGGCATCCGTGGCCACATTTCAAGGTTTTGCCGACGCCGTCAGCACGATGAAAGGGGTGGCTATGACGGGTTTGAGAGGGATGAGTTTTCTGGCCCGATCCCACAACGGCGGCGTTCTTACTACGATTATTATCCGCGACGTTCCCCATCTCCACAGGAATTCAACGCTGCCGGTTCATTGCGTTTCCCGCGCCGTCGCTCTCCATCACCGATGCGGCGCTCCTCTTCCCCTCTTCGACCGGCTACTTCGTCCTCCGATCACCGCCCGGAAAACTAAACTTTGCAGCTTCAGGAGGGAAAGCTGCATCCATTGGACAACGTGAAACTCCTCCGACGCGCCCGTCAAATGTACTTTTGGTGTTTGTTGAAGCTATACGGACTGAAGCCTTGGTTGACACAGGTGCATCGCTTTCGGTTATTAGTACTGACTTGTGTTCTCGATTGCGAAAAGTGAAGACACCATATAATGGCCCTCCCCTTCGTTGTGCTAATGCAGTTCTTGTTCAGCCCTCCGGTGTTTGCACTGCGCGTGTTTTCATTGATGGTATCCTTCACCACATTCAATTTGCCGTGCTATCTTCGTGTACCTACGCCATGAGGTTGGGATGGGACTTCCTGTCCTCAGCGTCAGCTTTTATTTCTTGCCGTCAGCGAACTATTCATATGACGGACACTGAATCTTCGTCCGCTGTCGATTCGCACATCCTGCGTTTCGTAGCGTGTACCGACTATTTCATTCCCCCGGGCAGTGAGCGTATTCTAACACTCACTTCCGACACTATTGTTAATGGTGATGTGTTTCTTGCACCCAGCAGTCACTGCATCTCTGGTGGGCTTAGCATTACTCCTAGCCTGGTGCGTTTTCAGGACGGTAGAACGTTCGTCGCTGTTCATAACCCTACTTCTTCGCCAGTTGTGCTCTCCCAGGGCACCACTGTGACTTGCTTTACTGACACGGAACCTCTTTCGCTAGTACCTCTTCACACCGAATCACCACCTTTGTCTACCACTACTGATGATCATGCTGCTGCCACTGCTCTAAAGGACGCGATAAATCCCGATTTGACTGCTGCCCAGAAAGAAGACCTTTTGGCCCTACTGCAAAAACACAGCGCCTTATTTGACGTTAACTCCAAACTTCTGGGGCGCACTTCTGTCGCAGTGCATCGCATTGAAACCGAAGGCAGTTTTATTGTACGCCGCCGCCCGTATCGCGTGTCTTCCGTAGAACGGAAAATCATTGCGGACAACGTTGACGACATGCTTAAACGAGACATCATTCGGCCATCGTCCAGTTCTTGGTCGTCTCCTGTTGTGTTGGTCCGAAAGAAAGACGGGTCTGTACGATTTTGCGTCGATTATCGAGCACTTAATAAGATCACGCGCAAAGACGTATATCCGATGCCAAGAATCGACGATGCCATTGACTCCCTCCAGGGCGCTGAATATTTCTCAAGTCTAGACCTCCGATCTGTGCACTGGCAAATACCCATGGACGAAGCGGACAAGAGCAAGACAGCCATTGCAACGCCTGATGGGCTTTACGAATTCAACGTGATGCCCTTCGGTTTATGTAGTGCTCCTGCAACATTTTAACGCATGACCGATACAGTTTTACGCGGCCTTTAAGTGGAAGACCTGTCTGTGTTATTTAGATGACATCGTTATTTTTTCTACAAATTTTCGTCACCATCTTGAGCTTTTTTACGAAGTTTTCACATGCATTTCCAACGCTGGACTCCAACTGAACACACAAAAATGCCATTTTGCCCGAAAGAACATCAAAGTGCTGGGGCACCTTATCAGTAAAGATGGCGTTCGACCAGATCCCGACAAGGTTGCTGCCGTGCTTCGCTTCCCTCGCCCCGAAAATCAAAAACAATTAAGAAGCTTCTTGGGCCTGGCATCCTACTTCCGCCGCTTCATCAGTCATTTTGCTGCTATGGCGTCCCCGCTGCACAAGTTGCTGACGTCGGGCACTGCTATCACTTGGACAGACGACTGCGAGCTTTCTTTCCAAGCCCTCAAGCAAGCCTTGACATCCGACCCCGTCCTGTGTCACTTCGATGAGAACGCACCAACTTGTTTGCACACCGACGCTAGTGGTCATGGGATCGGTGCTGTCCTTCTACAGCGTGATATCACTACACGAGAGAGAGTCGTTGCTTATGCCAGTCGCGCATTAACGGCTGCCGAAAAGAACTACTCGATAACAGAACAGGAATGCCTCGCTGTAGTTTGGGCCATACAAAAGTTTCGACCATATCTTTATGGACGCCACTTCACAGTCATAACCGACCTTATGCTGGTTGTCGGCAATGAAAAACTTGTCTGGACGCCTTGGTCGCTGGGTGGTCCGATTACAAGAGTACGATTTCGACGTTGTCTACAAGTCTGGGAAAAAGCATCAAGATGCCGACGCTTTGTCTCGCTGCCCCCTGCCACTATTATCTTCGAGCACGTCTCTCCATTGCTCACCACTTGATAATGCGACTAAGTCTCCACTTACGTTATTACCTCTAGTGGTTACTGACATGCCATCTTCTAATCGCGGACCTCAGTTCGCCTCGTGTCAACGTTCTGATCCCTACTGCAGCAGCATCATCCAACGCCTCTGCGGTACTATTTCTGCACCGAATGCCCGATTACGTCGACAACTGCGACTATTTAAGCTCGACAACGACGTGTTGCACCGCTACATTTACAACACCGACGGCCACCGCTGGGTACCTGTTCTTCCACGTTCGATGCGCACGCAAATCCTTGAAGCCTTTCAAGACGACCCATCCACTGGCCACCTGGGTTTCCACAAAACATACCACCGCGTTAGGAGCCGTTTCTTTTGTCCGGGCATGTCTACCTTTGTGGCCAAGTACGTCGCTTCTTGCGTCCAGTGTCAACGGCGGAAACGACCGACTTCACCTCCTGCTGGCCTTTTACAGCCCATCCCATGTCCCGAGACACCTTTTGCCATCGTTGGAATTGACCTGGTCGGACCTCTACCCATGACGCCAGCAGGTTATCGATGGATCGTGACAGCTGTCGACCACCTCACACGGTACGCAGAGACCGCACCTCTACGCTCTAGTTCAGCCTCAGACGTTGCCGGCCTCTTTCTGGATGCCATTGTGCTGCGTCATGGTGCACCTCGTGTACTGTTGAGTGATCGCGGCAAGACTTTCATGTCAACAATGATCGACGAAGTACTCAGAGCATGTGGCACAGTTCATAAGACGACATCTGCGTACCACCCCCAGACAAATGGCTTAACAGAGCGATTTCATCGCACGTTAACAGATATGATAGCAATGTATATCGGGCCAAGCCACGACAACTGGGACAAACTTTTACCTTTTGTGACGTTTGCTCACAACACTGCCATCCAGCGAACTACAGGGTACTCACCCTTCTACCTCGTTTACGGCCGTTCGCCGACATTCACCATCGACGCCGCTTTCTTAACTGCCCCAACTAACACCTCGGCCAGTATACCAGAACAGTTCGTCTCGCGACTTGACGAATGTCGTGACCGTGCTCGCTTCAACACAGAAGTCAGTCAACTCGACCGCAAGCAACGTTACGACATCTCTCGTCACGACGTCTCCTTTCGTCCTGGAGATGAAGTGCTCTTTTGGACGCCCATTCGTACACCCGGTTTGTGTGAGAAGTTTGAATCGCGCTTTCTTGGCCCCTACATTATTAATGAACAAACATCCCCAGTGAACTATCGCGTTACTCCCATCGAGGTTTCTTCCGACCATCGTTATCGTGGTTCAGAGATCGTTCACGTTTCGCGTCTCAAACGATTCGTTCGGCGCCTCCCTCCTGGCTAAGTCGCGGCCTGGCTGGCCGCTTGCGCGCGCGGGGAAATTAGTGTGAGCATCATTCATACGCTTCATATTCTCATCTGTACATTCTCATCATCACCGTTTTGGGGCCTGGTAGCGGGGCTCTCGCTCGGGAGAATAAATGAGAGTCTGACTGCCTAAACCTTGTCTCACAATATATATATATATATATATATATATATATATATATATATATATATATATATATATATATACTGTACATGTGTACAGTATATAAAGCGCTTATATAGCTGCTGATGATGATGATGATTTATTGGCATCCCCTTTGAAACGGGGCGGCGACAAATAGTCACCTAGCCTGTTGATTTAATCAGATATATTATACATGTTCTTTATCCATCATTTTTGTATACCTCTCATTATTTTTATTTTTCAAAAATTTGCCTTGTACCACTGCCTATGATTTTAAGAGATCAGGTCGTATCCATGTTTTCCCTGCTTTTTTTCCACCAGTACTCTAATCGTCTCTTGCTGATCTCTACGGCTGATCTGTTTATGTTTCCTTCCACTTTAAACCCAAGCGCTTCTGGGAGTTGCACGTTACCTACGGTTCTCGCTGGGTGGATCCCGTCGCATTCCATTAGGATGTGCTGAGTGGTCTCTGGATCTTTACTGCAGCATACACATGTCTCATCTAGTTCCGAATATTTGTTCCGATATGTTTTCGTCCTTAGGCAACCGGCTCGAGCCTCAAATAGCAAGGCACTGCCCTTTGTGTTATCGTACAAATTTTCCCTTCTAATTTCTTTCTTCTCATTCTTGTAAATCTCCATTGTCCTTTTTGTTTCCATTCTTTGCATCCAATTCACGGTCTCTATTTCTCTGACTTTCTTTCTGATGACCCCTGGTTGTCTATTTACAGTTTCGATTATCCTGTACTTGGTTGCCAACTTCCTTGACCTCTTCCTCCATTCTGTGTCCACGCTTTTCATGTAGAGATACTTGTGCACTTTAGCCGGCCATTTATTTTCATCCATGTTCCTGAGCCTTTCTTCAAAACTAATTTTGCTCTGTGCTTCTCTGACTTCAAAAGAGGCCCAACCCATGTCACCCTGCACTGCCTCATTTGTCGTATTACCGTGTGCTGCCAAAGCCAACCGGCCTACTGATCTTTGGTTAACTTCCAAACCCGCCAATATATCCGATTTTAAGCATATAATGGCATTTGCAAATGTTAGCGCTGGCACCATTACTCCTTTCCAGATTCCACGCACCACCTCATACTTATTGTGGCCCCATAGTGCTCTGTGTTTCATTATTGCTGCATTCCGCTTCCCCTTTATTTTCAGATTATCTTGGTGGTTGCTTGAGTAATTCTTTCCTTCGTTTATGTGTACGCCGAGGTACTTATATTGCTTCAATATGGGTATTACTTGCTGTTGAATTGACACCACGAAGTTACTCGTGTGTTCATTAAAGATCATAATCCCTGATTTCTCTGTGCTAAACTTAAGCCCTAGATTTGTCGCTGCGTTTCCACAGATATTCGCAAGTATCTGTAAATCTTTTTTATTGACCGCTAGTAGCACAATATCGTCTGCGTACATCAGTCCAGGGACCTTCTGTTGCACCATTTGTCCATTACGCATGTAGGATAAATCGAAACCTAATTCGCTGTTTTCCAGTCGTCTTTCTATACCCTTGACGTAAAGCGTGAACAACAATGGTGACAGAGGGCATCCTTGCTTCAATCCTTGGTGAATTCCCACCATTTCATTTCCTTTTCGGCCTTCCCATACCACTCGTACTTGGTTGTCTCGATATATCTCCTTTAGCAGCTCCACGAAATCGTCATCTATGCCTTCGTATTGAAGAATATCCCACAACAATTCCCTGTCTACGTTGTCATAAGCTCCTTTAATATCTAGAAATGCTATCCATAAAGGTCTTTTCTGAGCTACTGAAATCTCTATGCACTGAGTTAGTACAAACATATTGTCTTCTAAGCGTCTGCCTGGCCTGAACCCATTCTGTAGTTCCCCCAATACATCGTTTTCCTCCACCCACTTCGACAGTTCTAATTTTATGGCTTGCATTGCCATTCTATATACCACCGACGTTACTGTAACTGGCCTGTACGAGCTCGTGTTATCCTTATCTCCTTTGCCTTTGTAGATGAGATTCATCTTGCTTTCACGCCATCCATCGGGAATATTCTTTGTTCTAATCACTTGCTCTATGGCATTAGTCAGCAGTTCCTTGCTTTTTGGACCGAGGTTTTTGATTAGCTGTATTGGGATTTCATCGGATCCAGCTGCCGTGTTGTTAGGGACATTTTCTGCTGCCTTTTTCCAATAAAATCTTTCTATGCTAAATTTTGATCTCTCAGGCCTCTCTGTTGTTGCTGGATCTGTTGTCTGAACTACGCTTTTTCTCGTGCCGAAGTTATGCCTGATAACGTCTGTGATGTACCGCAGCGCATCATCGCCTTCATAGATGTTACCGTCTTCATCCCTTAAAGCCGTTTGCGAGTTTATAGTTGGAGCTCCGAGTGCTTTTATATGGTTCCAGAATCTTTTTGGGGCGCCTTTGTCTCTTTTGTGAATGTTATGCACCCAACGTTCACTTACGCATTTAATTTTCTCTTGCACGAGCTCACTCGCAACCCTTTTCTTTTCTCGGTATGTGTTCCATCTAAGGAGCACCTCTTCTTCTTGTAATCCCAACTTTTTGGCTTCTCGATGAACCCTAGATGCCTCTTTACGCTCTTCTATAGCTTGTTTAATTTCCTTGTTCCACCCCTTACGTGGTTTCCTCTTTCCAATCCAACAATTGTTTTGCCGTGTCCGCCTTATTTCATGCTGCATAACCTCCACCAGTTCCTTATATTCCCAGACTGCTGTAGGAAAAGCCTCAATTTTCTTCTCTATGTTGTTTGCGATCTCTGTTATTTGCTCGTCATTCATTTTTAAAAACTCTGAGGCTATTGGTTCATGTTCTGCGCTGGTATCTCGCCCAAACTTTAATGCCAAACGTCTATGATCGCTTCCCAGGCTATTTTTTCCATTTTCGTCTATTATCATTTGGTCTAGTTGTTCGTAGACCATTTCTGAGACTAAGGCGTAGTCGATACATGACTGCCTGTTTCCGCATTGCCACGTTACCTGTCCATGACACTTATTCTCCCTGTTAACTACTATAAGGTTCTGTTCATCACACAGATCCAGCACTAGAGAGCCGTTGTAATCAGTATATCCGTCTAAATCGTCCATGTGCGCGTTCATATCTCCCACTAATATCACCTGGCCCGATTTACTGAACTCATTAATATCGCTTCTAATGCAATCAATCAATTCCTTATTTTTTTCTCTGCTATCACTACCTGTCCATAGGTAAGCTACTCCCAGCCACGTCTTTTTACCTTGCCATGTCCCACTAATCCATAAATGCTCTTTACATGTCTCGTTTACCCTTCGCCACTTCAGACCTCGCCTAATTAGTACGCCTACGCCTCCGCCTTTCCTTGACCCGGTAATTCTGTTGCACCCTTCCCATACAAAGTTGTCAATAACAGGCGGCTGCTCCAAATCTCGTAGATGCGTTTCTGTCAAGGCGTACACGCTAATCGCTTCATCATTCAATTGCGTTTGAATTTCCAGCCATTTTTCCTGCTTGCGACCACCCTGCATGTTAATGTAGCAAATTTTGCCTTCTCTATTCTTATCCTTTCTGCGTCTTTTCCTGACTCCTGGTCGCCTAATTCTGCCCTTTACTGCTGTTTCGCTATGTTCAATACTTAATCCTGCTTCCTGATTGCGTGGGGCCCGCCTAAAAAAGCGACAGATCGTGCCGCGAATCGACGTCCGACCGGTGTTGCTACACTTTCACTAAAATGTATCCCGTCACGCACAAAAGCGTCTTCGCGGCCTGCTCGGCGCACTTCTCGGTTGATGTCAATGACCGTAAAATTCATTGCTTTAGCTAGAGTCCAAATGTCCCTGTTTACTGCAAGAACGGCCCTTTCAATTTCATAACCCTGCCTTTCAACCTCTGGCACCGTGCACACCGCGATTTGTACTTCCTTTGAAACATTCCGCAGGTCGGTGACCCCTTTGGCTATTTGCTTTGTGATCCCTGCTCCTCGTCCGTGCAGTGCGTCAATCACTCCGCCCATTATCACCACTAGGTGTCTCTCCTCCATTGTGTCCCACATGCGTTCCTTGGCCTTCGCTATTACCTCTCTAATCGGCTTTCCCGGAAGCGCGCTAACCTGGACTCGTTCGCCTGCACCTACCCTCTCTGTTATCGCCGGTTCTACTTTACGCATGTTGGAATCCCCAACAAAGACAACTCGACGCTTTCCTTTCCCCTCACCGCCGAAAGCTGCCCCCGAAGTCACAATGCCCTCCTCTCCTTTCTTATCCTTGCCCTTGTTTTCTTCGCCGGCCGCGTCAGTGGTATCCCCTTCGTGACTATCACTGACGTTTCCGCCACTGCTTCCCGGCGTGGCGGGTTCGGCTGTCTCTGCACTCGCATCGGAGCCAGCTCCGTTCGCAGTGCTCGCCCCGATGCGTTCATCATTGCTTTGCAGAATGGTGGCGCTCAGCTGGATTTCTGCGTTAGCTAGCTTTTCTTCTGCCTCCTTCCTCTGCTTCTGCTCGATTTTAAGTTCCTTTTCTAGCTTTCCAACCCGCTTAGCTAACTTATCCTTGTCTTGCTCTAGGCGGTCTAGCCGCGACCCTAGCACACACATCCTACAGATAAAATCTGCACCATTCGCTTTGCGTGCTGACTTAAACCGCGTTTCTTCCAGCGCGTAGGAACGCTCGCACTCAGAACAACGCACGCGTCGGTTCTCCCTAGTACCAACCATCATCTCGTACTAACAAGGCGTAGATGTGGCAAAAAAAATTATTCTGTACCTAATTTTATCTAAGCGAGAAGACCAAGAAAGTGAAAAAGCATTAAAATAATTTATAAAGATTGCTTGGCTAAGCTAACCCTCCTAAAAAAGAAACCAAAAAGTGAAATATAAAATAACAAAACTTATCTCTTTGGCACGCTGCTCCTGCTGCGCTGAAATGGCACCTCAACTCGACACGTCCGCTCCCGTCGGCTTCACTCGCATAGCGCTTGTGCACCGCAGCGCCCCTAGCGGTCTCCATGCAAACCAGAGCTACGGACGACGAGGGAGGGACAAGGCTCGGCCCTAAGGTGCTTCGCCCCTAATAGGAGGGAGAGCGAGACATCACCGTGACTAAAAACTTCGGACGCATATACAGTGGCGCTATAATGTGCCTCCAAACCTGCGCGTACATACAATGACGTAGAACAAATTTATTGGTAGGTAATGTGTGAGTAACCCACACGTGAACAGGTGCACATTCAGGACGTGTCCACAAGGGAGGAACGACGCTGCCCATTTCAAAGGTATGCGGTACAAAGGGTATGCGAGGGATGACAGCTGTCTGGAGAGTGTTTCTTTTGTTTTTTGTTTGAGATTGCTTCAACTTTTCTATGCCTTTGTAACTTCTTTTGTAACCCCTTTTATGGTACGCTTTAATAATCACAAATCACATGTAAAATCTGTACCGCAGCTCCCCCTCTCAAAACATGTGAACCTACTAGGCCATCCTTTCTAAATATTTAAGGCCACGTTTTAGAAATCAGGATTCCCTACTTACTACGACAGAGAAGCTTGTGAATCATTTCTAATACACAAGTGCACTGTGGGTCGGCGTGGAAAGCGTCGCAGATAAGGTCACGGAGATGTCGGGGTATCACAAGAAGCCACTTGCGTCCGTCAGAAAGGTAATTACGACGATAAAGAAGGCCATCGCGAATGCAGAAGTGGGTAGCCTCGCGGCGAAGAGCGCGAGATGGTGAAGAGGTGGATGGATCAGAAAGGATGGAGATGAGAGCACTGATCCAGGGATCCTTGCGCTGCTCCGACGGCATGTTGTGCAGTGCTTGTGATGCAAGTGCGGGCTCAAGGGCGGATAGGCAAGCGTTGTCAGCTGCGACCGGTGAGCGAGAAAGGGCGTCAGCGTCCGTGTGTTTGCGGCCAGAACGGTAAAGAACGCGGATGTCGTACTCCTGTAGCTTAAGGGCCCAGCGAGCAAGCCGGCCAGATTCACAAGCTTCTCTGTCGTAGTAAGTGGGGAATCCTGATTTCTAAAACGTGGCCTTAAATATTTAGAAAGGATGGCCTAGTGGGTTCACATGTTTTGAGAGGGGGAGCTGCGGTACAGATTTTACATGTGATTTGTGATTATTAAAGCGTACCATAAAAGGGGTTACAAAAGAAGTTACAAAGGCATAGAAAAGTTGAAGCAATCTCAAACAAAAAACAAAAGAAACACTCTCCAGACAGCTGTCATCCCTCGCATACCCTTTGTACCGCATCACTTTCAAAGGGAATAAATGAAAGCATAGGTAGGCTGACATGCATGCCTCACGAATAAGAGGCATTTTTTGGCATGTTTGGTGCACCAATGCATATTTATCCTGGTTGCTTTATGGATTTCCTACCGATTATATACGACTTGTGTAATATGGCATACTTATGAAATGATGTGTACATTTCCGTCTCATTTATTAGAAATTCTCCTTGCCCTTCTGTTATGTTAATTACTTCATCTTGTCATATAATTGTCGTTTATCTTTCACTTTATTTTTAATACACGCCCATAGACTGTATAAAAGAACAGCTTACCCGGGAACACAAAGAATATCACTTGTTTGGTGCTCTAATGAACATTTTTCCTGGTTGCCTTATGCATTTCCTAACGATCATATATGCATATACTATACGGCATGTTTATAAATTTCGCCCTTATTTGTACGGCCGCTCGTTTGATGTTGTCAGTGACCACCACTCACTCTGATGGCTGACGAACTTAAAAGACCCATCAGGACGATTGGCGCGCTGGAGCCTTAAACTTCTAGAATTCGACATGGCTATTGTGTACAAGTGGGGAAAGCGGCATACGGACGCCGACTGCCTTTCCCGCCCCCAATTCGAACCTGCAAGTGCAGAAGATGACGACGCTACAGCGTTTGTTGCAGTTGTCAACACGACTGCGCTCGCACAGCAGCAACGCGCAGACCCAGAATTGGAGCCCACTATTAACTTCATGGAGGGTCGCACTTCTACTCTGCCTAAAACGTTTTGGAAGAGGACTTCCATCATTTTGCTTACGCAAGGACGTCCTCTATAAAGTGAACTTTTCTCCGAACAGAAGCCCTTACTTGCTCATCGTCCCACCATCTCTCAGGAATGAAATACTGTAGGCATGCCATGATCAAGCAACATCCGGCCATTTGGGCTTCACACGAACGCTCTGTAGAGTGAAACAAAGGTATTACTGGCCAAGATTGACGGCGACCGTTGAATAGTACGTCCGGACATGCCTTGATTGCCAGCAGCGGAAAGTGCCAGCCGTCAAACCTGCAGGCTTCCTCCATCCTATCGAAGTACCCAGAACTTCATTTGCACAAGTCGGAATGGATCTGCTAGGCCCATTTCGAACTTCTGCTACGGGACACCGATGGATTATCGTAGCTACGGACTATCTCACGCGCTACGCTGAAACTAAAGCTCTACCGCAGGGAACGGCCAGTGAAGCAGCTCGATTTTTCATAGAGAATGTTCATAGAGAATGTGTAGAGGGAGAAGAGGGAGATAATGTTGTGCTGAGACATGGCGCCCCCACTGTAATAATAACTGACCGAGAAACTGCATTCACAGCCGCGCTATTGGGCACAGCTTTAACACTTAGTGGACCATCTCATCGGCAGGCAACGGCGTACCATCCGCAAACGAATGGACTCACGGAGCGCCTCAATAAGACACTTGCGGATATGCTTTGCATGTATGTTGATGTGGAGCATAAAAACTGGGACGAGCTATTGCCGTATGTCACCTTTGCATACAATACGTCTCAGCAAGAGACAACGAGGATGAGACCGTTCCGCCTTCTCCACGGTCGCGATGACACAATCATGCTCGACGCAATATTGCCGCATGAACATGGATGCGATAGCGTCGAAACTGATGCTGACTACATTACTCAGCGCACTGAAGAAGCCCGACAACTTGCACGCATACGTATTCGTCGGCAGCAGGAGTACGATGCAGGGCGCTATAACCTAGAGCACTGCACGGGCTCGGGCTTACCCGAAAGCCCGGGCCGGACCGGTAGGACAGTTTTTTCACGGCCTCGTACCGGGCTCGGGCACGGCATGTGCTTTGTGACCCGGGCCCGGGCCGAGCTCGAACTTTCTGGTGGTGTGCATGTAACGTGCATCGAGTTATCCTCGCGCGTCTCGACTCTGAAAAACATGTATTGTTTTTTTCGGTCTCGGGCCGGGCTCGGGCAGGGGTGGCGGGCCGGGGGGTAACGTAGATTATTTCCAGGCCCGGGCCGGGCCCGGGTCTCGCCATAAAACTTTTGGTCGGGCTCGGGCGGGCAGCCCAACGTAAAAACGGGCGCGGGTCGGGCGCGGGCTGAAAAAATCGGCCCGTGCAGTGCTCTACTATAACCTTCGCCACCGAAAAGTCTCCTACGAGCCTGGAGAGAGAGTTTGGATCTGGACTCCTGTTCGCCGTCGTGGCCTTTCAGAGAAACTATTGAGGCGGTACTTCGGTCCGTATAAAGTCATCCGACGTCTCTCTGACGTGAAGTACGAAGTCGTCTCCGATAGGCCACATTCCTCAAGGCGTCGACGGCATACATCGGAGATTGTGCACGTCGTCCGGATGAAGCCTTATTTGTCCGAATGAACTCGCTGCAGCATACGCGTGTCAGATCCTGGCGTTGTCATGATAAAGCATCGGGACGATGCTTTCTTGGAAGGGAGGCTGTCACGACTAAAGAAGACAACGAAGTGAGGGACACGAGCGCAAGCATGGCTCTCTCCGAAGAGGATAAAGTTGGCGCAGCCAATTATTCTGGGGCCTTGAATATAGAGCTTGTGTTTGTTGTTGCACCGTAGTCCTGTGTGCTGTTCTTCGCGTCTTGCGACAATATATATATATATATATATATATATATATATATATATATATATATATACACGGGGAGGTTTCGGAAAGCTGGTCGCCCCCCCCCCCCCCCCCCTCCCTGGCAAAATGAAAACTGTCCGCCTATACTGGTTGAGGCTGGGGACGGCTTGTGCAGGAACCTTGCTTAGCTTGGATGAGTTCCATGTTCTTCCATCGTCGAGGTAGAAAGAAGCTGGCCCCCGTTGGTCTACCGCCTTCCGAGGAAAACTGAACGAAAGGACTCCCTTAAAGAGGACTGCTGTTTTTTTACACGAACTGTGTCCTCTACTACAATGTTTGGCTTCTTGTCTACTGCACGGGGATCAGTGTACATCTTGCTGTACACTTGCTTTTGCGCGACCCTCTTGCGAAGCTGGCTAACTTCTTTAGCCGGGTCCGTGAAAAATGATGAGGATGAGTGCCCTGTGATGCGCAGCCATTTTCGGGGTAATCATCCATGTAGGAGCAAGGCTGGTGCGACTCCCGTGGTTGCATGAGGTGTGCACCGATAGACACCCAAATACTCCAGTGCTGCTTGTCGAAGGGGACGATGTTCTAACAAAGCAACTTGTACGAAGTCCTTGAAAACACGGTGAAATCTTTCAACAAGTCCGTTGGCTTGCGGGTCATACACTGAAAAGTGTGTCAACCGGATGGCACGCTGATCTAAAGACTGTACAAACTTCCGTGAGGAAAATTGGGGCCCATTGTCACTGACGATCTCGCCAGGGTATCCCTCTGGGGCAAAGATGGAGAGCAAGGAGTTATTGACTGTTCTTGTTGACACGCCATCGCAAAATTGTACTTCGGACCACTTAGAGAAATAATCAACCGATGTAATGGTGAACTTGCAATCCTGCGGAGCTCTCTCTATAGGGCCAACGATGTCTATGGCGACTTTTTGTCAAGGGCACCCGGGATGTGGAACTGGTTGTCGTGGAGCTGGAGCCTTCTTCACACTCTTGTCTGCCATCTGACAGCCGCTGCAGTTTTGGATTGCGACTTCTGTTTGCCGATCCATGCCGGGCCACCAAAAGCGTTCGCGAAGTCGCGCTTTCGTCCTGACGATTCCAGGACGAGCTTCGTGCGCTGTGTAAGGGACTGTGGAACCACAAGTCGCTCTCCACGCAGAAGTAAGTTGTCGACCACTGACAACTCGTTGCGTAGCATAAAGTAAGGCTGCAGCTGGCTCGGGGCGGGCTTGTGTGGGGGCCAGGACAACGTAACGTATTCTTCGACTTTCTCCGTGCACAGGGACATCGTCACGGGCGGACTGTTCGAACTGAGCCCTAGTGAGGCACAGCGGCTCGGCTAGGAACGCAATTTTAGTTTAGATGAGTTGTCTTCAGATGGCGGAGTACATTCCGGCCTGGCAGCAACTGGGAGGCGTGACAGTGGATCTGCAACCTTGTTATCTGACCCCTTCCGGTATACTACTGTGTAGTTGTAGCCGTAGCGGATAAGTCGTTCACTCACCTTGCAATGTGAAAAGGGCGTCGCCCTGTGCCCTTGTTAGAGAGCACTGCTACTAATGCCTGGTTATCAGTTTGAAGAACGCATGGTCATCCCCACAAGTAGACATGCCACTTCTCGCACGCTCATACGCAGGCCAATGCTTCACGCTCGCTGGCGGAGTACTTCTTCCGGCATCGGTTATCGGTTAGAGTCCGCGAAGCAAATGCAATGGTGAGAGTTTTCTGACCGTCTACTTGTAAGACTCCACCGAGCACGTATGCAGAAGCATCACTTGCGACAATAACCGGGAGAGCTGGGTCAAACATGTGCAACACTTTGTGCGAGGCCAAAAGTGCCTTCACTCTATCAAAACTTGCTTGTGCGTCCGTGTCCCGCTTAGAAGGTACGTCTTTGCGCAACAGTCGATGCATGGGCTCCACTTCCTGAGCCAGCCTCAGGATGAACTTTGCATAGTACTCGACGAGGCCCAAGAATGAACGGAGTGCGCTTGTTTCTGTTGGTCTGGCGAGGTGGACGATTGCATTGACTTTAGCTCGAAAGGGCGATATGCCTTCAGCGCTGACACGATGTCCGAGGAAAGACAATTCTGCTTCATTGAAAACACACTTCTCATTCAGCTTCACTCCTGCTTTCACTATGCGATGCAGAACTTCTTCCAGGTTCACCCGATGTTCTTTTTCTGTCTTCCCGAAGACGATTATGCCGTCTATGTACCAAAGAACACATTGGCAGCCTTGTAGGATTCTTGTCATGAGCTGCTGAAAAGCTGCTGGGGTAGACGCCAGTCCAAAACATAACCCTTTAAACCTAAAAAGACCCTCGTGCATTACAAACGCTGTGAGGTGCCTGCTGTCTGGGGGCAGCAGAACTTGGTGGTATGTGGAGGCGAGGTCTAGTTTTGAGAAGTGGTGGGCTCCATTTAAGGCATGAAGCAGCTCTTCAGTGTGAGGCTGCGGGAAGTTGTCGACCACAATGGCTTTGTTTGGCTCCCTCAGGTCGACACAAAGACGTATGCTGCCATCTTTCTTCAGGACTGCAACGATGGGAGAAACCAATTCAGAAGCATCAATCCTTTCTATGATGTAGGCGGAGAGTAGGGCCTGTAGTTGGTTGCTCACTGGTTGGCGTACCGAGAGTGGAAGGCGTCTTAACTTCTGGGCGACTGGGCAGACTGACTGTTTCATCTTCACCCTGTGTTGAAAACCTGTGACAAGCCCCAGGCCTAGCGTAAACAGGTGAGAAAACCTCGCCCACAGCAATGCAGGCATGCCGAACTTTTGGGCTGCTTCACGATAGCGCCTTGTGGGTCCGGGCTCGTTGCAGGCAACGTAGCTCTGCCCCTGAGATTCCAAGATCCAGTGCTTGCACATCATCTAATCTCAAAAAGGAGGTCCCATTTTTTTTACTCAAACCTTTTTTTATCCAGCGGCCGTGGCCATTGTGTCAACCGCAACGTCGTACAGGCTTGCGAGCGTAGCGTCCGCGGTAGACTGTGTCCCGTCATTCGCCCTTTCTGTCAGCGTGGTGTCGGCGGTTCCTGAACTCAGCGGCCGCTCTCGGGGAGGCGGTTCCGGCAGGGCATCGGAAATCCGTTGACCCTCGGGTCCCAGGTAGTGAAGCAAGAGCGCGACGGCGGGTTGCTGGCAACTGGTCGGCGCAGGACGCGAGCAGGAAGTTTTGGAACACCAGTGGTGCCAAGGTATCGCTAGCATGCCCGGAGTCTCGGTGGTGGTGGCGATATCCCGGTGGCCATCCTCGCCGCCAACGTGGTGTCGCTAGCCCGATAGCAACAATCTCGGACGCCGCCGTGGGCTACCGACGACTGTGTATCTTTATTGCACAGTGCACTTATATACACGATATCACCGGCTACAGATCATAGCGCCATCTCTGATGGCGTCACACGACCCATACCAATATACAACAGTACTCTTAGCCACAGTCTAATTATTAACACATCAATTAATCTCAATGTGTCTGTTAGAACACGAGCCGGAATATTTACAGCACTTTCAATATCATTTTGATTCGGTTGCTCTCAAGATCTAGAAGATAGGTGTGCGTGCTCGCTCCTGGTGGTCATTATTGAAGTCAAAAACATTATCACTGACTCCTATTATATATATATATATATATAAACACTAAGTAGGCATTTCTTCATAGCCAGAAGACAACGACGGAGAAAGATACGACAATGTTGGAGCAGAGCATAGCGCATATATTCGCAAAAAATATCTTTGCGCTAGAATTCTCCAAAAAAGAAAATTTCAGTCAATCCTGATGATGCAAAAGTTATTGGCGAAGACAACCAGTGATTCGCAAAAAGCACTTACCACTTCACGTAGAATTTATCATATGTGCCTTAGATCTGCCAGTGATTTTTCATTTTTATTTTGTGCAGCAGTCTCGTGGTCTGCTGCATAAAATAAACATGAAAAATCACTGAAAGCCTGAAGGAGAAGGATCTGCTCCAACTCGTCCAGGCCTTTGTCGTCAGACTTCTCACCTATGCACTACCATATCTACACTTACAGAAGACAGAACGAGCTCGCCTCGACTGAATTATACGACACGCATACAAGGTAGCCCTCGGCTTACCAAGACACACTTCCACCGAGAAACTTCTTCAACTGGGAGTTCGCAAAACCATCGAAGAACTCATTGAAGCACATCGCACATCACAGGTTCACCGTCTACAAGGTAGCAAGAAGGGCCACTGGATCTTCGCTCGAATCGGCCTCAGAGCGTCCCTGATGGACAGCGACCCCGCCACCATCCCACCACACATCAGGCGCATGTTCGTCATCAAACCCCTGCCCAAAAACACACTCGCTGGCCACCACGACGGCAGAAGAAGAGCGAGGGCCCAGGCACTACACAAGACGTACGGGACCAACTCCGCCGTGCCCTACGTCGACGCAACCCAGTACTCTGATCGACCCCACACCTACGCCGTTTGCGCCGTTCGAGGTCCAGGACTCAAGGCACAGACTACCTCGAGCTCGCTAAGCGCTACCACACCCACCAAAGCAGAAGAAGGCGCCATTGCGTTGGCCGTGGCCTCAACTGACACCTGCATAGGTATGAGTGACTCTAAAGCCGCCATAACTTTGCGCGAGGAATAGTGGGACACATTACACTAAAGCTCCTACAGTCACTACAAAACAGTGAAGAACCACGCCCAGTAAAGTTGATATGGGTCCAGGCTCACGCGGGGAATCCAGGGAACGAAGCGGGCCACCAACCTGCTCGAAGATTCGTCAGCCGAGCGGTGGGCCTCCCATACCCGGAGACCTCAAACGAAGTCCTGCACTCATATCACGGCATAACCCAGTACTACCATCTCACACGACACACTAGGTCCTCACCACACAGTAAACTAAACAAGTGTCAGGAGGTGACCTGGCACAGGTTAGACACAAACCCCTACATATACTGTTACATTTACCCGGACAGACTAAGTCTGTACTGTTACCTGTGCGGTGAGCTAGGCACATCTTCTAGGACTGCGAAGAGGATCCCCCTCCACCTGATCTCCTGGCCTCTCCCTCACCTTCACCGTGGGAGGAAGTGCTGCTTAGCTTCAGCCCGGACGTGCAACTCTGAGCTGTGGAGCCAGCCGAAGTGGTCGCCGTCATACATCGCCTGACGGCCATCTGGCCTTCCTGAGGAGCCCATGAACTAGCTCCCCAATCTGACGAATGAAGTTGTCTCCTGTTTATTTTGAACATTCTAGCTGTGGTATCAATGGTCGTACGAAATGGTAGTACTAGTTGTGAGCTGTGGTAGAGATACTCATATCTTCTTCAAACATGCATATCAAACATACCTTCAAGTATAGAAAATACAACATTTCCCGCTTATCTAGTGGCACTGCCCAAACGCAAAAAAGAAAGCACACTGATCTAATAATGCGCCCGTTCACTGGAAGGAGTAGGACTAATGGGAATGCTGCAGTTGATGATTTGTGTGTACTATTTTGCTCAAGCACAAACAAGGTGCAACGATAGTGGAGAGAACGTTTGCTCCAGCAATGTTTATGCGTGACAAAAACGCGCGTTACAGTGTGCAATATGACGACGTGAACTCAATTTGGTGTGATTTCTTAAGCTAAAAGGCAAGAATCTGCTTTGATTGCGGCCGCACTGTCGACGGCGAGCAAATGCGAGTCACACAGAAGAGGCGTGTGAGCACAATGGCGCGAACACCCGGCGGCCGTGTCACCTGTGCCCGCATCTGTCAGCGCCTCTCTCTCCAGGAAAAGACTATAAATAACTCGGCCAGCGTCCCGTCCACGCTTTCATTTCATTCGTCTCAGCGGCGTCAACTCGAAGTCGCAGCCAAGAGGGTCTCGCATGAAAACCTGCGAGGTGCCGCTTGTTTTTGCTCTCGCAGACGGTTGCCACATGCTTAAAAAGGGAGTGTCGCACTATGTCTAAACTGTCACGCATTTATGCGGCGAGACTCGGTTGCGTTGTTGAACCTTGTATACACGCATTACAAGTCATCTCGCCGCCATTACAAGTCAGATTGCAAGGCATCGACCACGTCATTGCAGACAGCTAGAGTACTGTGCTTGATCTTACGTTACACTGGCCCTAGGACTCTCATAATACAGTGGAGCTGTTATCCTCTAGTTGGTCGGGGTTTTTCGTCACGTGATCACCCAAAGAACGACATCTGGAAAAATGGTTTGTGTTTGACTTCCCGCGCAACAGAACATTCTCGTATATTCGAATAACAATCCGAAGCGATCATGTTTGCAGCCTGTGTCGTACTTTACGTATTTTCTGACGCAATTTGCTATTAAAGATTAATTTAGTTCGACAAGGCCTTGGTGGATCGCCTGGAAGACTGCGGATGTATGCTGCACTTCCGCACACGCGCGCGTGACGTACGCCGCTTGTGTCACGTCGTCCGCACCAGCTTCGCTGTACATCCACTTTCACAGAGTGCAATGGAGGCGAATTTTTGTCCTTGAAGAAAACGTAAAGGTGCGTCGGGAAGTAGCTTTCTTAATTCTTAGGGTACTTCCCGGGGCCTATGTATCCATGTGTATGTTTCCCGCCTACCCGAGTCACTGGGTAGTCAGTAGGTAGCCTATAGTAGAGCACTGCACGGGCTCGGGCTTACCCGAAAGCCCGGGCCCGGTAGAGCAGTTTTTTTGACGGGCTCGGGCCGGGCTCGGGCATGGCGTGTGCTTTTTGACCCGGGCCCGGGCCGGGCTCGGGCTTTCTGGTGGTGTACATGTAACGTGCAGCGAGTTATTCTTGGGCGTCTCAACTCTGAAAAACATGTATTTTTCGGTCTCGGGCCAGGTTCGGGCCGGGCTCGGGCCTAAGGTAAAGGGGTGGCTGGCCGGGCCGGGCGGGTAACGTAGATTTCCGGGCCCGGGCCGGGCCCGGGTCTCGCCATAAAGGTTTTGATCGGGCTCGGGCGGGCAGCCCAACGTAAAAACGGGCCCGGGCCAGGCTGAAAAAATCGGCCCGTGCAGTACTCTAGCCTCTGATGATGCGGCAATGTGGACATACGTGAACGAACGTCTTTCAAGCCGACCACTGTAGATGCGGGTAGGTGCCGTTGCTCTTTGACGCCGAGTATTGGGCATGTGCCACTCGTTCTGTGCGGGTCTCCAATGAACCTCTCTGATGCCGATTTGGGTAAATGCCACTGCAATTGTGCTGCTCCACAATGACGAAATACATTCCTTTAATTTCTCCGATGCTGAGCGGAATCGGAGCGGAACGTCACAAGAGTTCCTTAAGGACAGCCACTCGATGCATTAGCAGGCTGCGGCACAAATGCCGTGGGCATGGGCCAATTTTCAATGAGCGCCTTTCACACCGACGCTTTATTGAGCTACACCATGAATACAGTAGGTATATGCAGCTTTTCAATGAACATCTCGCCAATTTGGGTTACTGAGTGTGTGCCAGTGCGATAAACGAGAGAACAATTGGCAGCGTTCGCGGATGCCACGCGGGGACTTCTCGGGTGGTATCTATCTATCTATCTATCTATCCGTCCGTCCGTCCGTCCGTCCGTCCGTCCGTCCGTCCGTCCGTCCGTCCGTCCGTCCGTCCGTCCGTCGTCCGTCCGTCCGTCCGTCCGTCCGTCCGTCCGTCCTCCGTCCGTCCGTCCGTCCGTCCGTCCGTCCGTCCGTCCGTCCGTCCGTCCGTCCGTCCGTCCGTCCGTCCGTCCGTCCGTCCGTCCGTCCGTCCGTCCGTCCGTCCGTCCGTCCGTCCGTCCGTCCGTCCGTCCGTCCGTCCGTCCGTCCGTCCGTCCGTCCGTCCGTCCGTCCGTCCGTCCGTCCGTCCGTCCGTCCGTCCGTCCGTCCGTCCGTCCGTCCGTCCGTCCGTCCGTCCGTCCGTCCGTCCGTCCGTCCGTCCGTCCGTCCGTCCGTCCGTCCGTCCGTCCGTCCGTCCGTCCGTCCGTCCGTCCGTCCGTCCGTCCGTCCGTCCGTCCGTCCGTCCGTCCGTCCGTCCGTCCGTCCGTCCGTCCGTCCGTCCGTCCGTCCGTCCGTCCGTCCGTCCGTCCGTCCGTCCGTCCGTCCGTCCGTCCGTCCGTCCGTCCGTCCGTCCGTCCCGTCCGTCCTCCGTCCGTCCGTCCGTCCTGTCTGTCCTGTCTGTCTGTCTGTCTGTCTGTCTGTCTGTCTGTCTGTCGTCTGTCGTCTGTCTGTCTGTCTGTCTGTCTGTCTGTCTGTCTGTCGTCTGTCTGTCGTCTGTCGTCTGTCTGTCTGTCCTGTCCGTCCTGTCTGTCTGTCTGTCTGTCTGTCTGTCTGTCTGTCTGTCTGTCTGTCTGTCTGTCTGTCTGTCTGTCTGTCTGTCTGTCGTCTGTCTGTCTGTCTTCCGTCCGTCGGTCGTCGTCCGTCGTCTGTCTGTCTGTCTGTCTGTCTGTCTGTCTGTCTGTCTGTCTGTCTGTCTGTCTGTCTGTCTGTCTGTCTGTCTGTCTGTCTGTCTGTCTGTCTGTCTGTCTTCCTGTCTGTCCTGTCTGTCTGTCCTGTCTGTCTGTCTGTCTGTCTGTCTGTCTGTCTGTCTGTCTGTCTGTCTGTCTGTTACATCACTATTCCATTAAAATAAAAAAAAAGCTTCTTAAAATTTACCAGGTACTTGGCGGATTCCACAAGCACAGCAGCAGCTCGGCGCCTTCACGCTGCGCACGATGCCCACGGCCAGTGAGGGATTAATTCTCAGCCTTATTAGAACGAAAAATTAACGACGTGCCACTGGTACAATCTCGGAGACCACGCAAAAGTAGTGGGACTTCGCTTGCGTGCCGCTGGGTGTGACTGTGTGTCCAGAAGGAGAGAGAGAAAAACGTTTATCGTTAGAAAAGGCAACCCCTGCGCTGTTTCCGGCGAGGCACCTACTACATTAGGTTAATTGTTTCGCTCATTAATAAGAAGAAAGACACACGAGAGAGAAGCGTGGCTGCAGAGGGCTCATAAAGGAGGCACGCACCCACGTCATGGAAGCAAGGGCGGGAGTTTCAGTCGTTGTTTTCCGCGCCCCATAAGTTATCTCAGTTATGCGTTAGAAATAACCATGTGAGCAAAAAATTGAACTAGTGTAGCACTACGCGCAGAAAGAAATTCGTCAATAGATGCTCAAAAGGCGTTGTGTACAGCATACCTCCTTCCTGCGGGCAGCGTTACGTGGGCAGATGCTTAAATGTGAGATTGCAGACCAGAAAATGCAAAAGAGGAAGATGGGGTTTTCTTCAAGTACATTGCTTTCAACATGCATGTTCTCCACTATTACATCAAAGCTGTTAAGGGCTCACTCTTCGATGGTCGCGTCCGGCAAGAAAAAAAAAAAAAAAAACTCTCATTGGCCGTATGCTGTATGTGCGAGTGAAAGCGCGCGAGGGCGAGGGACGCGCGCTTTCACGGGGAGCGAACGCACTGCGGAGAGCAAACGCGACTTCCCAGTGTAAGGCGAGCGGTGGGCGAGGTGGGCATCGAAATACCCTAGACAACATCCTGGATTCCGAGTGGTGGAGCAGAGCAGATCGGCTCCGTTAATTTTTCACCGAAAAGGCGGATATTTCACCTTAAATTGTCTGAAACCGGTCCCCAAAGGTCAGTGAAGGTGCCCGGCACCCGTCTTCACCTTTTTCTGAACTTTCCAACTGGATTATGTGCCCGAGAAGAGCTTTTGCAACTGACGCGGCGGCCGACGCGCTTGGCCTTCTTTACGCCTAACGCAACGAGCACCACGCAGAGACAAGCCGGTTAGGTCTTGGCCTACCGGCGTCCGTTCCGACCCCGTTCAGCACCATGGAGTCGTCCTTGGAGATGGCCTACTGTGTCGAAGGAGAAAATATCACACCAGAAGAGTCCGAAAGTGACCCAAGGTGGGAGAGGGCCTTTCAAGCCCGGAAAGCTGCCTACACGCGGCGTCGACACCGCTCCCGGCGCCGCCGGCTGGTTCTACCGGCAGTGCTTCCAGTTCAGTTCAGTTTATTGTCCTTAAAGACCCCCGGAGGGGGTATTACATAAGGGGTGGGTATAACATAGGTTCCACATTTTGTACACATCATTAAATATATGCAAAGTGATCAATCACACGCTGTTTGAACAAAGACGGGCAAGCGATGTTAACAATGCCAGCAGGAAGGCCGTTCCAGTCTTTAGCTGTTCGAGGAATGAACGAGGCGGAAAAATGAGTGGTTCGGGCACGCGGGCGTGCGACTTGCTGCGGATGACTGGTGCGATGAGAGATGCGTGCCACAGGAATGATGTATGGCACATGATGAAGGACACTGAAACAGAACTTGTGATAGAGCTCAAGACTAGCGATGCGTCGGCGATTAGATAGTCGTGTTAATCCGGATTGTGTTTTAAGTGCAGAAATACTGACGTCATATGAATATTGTGAGTGAATGAACCTAGTAGCGCGGTTCTGAACAGATTCAAGTGAGTTGATAAGATATGCTTGGTGCGGGCTCCAGATGGCAGATGCATATTCTAGTTTTGGTCGAACAAGGGATTTGTAGGCAAGCAGTTTTACGTTTTTAGGGGCCTGACGGAGATTACGCTTTAAAAAACCTAGTGTTTTATTAGCAGATGATATGATGTTAGAAATATGTTTATGCCAGGACAGATCATTGCATACGGTGATACCTAGGTAGTTATAGGACTCTACTAATTCGAGAGGCATGCTTCCGATTTGGTAAGGAAATACTAGGGGATTACGGCTACGAGTGGAAGACATAACTTTACACTTGTTTACATTAAGTGACATTAACCAATCACCACACCATGTTAGTATAGTGGAGAGGTCTTTCTGCAGGGCTGTTTGATTGTAGGTGTTACGTACAGTGCGATAAATGACACAATCATCGGCGAACATTCGGATATTACAGGACACATGTGAAGGTAAGTCATTAATATATATTAGAAATAATAGAGGGCCAAGAACCGATCCTTGAGGGGCGCCTGATGTTACTGGCACAGGGTTAGATAGATGATTATTTATAATGACAGATTGGGAGCGGTTACTAAGAAATTCAATAATCCAATTCAAAACATCAGGATGCAAATTAAGTCTTGTTAGTTTCAATATTAGACGTTGATGAGGGACTTTATCGAAGGCCTTAGAGAAATCCAGGAAGATTATGTCAGTCTGTATGTTACTGTCAAGGTTAGTGTGAACATCATGCAGGAAGATGGCCAGCTGTGTTTCGCAGGAGAAACCTTTGCGGAATCCGTGCTGGGCGGGATGAAAAAAGTGATTCAAGTCAAGAAAATTCATGATAAGAGAGTATAGATGACATGTTCCATGATTTTGCAAGGGACGCTTGTTAGGGAGATGGGGCGGTAGTTAAGAGGCGAGTTTCTGTTACCTGATTTGTGGACTGGAACGACCTTCCCGATTTTCCAGTCATCTGGAATGAAACCTGAAGAAAGAGACTGGACAAATATCAAAGACAAATAGGCTGCAGAAATAAGCTCAGTGTTTTTTAAAATTTTTGAGTTAATTTCGTCCATGCCGGAAGATGATGAACACTTGATTTTATCGATGACCGCACAAATACCGTCTACATTGAAGGCAATGAGTGGCATTGACGAGATTATACTAAGCGATGACGAAACGGGAGGCGCATTAGATTCGTTAGTGAACACAGAAGCAAAGGCGGTATTGAACACGTCGGCGCAATCGGAATCATTAATAACTTCGTTAGATTCGTTAGTTATCTTAATAGTGCGCGTTTCGCTATTGTTTATGACTCTCCAAAATTGCCTCGGATTATTGATTAATAGGTTTGGTAGATCATTGTGATAAAAGGAGTGTTTGGCGTGACGCAGTGCGTCAACGTAGCTCTGTTCGGCTTCATCATATTTATCCCATGCGCATGGGCGCCCACTCTGTTTGGCGGCGCGATACAGACGCTTTTTTTTTTTCTATGCGGTTTAGGGCTTTTGTGAACCATGGTTTTTGCTGAGAAGAACGAAAGGTGACTTTAGGAATAAATTTCTTTGTAAGTTCACTTAGTTTGTTTTTGAAGCGCGTCCAATTGCTGTTAACGGAATGATCGTGAAAAGTTGATTCAAGTACAGGAAAGAAGGTATTCATAGCTTCAGTTATTGCTTCGTAATTTCCTTTGTCGTATAGACATATTGTTTTCTTAAAGGTATCCCGTGTTAACAAATTTAACGAGAACGTGGCATGGATGACTTTGTGATCACTGATCTCTGGCGAGTAACAAATGGATGAAAGGCTGTCAGGGTGGTCGGTTAGTATGCGATCGAGGACGTTAGCAGTTTGCTGCGAAATCCGGGTTGGTTCGGTTACTAGCTGAGAAAGATTAAAGTTAAGGCAGAAATCGACAAAACTTTTGGCCTCTGTGTGTCCGAATACCGAGAATGATTGTATGGTACGCCAGTCTATCTGCGGGAAGTTAAAATCACCGAAGAGCAGGATTTGCGCGTTTGGGCGGGCGGTTACCAGTTCGCTTATGACGTTGTTCAGTTGATGACAGAAATCAGAAGTAGCACTGGGCGGTCTGTAACAGATACCAATTAGCACTTTTTTTGGAAAGGCATGGATTATCACCCATAATATCTCAAGATCTGACGTAACGTTAATTAGCGAACAGCGACTAGTACACCACCACCACGGGTTCCTGCGCGGTCGTTCCGATAGAGGCAGAAACCGGGCAGGTCGGCTAGAACTTCGCTATCAGTAAGGGCGCTGCTCAGCCATGTCTCAGTTAGTAATCGTATGTCATTACCGGTTGATAAGACTATGTTAGACACCAATTCACGCTTTGGGAGGAAACTGCGCACGTTGGTGTATATTATAGAAAGCGAAGCGCTATCTCTGCAGCAAGTCGGTGTTATGTTATTTTTCTGTTTGGGGTGATGTAGCTGCTATGCCACCTCTTTAACACTACTCGAGGCGGCATCAAAAGTATATCTTCTTGAACCAATGAACAAGGTCTTAAAGCGCAGAGAAAACGGAACGACTTTACCTTTTGCGAACGCAAGGAGATGTTTTCGGGAATTTCGAACTGATCGAGAAAAGTCCTCACTAATACTGTAGTCAGTGCCCTTAAGCCTTCGGCCATTCGAAAGGATGTTTACTTTGGTTTTATGGAATGTAAATTTTGCTATGAGGAGGCGAGAGTGATTGGGGGAGTGACGACCGATGGGATGTGCACGTTCTATTTCTTTTGGATCAATCATCAGTTGCAACTTATCGCGGCACAGATCCACAATCAATCTTTCGCAGTCGGCAGTGGTTTCCGAGCCAGAAGGCTCAGGAATGCCGTAAAAAATTAAGTTATCCCGCCGTGAACGATTTTCGGCATCGTCGATGCGTGCTTCGAGCTCTGAAATGCGAAAAATAGCCTGCTCAGTCGTGGTGCGCATTGCATCTACTTCGTTTCGAATGGGCAAAAGCGTCTGGTAGTGACCCTCAAGGTCGTTCATTCGTTTGCTTAGATCAGTAATTGCTTTGTCGGTAGAAGTAAGTTGCGACTTAAGACCCTGAATTTCAGTGATCAGCTGGTTCTGACCAGCGGTTAGTTTTCGCAATTCGGTTAGTAGGCTTTCAGGAATGTCAGGACCGGGGTTCGTTTCAACATCACCGGCCAAAATGAGCAAGGCATGGATAATATGGGCACATTCGACAGCAATGGCGACACAGCAGTGCGGGCTCGGCAACTGCACCAGGAAATAATTGCTAGACTTTTTAGAAAAGAGAGCGTATGGTTGACTAACCTGCATTGCAAAAGCGAAAGGTTTAGCGAGCTGTGCAGATGCGCAGTCGCCGAGCCCACAAAGCTGTGTCGATGGCCGCGTCCAGTTTATATCTGGTGGCTGCGTTGCCGTTGATGACGATGGGGATTGCCACCCCTGACTGAGGACCAACGGCCGCCACTTTTTCTGTAGGATGTCCGGATATGACGCATCGCTGGCACGGAAAACCTGGATGTTCCCTGGCTCGTTTCCTTGGCAGTCGACCACGCGCCTCGACGAAGCTGACGGAGCAGCAGCGGTTATCGCAGTCAGCAGGAAATGCACAGTAGCGAAGGTGACGATCTGCATTCCAAAAGCGAAAGGTTTAGTTGAACCACCCCGGCGCGACGGCTCCACTGGCTTCCGGCAAGTCAAAAAGGCACGCTCCTCTACCCAAGCTACCCAAAATGGACCTCAAAATCACATTCCGACCCAGCGGCGGACTGTGCGTACGACAGTGCAACGGCGGAGTGCTTCTCCCACTCGTGTGCGCGGCCGCCCGCATTGACTATACGTAAAACTGCCCGGCAGCAGGACAAACTGCGCCTGAACCTATTCAATAACTCGTTCACGGTCAGCACTCCTGCTGAGGTCCGAGTGAAGAGGTATGTGGCTGTGGACTCTTTGCAAGTAGGCACCGTGAAATATCCACTCCTCGCTTACGTGGCCGCCCCTGACGACGTGGTACGTGGCATCATTTACAATGCGCTCTGCAATCAAACCGAAGAAGAGATCATCCAAGACTTGCAAGCCATGAGTAAGAGCTCCCAGTACACAATCACTGACGCAAGACCTTTGGGCAAAACCAAGTCTATCCTAATCACCTTCATCAACGTGCAAGCGCTCCCGAAGCGGCTGAACTTCTATGGGACTCTATATGCCTGCCACCCTTTCAAGGGGAGGCATGCCACAACTGCTGGAGGGCAGGGCACAGAGTGGGCGTGTGGCCGCACACCAAGAGCAACCGCTGCCCGCGAAGCCAACCACCTGTACGGCTAGGTACATCCTCTGTGGAGAGGCGCACTTCACGGGGTCCAAGAAGTGCGGTTTGACCGCTCCGGCAGCCACCGGCAAAGTGGCCCTGGTGACCGAGAAAACTCCGACTCCACCCACCGACGCAGCTCCCGCAGTCGCACGAGGGTGCCCTCCAGCAGAAGACGGCCAGGGCCTCCCGCTCCAGGACGCAGTAAAGGACCAGGTCCGGATCCACCACAGAGCACGGCCGGACCCCGAGCCGCTCCACCTCCTACCCTCCTCTACCTGGGGACGAGACTCAGTCCACGAAACAGGTGAGCTGGAGGCCGCGGTCTCCGTCTCTCGAGTGGGAGAATAAGGAGCTCAGGGCTCAGCTTGAAAAACAAAGTGCCGAAATCGCCCAACTACGTGAACAAATTCAATTACTGCTCCACCAGCCCCCGCTAACGCTCCCTTTGTCAGACACCGCCCCACTGCGCCGCAGGCATCTAACCATCCACCACAATCCCAGCGCAACGTCCCCCACCAGGAATCCCCCCCAGAGGCGCCGTGCGCAGACTGACGGCAGTGCACCAAATTCGCAAAACGAATCCATTTCTATGACGGACTTGGCAAACGCTATACAAAGCATGCATCAAAGCCTCATGGTCATGCAGAAAGACAATGCTGCTCAGATGGCAAACACAGCTAATAGACTGACGGCGCTCGAGCAACGGCAGGTCACCCAGGAAGCAACCCTGTCTCAAATACAAACTAGCGCAATGGGCTGCTACCTTCAAATTCTACAGCCTCGGCCTCTGTAGCCGAATCCTTCCACAGTCATCGTCATGGCAGCACACCTAAACGGGGCAGTGGTATGGCAGTGGAACTGCCGGAGTTACAGGGCTAACCTGCAACTCTACCTACAGTCCCTGCCCACAAATCAAACACCCACAATCATAGCACTTCAGGAAACACAAGGGCCCGCGAAGGTCCCTAATTACACACCTTTCGAGACAGCCCACGCGACCTCCATCAGGGTAGCCACGTTGGTACACCGAATTCCGGTCATTGATGGAGTGCTCGTAGAACTCCTTCCCCGAAACAGACACGACACCAGTCTTTCTGTGCTGAACATCTACAGCCTCCCCCCGCCCCCCCCCAAGGGCCCTGCGACCCCGCTACTAACGGCGATACGTAAAACTTCAGACATCTGCGGAAGGAAACCATTAGTAATAGTAGGCGACTTCAACGCAAATCATACTAGCTGGGGATACAAAAAGAACTGCAGGAAAGGTACCACTCTATGGACATTCATCCAAAATGAGGGGCTCTCGCTCCTCAACGATCTCAATTTTCCCACAAGTATAGGCAACAGTGTCCAACATAACACAAACCCGGACCTTACTCTCACTAAGCACATGCCCAATGCAATATGGCTCAACACGCTAAACTCATTGGGCATTGACCACTTTATTATCAGCCCCCGTATCCCTACTCGCACGCTCTCTAAGACACAACGCCGCCAAGTCGCCATTACTGACTGGGACAGGTTTCGCAAGATTAGAGCAGCCGCACCTGAAACCATCGATAATCTGGTAACGTGGGTGCAGCAGCTTCTGGGAGGCGCCACAAAGGTCACATCCCAGGTACCAACCACATTAGACTCAGAACTCGCAGACAGTAGGCTGTTACACATGTGGAAGGCGCACAACAGTTTACAGAAACGCTGGCTAGCCAATAAGCATAATCGCAAACTCAAAACCAGAATCGCTATCCGTGTCAAGGAAATAGAGGAAATAGAAGAGCACGCGACACACCTAACATGCCAGCAGTGGGGGCAGCTGTGCGAACGCATGAGTGCCAATTTGGGCCTAAAGGACACGTGGGCATTCCTGCGATGCCTGCTAAACCCCGAAACCAACAAGATCCAACAGCGCAAGAGTATTTCGCAGTTGCTTCAAAGCAACAAAGCGGAAGACCAAGCACAGCTGGTCTCTCTGCAAACCCAAAATCTGGCGGACAGCACAAGGGTCCCCTTACCTCCTTATGCCGGCCAGGACAACCCGGAACTGGATGCAGACATCACTGTCTGGGAAGTCCGGAGAGCCTTACATAAGGCCCCAGGGGAGGATAAGATCACCAACAAAGCTCTTCGAAACCTTGACAGATCGATACAGGCGATCACCCAACTCTTTAACTCGCACTGGGCCGCAGGAACTCTCCCACCACAGTGGACTCATGCAAAGATCACATTTACTCCCGAGCCAGGCAAGCTGCTAGATATAAAAAAACTACGGCTGATTTCACTAACCTCATGTCTCGGTAAGCTCTTCGAACATGGCATACTAGAAAGACTCCACCACCATATGCAAATGCATAATCTCTTCTCTCACACAAGGACTGGCTTCCGCGGCCATCTATCCACGCAAGACGTCATGGTTCAGCTCTCTGTAAAGTCCTGCACCCCCGGCAAGCGAAACGCACAAAAGCCATACTAGCACTCGACCTCCCCGAGGCCTTTGATAATGTGGAACATACCGCAGTGCTGAAGGCCTTATCCGATGTACACGTAGGGGGGAGAATTCACGCCTATGTCACAGCTTTCCTACGGGCCAGGACTGCGGTCCTGACTGTGGGAGAACTGACAACAAATAAGCTCCAGCTGGGTAGCAGAGGCACACCGCAAGGATCAGTGCTCTCGCCACTCCTCTTCAATCTCACTCTCATTGCCATGGCCAGACAGCTGGCGAACATTCCCAAACTCTCGCACATCCTGTACGCAGACGATATTACCTTGTGGACCACCACAGGCAGCACAGGCGACATGGAGGCTACCTTACAAGTAGGGGCCGATGTGGTGGCGGAGCGGGCTGCGGCAATAGGCCTCGCGTGCTCCCCCACCAAGTCGGAACTTCTTGTTCTCCACCCTGCCAGGAGTCACCCAGCTCCGTATCCACGTGGGGACGTGCTCCATTCCAGAGGTCACAAAGCTACGAGTGCTTGGCATGGTCATGCAGAATAACGGCAAACACACGGCGACCGTACCCAACCTCACCACCACAGTACAGCACACTATGCACATGGTCAGGCGAATAGCCAATAGACACAATGGGATGCGAGAGCATGACCTGAGAAGGTTAGTGCAGGCCTTTGTCATGTGCAGAGTTGTATACTCGCTCCCATATTTACATCTCACCAGGGTGGAAAAGGAAAAAGTCGATGCCCTTATACGCCAAGCGTATAAGACAGCGCTTAACCTCCCAAGGCACACGCCAAATGAGCGCTTCCTTCGCATGGGGGTACATACACCGCACAGCCCAAATCGGCTCCACAGGACGGACCACCACAGGACGGCACATCCTGGACAAACTAGGACTAAGCCCGACCTCCGAGGAAGATCACACATGTTCCTTACCATCAGACATACAGAACTTGCTCACTATCCTCCTCCTGCCTAAAAAAATGTCACAGTTTCGCCCTAAGGGCGAAGCAATGAATGCGATAGCAACACAGCAATGTCATACGATGTAAGGTGAGCGGCTCTGGTAGCAATATAAATTGTAGTAATCATGAGCTGATTAAGTAAGCAGGTGTGCTGCGGCGTAAGTAGACCGACATGAAGAGAGACTCGATGACCACGAGAAGGCGCGTGTGAAACGGTGGTGTTGATGAGAAGCGCTTCCCGTGGGCAACGCGTGCGAAGGGACACACCTGTAGCGCTGCACTGCCGATCCGGGCAGCATTGCATGTGTAGCGTGCGTTGGAAAATGTGGCCCGACTATTACTAACTGAATGAACAAGCATGGTGTGAGCGCGCACAAACAAACATGAATAGACCACACTGAATGACTGCAGACAACGACTGTCAAAACGCTGGCAGCAAGCGCATATATACGCCGCAGCGGCGAAGGTACGTGCGGTCTATCGCTTCAACGGAAACTGAGCGGCGAATGTACGGCGCATAAAGGCCAGAGCTAGAGTGTACTAGATAATGGTCGAGTGGGCCGAACGGCGCTCTCCCGCTGAGGCGCCGCGTGTGGAAAAATTTTGCGAGGGCGCTGCGAGCGAACTGGATTGGGGCGGAGACGCGCTCCGCGGCATATTCAACGCACTTTCGCTGCGGGCGCCGAGGCCGATTGCGCATAGTACGCTCTTAAAATAGTGCTTTATTTCAACTGCAAATTTATGTTTACACTATCTTGCCAAACATATATATTTGAGGCATGGATTATACAACGCGTCGTCTTCAGTTTTGTTGTCGTTGTCAAGCGCGTCGTCTGCTAGCGAGCGCGCGTTCGCTACGCGGACGCTGGCGGCGCCCAGTTTTTCTCGCAGAACGTCTGTGTAGTACATTTGTTTTTATGTTTTAGTTCCTTTGGTGCGCTCATGATTCTTGACGGCGGGTACCAAAGGTAGTTTCAGTCAAGTGAACCATTGTTTTTAACACTGTCTTCTAAAAGCAACTGGCATCTCTGCAACATGAAGCTACGTACGAAAATTTTATTATTGATAGCGTGTCATTTTACGCGCGCTTCTTGTCGGTGGATATTGATTAGGAACAATGATCGAAGAAAACAATATTAAAGTGAAATAAACCAGGTTTATTAGCTGCGTGGCGCGAAGAATGACCGATGTATTTCTACGTAATTAAATCAAAGGGTACATTGAGAATGGTACAAATGGTACAGTGAGAACTCCCGACCGTGCACGTTTGCATACGAAACACACGTATTAGTGAATACTGCACATAAAACTCTCATTCGCAGAAATAATATTCATAGCAGGCAATTAAAACTATATATATATATATATATATATATATATATATATATATATAATCTGTGTGTGAGAGAGAGTTATTGATATGCTGTACGACGCCGAACAGTCGTTTCCGTACGAATGTAATGCATAACAGCACCATTGAAGTCTCAAAGGTGAGTGACCGATGCAAGTTCGGACTGTTATTCCGAATGATTGTGCTGCCGGAGAGTTGTGGCTGTTGCGCAGAGGCGCAGTTCCTGAGAAAATTAACGCAGGGGTGTTAATAGTCCGGCTAATAAGCTGCTAATAAGCCCTGATAATAAGTGTAATAAGCTGTCATTCAATATAAATGCCCCGTTTTGGGGCAGCCAGTAAATCTGCTAACTTGATTAAGGGAAGGAAAAATTTTTTTTTTGTCAGTCTCACCATCTTTGCAACCCATTAAAACTGGGTGCCCCATGTGGTACCACACTTATCTTCTTGAACGAACGCAGCAGATCTATCTACACATATCTGTACGTGTATGTGAGGTATGCCGTTTCTCTAATTGCTTCATTATTGTCGTTATGATAGTGCGTCGAATAACTGAAAGCAGCCGTTTATAATATACAAGCTGCTTAGTTGAGCGGACAGACATTTGGGAATGGCATTACATTTATGCATGAAATATAGGATAAGCGTAACATGTTTTTTCTCGGAAATCAGACTCGAGAATAATTTATTTTGTTTACACTCCTAGCAAAAACACGAAGAACGCAGCCACCTGTCTTTTTTTTTTTAGTTCAAACAAATTTGTGGGTTTTACGTGGCAAAACCACGATATGAGTATGAGGCACCCGGTTTAGATTTCCCCACCTGAGGCTTTTTAACGTGCACCTAAATAGAAGTACACGAGTGTTTTCCATTTGTTCCCATCGAATTCCGCAACGGACTGAACCCGCGAGCTCCAGTTTAGCAACGCAACGCCGTATATCCACTATACCGGGTGTTCGAAATTAAGGTTTAAAATCTCCTGTGGCAGTTAGCACAATTCTCATTGATGAGCTGGGTTATTCGAAGAGGCGGACATTAGTAGCACGAGAATCGAAACACCTATTCAACTTATTAACAAAATTGATTAATGAACTTCTTAGTTAATTACTTTACGACACATATTGCAATTTACGAATTGTAGCCGGTGAGGTTGCAAAACGCATCCACTTGAAATGAATTTCCAGAATGACACCAGAATGACACCGACCGCGATAAATGACCCCGTACCCATTACTCCGCTTTCTGTTACGCGAGTAAGGCGGAAACTTGAATACAATGTTGCGCTGCAGTTTTTTTTTTTTCAATAACGATGCTTCCCGTAAATCTGAGTACCCACCGCGGGGGCTCAGTTAGCTAAGGCGTTGCGCTGCTGAGGACGAGGTCGCGGAATCGAATCCCGGCCGCGGCGGCCGCATTTCGGTGGAGGCGAAATGCAAGAAGCCCGTGTGCTTGCGTTGTAGTGGACGTTAATGAACCCCAGGTGGTCAAAATTAATCCGGAGCCCTGCACTACGGCGTGCCTTATAATCAGAACTGGTTTTGGCACGTAAAAAACCCCAAAAGAAGAACGAAATCTGAGTACAAGGTGCCGGATGGGGCAGATATGCTTTACTTGTTTGAAGCGGCAAGCAGGAATGTTATATATGTTTCTCCGTTTGCGTTCCGCAAGACCTACTGATGAAAAAACTATATGCGGAACAATACACACGAGAGATACATGCTGCTTGAAGAACGAGAAAAATATTTGTTCTCCAAAGGGAACCGTACACTAACATAGTAGAATGAAAGCCGACACTGCGGCCGCAATGTACGGGCAATCACCGAGCGGCATTAAAAAATAAAATGAAGAGAAAGAAAGGCATTTGTTCTTAAGACATATATACGTGTCATATTCGATTATGAACACCATTCGAGAGGTCTGAACGCAAATACCAGCGCGCGAAGTAGTGCGATTGACCCTGCCGAGCAGTATCGCCAGCAGTTTCCAACGGCGCGACCTTGATGCGGCCCAATCCAGTTCGATCGCAGCGCCGCCACAGTATTTTTCCACGTCGGGCGCCTCACTGCAAAGCATGCGCCGCCCCAGCCGCTCGTCCCACTCGACCATATTCTAGTACACTCTAGTCGGAGCCGTGGGGAGATAAGAGACGGTGCGGGTGAGACGAGCGCGGTTGTTGGCAGTGTAGAAGTGCGCCCCCGCGAGTTCCGCGCTGTGCCTCGGAACTCGCTCAAGCCATTGTGGAGAATGAGTTCGATTCGAGGAAGTTAATGAAGATCAGGTCTTCTAATATCTTGCAACAAGTGTCCTTAATGAGTAATCGGGGAGTGTATAGTACTGATTTTAAAAGAGGAACCCCTTTTTCTTGCGTATGAATGGTAGATGTTTCTAAAGACATTTGAAAATGTTTTGTTAGCACGCACTCATACCTCTGTGTAATTGATAAAATAGCCTTTCTACTTAAAATTTATTTTGAAAGGTGTTATTCAAAACTTCGGCACACGTGTTGACAGGAACGGCGCTATCAAAAAAGTTTACCAGAACTGGTAGTTTTCTGGCACGGGGCAAAAACATGTGAAAATTTGCGTACTTTATTTTTCAGCTTCTTTGACAGTGTATAAGAATGAAAGCTGAATTTAGTTATTTTCAGTGTTGCTCTACTTGTGACATTCCGCGACAAGCGTGCACAGATCCAAAGCACGATCTGTTTATTCTTCTTCCCCCCGTTCCCACCAGATCTGTCCTTTGTCATCTCGGCTCACTCTCCCGGGCTTTGTTTCACCCGTCCGCTGCGAATAAGGGATGACGTTGGCAATGGTCCATCGCACCGTTTTCCGTGCCAATGGTCTTCAGTACTCTTTCTTTTGTAGCGAATTTTACCACTTTAAACGGCTCCACAAGTTTTGTGTTAGGACCGCCATATCCTTTCTACACCAGAACCATATCGCCTAATGCAATTGCGGGATAATTTTGTGTTATGACGCTTGTCAAATGCTCTGTTCATCGCTTGCCTCTGCTTCCTTTGCTGTTGTCAACTTTTCTTCGTTTCATTAAAGTTAAGCTTCTCTGTTATGCCAAGTATATTGTCCTCAGGCAAACAGGCAGGCTCCTCAATGGCGGCGTATTGAATACCGCATCCCAGAGTGCTCGTATGAGATCTATTGTGGTGCGATAAAGCTGCTTGTAGGCAACACTTCCATCCTCCTGGGAATTCTGGGTACATAATTATATATTGCTTTATATCTCGGATAACTCGCTCTGCTAGTCCATTAGCTGATGGATGGTATGGTGCTGTGAACTTCAGGGTAATGTTTCTGTCTTTTGCCCACCTTGCAAATGCCTGACTCTTGAATGCAGGGCCATTGTCGGATACGACACATTTCAATCCTTTAAACATATCTCTATTCAAGAGAAATATGACAGCATCAGCATTTTCTTTTCCTGCCTTGGCAGCTAGCATCCTTGCACATTCATCAATGCACGCTAAAAAGGATTGCGTTTTCTTCACTCCTTCGCTTTTTTTTTAGCTTCAGCGAAATCTACATGTACGGTTTCAAATGGCACATTTGAATGAGGTGGAAAAATAATGCTGTTTGTCTTCTGCCTATATCTTGCTTTGTTGAGTTGACATTGTTGACAAGAGATAATGTAATCGCTAATATATTTCTTTATAACGGGCCATGTAAATATTCTCCTCATGTTGTAGTATGTTCGCCAGAAGCCGTCATGCCCTCCTGACTCTGGACTGTCGTGACTTTTGCTTTCAGTGTATCCGGTACGTGAAACTTTCCGTCTAAATACATCAGCTGTTGTGTGCCTGCCACAGTGGGCTCACGCTTTCCTCGTTCCCACAGTAACTAACAATGGGAAGTCGAGAAAGTGCATCAGCATCTGACAAATCTTGTCCGCTCCTGTGTGCCAGGTCAAAATGAAACTGCTGAATTTCACTGATCTAGCGAGCAACCCGCCCTTTCGGTTGAGTATCATTCCGCAAATGAGTAAGCGCCTGATGGTCAGTGAACATTTTGAATTTCGTGCCTTCTAGGTACGATCAAAAATACCTATTCGCTATCACAACAGTCAATGCCTCCTTTTCAGTTGTGCTGTAGTTTTGTTCCGATTTTATGAAAGATCCAACCACTTGTCTTCCTCTTTCGCTCGTTGGCACAGTGCACCACCTGCTCCGTAGTTCGATGCATCCGTTGTAAGTTCAAATGCAACAGTGAAGTCCGGTATTGTGAGGACCGGGTCTGATGATATGGCTCATACCAAATCTCTGTACGTCTTCTTCAGTATAAGTGGAATCTGTGTTTTTACGGAGCAGGTTGTTCAACGGTTTAGCTCGTGCTGCAAAATACTTTTTCTAAAATCTCCCGCGAGGCCACGAAAAGCTCTGACTGCGTGTCTGGCTTCTTCCTCTGTCGACTCCTCTTTCGTGCTCTTTGTGAATCCGTCCAAAATGCGACCGAGAAATGTTATTTTGTGTTTAACAAATCCACTTTTCTTAAAATTCACTTTAAGTTTGGCGTCACTTAATGCCATCAAAGCAGATGCCAAGTGTTCGGCGTGTGATGTTTCATCCTTGGAGTAGACTATGTCGTCTACATACAAATTACAGAATAATCCGAGAAATAGCTTGAAAACATTATTCACCATCTGTGATGGGGGAAAACAACGACAAACTTGCCGGTGTTTCCAGTTGGGCCCAGGATCCTTTAATAATGACACGGCAGACGGGAGCTTGCTACACGAAACACAGACTTTGACACGCTAGCACGATACAGACTATTTACATACACATGTATGTGGGCTATAGTTCGGAAGTTGTCCTTCCATATAAAACATGTGCCTAGCACTCATGCGTCACCACTCGCCCGTGTGCCTCGTCGCTGCGGTGCCCGTGACGGTGGTTGTGACGGTGGAGCGTCGTTGTGGCTACGTCGCTGCTGTCGCGCCGCACCTTGTCGCGACGTGGCAGCAGGAAGAAAACAACATGCCGGTAGAACACCACGCCACTGCTGTAGCTGGCCAGTAACGCCTCGGCCGCTATAACGTCGGGCTCGGTCGGCGGACAGGTAGCTCAGGCGCCCCTGTGGCCAACAGGAAGCACTGCACCAGGCCGCTATCACAGCAGGCCGCTGGTACACAGGAGAGTAGAGCCACGAGCGGGATCCACGACCAGGTCCGCACGGTAGCAGGACGCCCGGTCGCCAGTCCTCGGGCTCGCTCAGCAGTTTGGTAGCTCAGGCGTCCGGGTCCAAGCAGGAAGCACTGCACCAGGCCGCTATCACAGCAGGCCGCTGGCGCGCAGGAAAGCCCAGCCACGAGCTGGATCTCCGACCAGGTCCGCACGGTAGCTGGACACCCGGTCGCCGGTACCCGAGCCTGGAGCCGCCGTTTTTCGAGCTTGCGTTCGAAGCTGCCGCTCGCTCTCACGCTCTACGTGCTCTCTTCGCTTCTTCGTTCGTGGCACGTGTCGTCATCTTCCATTACCATCATCACGAATCCTCTTCTTGTAGCCACAACACAATCATCATTCGAAGCAGGTCTTCTCGCCACCGCACGCCACTATCCACATCATCACACCATCTCTTGGAACCATGCTGCACTGTTTTTCCATCCAAAAGACAAGCAATTATATTCGTACACATCAAATGGAGTGACAAAGGCTGTATACATTTTATATTCCTCTTCGAGAGGAATCTGCCAAAATCCTTTGCAAAGGTCTCTATGGAAAAATATTTTGAATCCTCCGGTTTATTCAATTATCTCGTCGATCCTTGGCATTGGAAAAGGAAAAATGTCCGTTTGGCTATTCAAGATCCGGTAATCAGTACACACTCGCAGAGATCCGTCTTCTTTCGGAGCCAGAGCTATAGGCGAGGCGAACGTCGACACCGATGGTCGTATTATTCCAGCATCTAACGTATTTTGGATCTCATTTTTCAACGAAAGTTTCTTTTCACGTGACATATACTGTAAGGCTTTTTTCTGACCGGCATAACATGTCTCAGCTTAAAGGGAACAGTAAATTTTGTTGTAGCCGGTGGATAGTTGCCTAGGCAGACAAGTTCAGGGAATTTTTCACGAACGTCTGTTTCACACTTAACAAGGCGGTCCGCGACGTTCAAGGACGCGCACGTCTATTGGACCACAGTTACTTCATCATTCCAATAAAGGTTTAACTTCAGTGTCTTCATATCTGGTCTCGAAAGTAAGAATTTATAGTCGAATTCCTTCACGACAAGGGCGTCGATATTAGCCCTCCGGCCTTGATAAGAGAAATTTGCTTTCGCCCATACACCATATATTTGTCTCGTCCCATCAAAGCTCTGTACCTGCACCGGTCTTCCTCTAATTATTTCGTCAAAAAGAGCCTCATTTATTACAGATGCAGATGCACCACTAACAACCAACGCATCAACATCTCCATTGATATTGAGTTTAATACAGACAAGGCTAAGGGCGGTTAGAAAAACAGTCTCGATTTTTGTCAGGTGGAACTGGACACTCTCTTTTATTAGTTTTTTTTGGTTACGCTTCCTTTGAATGAGAGGCTACTGGTTCTGCGTCATTGCTGTTAGTAGACATTAAGTTGACGACTCGACTTCGGTCATGAGGATTTTCGAGCTCGCGAGACCTCCATGGAGCCATTTCGAAAGTCTGATCTGTCCGACGCACATTTTGTGGTGTAAAGTCGGTGCATATGTTTCTGAAACATTCCTCGATAGTTTTAGACGACTTTACTTGCACCTGCCTCTGAAGTTCCTTGGGTAAGTGAAACTTTCTGTTGGGCGAGTTGGTTCATACTTGCAAAGGAAATCGCAAAGGAAAAGGAAAAGTTGAAAGTTTGCGCTCGTTACTCTGTCGGTGTTTAGTTTGCGCATAACCATTTCCTTTCCTTGGGGAACAATCAGTGTCACTACTGCGGACTTCGGTAGTTCTGCACTTGCCATGTGGAGAAGCCACGTTTTCTCGTAAAAATATTTTAGGGGCTTTCCTGAGCGATATTTATAAAAAATGGCTCGGTCCCACCTTTCAACCGGGTTTTCGTCAAAAGCTGCCAAAAAGCTCGTTCTCCACTGCTTCCATGTATTCGTCATATGTGCAGCGTAATAGATGTCATACCACTTCTTGGCAAGTCCGCTGAGAAAGTGACGAATGTTCCTGATGCGATCGTAGGCTTCGTCCCAGGAGTTTTCCTCACACGCTTGTTCGTAGAACTGGATCTAAGTCTCTGGGCTTGAGCTCTCTCCATCAAAGAAGTCGGGCTTTACCATCTGCTTGATTTGTCGTTGTTGGGCTTGAATAACAGTTATAACATTTTCCATGAGTTGCTGCTGTCGCTCGGCTGCTGCAGGCGAAGCATTCCTAGCAGTCCATGGAAGAGTCGGCCTTGCTCGGTGAAGTTACTTGCTGTCATGAAGTGTTCGGAGTGCTTCATTCTTATCTTCACTGATGCTTGCACATCAGTTTCCTGCAGCGTCTTTCCAGCCTTTTGGGCGACGAACTCGCGAAGCTTGGGAGTCGTGATGCTTTCGGGTAAATCATACTTGACGTCTTCATCCACTTGACACGTTGAAAAATACGACTGATGGTGCGCGTCTCCGGCTATACTCAGCGTTATCCACATAATAGAGACTTCTATATCCTGTCATAGACTGCGCCAATGTAACATTCCACGACAAGCGTGCACACAACCAAAGCACGATGTGTTTCTTCTTCCCCCCGTTCCCACCAGATCTGTCGTTTGTCGTCCCGGCCCACAAGACTGCTTGAGTAGCGCCATGCGCAGATTTGTGAGCCGCCCAGATGGCGCGATCCTAGCTGATCGGTAAAGCCGTTTTTTATTTGGCAACTGGATAAAAACCTAATGTGGACGAACGGAGCGATCGTTGAATTCCTTTTGGTAGTACATAATTTATTATTAATAACTTATCTTGTTATTAATATTCTTATTAATAAGTTATTAATAATAGTTTAAGAGTTAGCTTTCTTTTCGTGAATAGTTTTTATGTTTTTGTTTTGTTTAGCGGATGGAATATTAATGTAAAGGGCAAGAAGAGAGAGATTCGTTTTACCACGTAAATAAGCTATAGTAGAAGCTAACTGGGCTGGTTAATTATTATTAGGACAAGGGTATTCGTGACAGTACTGGTTACTCTGGTTAGGTTATGTTATGGAAGTTAGAATCCCCCAGCAAATGCCGTGATTAAGTAGAACGGGCTCCTAGAAAGCAAATAAATAAATAAATAAAAATAAAAAAGGCGATGGAAATAACCACACCTACAATACAGTTATTGTGTCAATTTAGTGAGAGGAGAGGCACATGTTCAAAATTAAGCTTTATTGTTTTCTTAAAATTAGGCACTGGGAGGCACGCGAAGACCACCTGTGCAAATAAGTTATGTGGCCAGGGGGACACAAAGTGAGATTATCGCTGTCGGCAGCCGAATTAACTAAATTTAATAATGAACTTTTTTATTGACTGCAGTAAGTGTGTATGTTTACCTTCAAAAGTTAGAGGCAGTCGTGTTCCTGCACAGTTTCATTTGGAAGAATTCTTCTAGCATGTCTGTGCTCCAAGATATTCGGCTCGAAATTTTAATTGTCGTTCGCATGATTACGCATCCAAGAGAGTGAGGATCGGCGCAATCCTCCCTTGTTGCGCGCGGCGTTTAGTCTGACAACAGGGCGGAGGCATAGGCAAAGATGATAATTGTTCCCCTTCCCCTCTCGGCTGGCGAAATCAAGATATGACAACGCGGTGTGCCGTACGCCCTACGCATGATCATGTTAAACGCGATAACAGGAGATAATTTTTTTATTACTTGAGATCGCACCGGGACATCATCTTGTGAAGGCGTTAGCTTCACTGTCATCTACTAGAGTGCTTCTGGAATAGCGGCGGTCCCATACGGAAGGATAACCAAGAATATCCACGTCGAGTCCCTTCGTGCTAATATACTTCGGGCGGGACGAGGTATTCTACCGAAGAAAACATAGACGTGGTACTTCGAATGGCTGATATGAATTGCAACACTTCATTGGCAATGCGACTGTATGCGGCTCACCACCCACGCCATCCCCTTCCAACTAGGCCTACCTTCATAAACATGTCAACAAGGTCAGTCAACAGGTCAGGCAACAGTGTCAGTCTATCGTCCGAGACAGACCAGGAACACAATCGTCGATGAAGGCTTTGAAATCGACGTTGTCGCGTGCGTACCGTCGATGCCAGAACTCAGCATCCGACAGATTGCCGATCAGTGCGGTCAGAGCATAACTTCCATCCCTAACATGTTACTTACCTTCACGAGGACCTTGGGTTGACTTCTGCAATTGGGGTCTGATCAAAATTGATGAAGAAAAGGACTTCTTACACTGAATAATTTGGACAGATGAAGCTCGGTTTTGCCACAATGGCACTGTGAATATTGACAACGCGCTTTATTGGTCATAAGAATATACTTACTGGCTGCGGCAGCACAAGCATCAAGTTCGCTGGATTGTGAATGTGTGGTGTGGCATACTCGGGGACAGGATCATTGGACCTTACTTTTTTTGAGGACAACTTGAACGGAAAGATGTACGCGGAAGAAATATTAGGTGTTGTCGTCGACGACTTTGTCTCCAATTTCCCTGAATGACCTGCGCCAAGTGTGGTTCCAGCACGATGGAGAACCACCACATTTCTCCACCACGGCGATGAGCTGGTTGGACACAAGTTTTCCACGACAGTGGATCGGGCGTACAGGAGCGATGTTTTGGCCGCCGAGATCCCCTGACCTTTCTCCGATATACTTTTTTCTTTGGGGCTACGTTAAAGATAGAGTTTATGCAACAGAGCCCAGGGATGTCAATCATATTGACACATGCATATTGTGTGTTTCTTGTGGACGATGCGCGCGGGCGCCCCGACGAAGACGAACTATTTCTTGCTCTCGAGCTGTCGGTTGAACTGGCCAGCACTGCAGTTTCCTTTTGTAAATATCCTTTGTAAATAGTCTCCAGTGCTTAATCCTTCGTTCGCGTAACAACATTGACGCGAGATAGACCTGCGGCCGCCAGCCGCTGCCACGAGAAGTGTGTTCGGAAACGCGCACTCTCCGAGTGTCAGCCTATATTGAGAGAACACCGTTTTGCCAAGGTCTCGATTGCTATCTGGTGGAGGTGCTGGGTAAATGATACGATCGCCCGAGACGCAGCGCAAGTGCGTAGTCCGACAGAGCTCACCCCGGTACACGTCCGTACCAGCCGTCGTCTTCAGGGGCTCCAGCCACAGCACGATCTGCTACCTGATCCTATCAGGACGATGCACCAACCGTCTACTGCTGCGCTTGCCGCGCCGATGCAGGTCCTTTTGCATCAGCCGCAAACACCCAATGTGTTCCACGGAGGTGCTCTTGAAGACGTCGAAGGCTGGCTTGACCACTTCGAAAGGGTAGCCGCATTCAACGATTGGTCCCAAGAGCGCAAGCTGCGTAATGTGTACTTCGCTCTCGGGGATTCCGCAATGACGTGGTTCGAAAACCACGAGACGACACTGAGATCGTGGGACGAATTTCGTCTGCAGTTAGTTGCCGCCTACACCAGCGCCGACAGAAAGGAGAGAGCGGAGTTGGCGATGCAGGCAAGAATTCAAGCCCCTAATGACGTCACGACGTATATTGAAGATATGGCTCGGCTCTTCAGACGTGCAGACGCTTCAATGCCCGAAGACAAAAAAGTTCGACACCTAATGCGAGGCGTAAAGCAGGAAATCTTTGCCGGCCTTATCCACAACCCACCGACTACACTTGCGGCCTTTCTCGCTGAAGCCACTGCAATGGAAAAGGGCACTACAACAGCGCGCCAGGCAGTACAATCGAAACGTGACTGCAATTTCGAGTGGCGTCCCTAACGTGACACTGGGAAGCGATGTCAGCGACCTGAGAGAATTAATAAGAGCGGTCATAAGAGGAGAACAAAAAAAAAAAATGCAGGCGGTCGAGCCCTCGGTCGCGCGACTTTCTGTGGCGGAGATGGTGCGAGACGAAATCAGGCAAGCCATCCAAGTTCCTGAATGCTTTGGGGCACCAAAGCCGCAGGAGCAAGTTAGGATGACTTATGAGGAAGCCGCACGACGTCCGTCGCTGTATAATACCTCAAACGTCGTGCGCACCACGGAACAGACAGAAGTCGGGTTCAGCCGTCGTAATACGCCCTTTATCAACGAGTCCAGGCCAAGAAAGAGTGATATCTGGCGCGCTCCTGACCACAGTCCGCTCTGTTTTCATTGCGGCGAAGCCGGCCATATCTACAGGACGTATCCCTACCGACGCGTGGGTCTCCGTGGGTTCTCTCCGAATGCGCCGCGTCCACGACCTGGTGAGCATCCGGTGGAAATCGAGAGCTTCCTGGCGAGTCGTCCCAATTTCTTCGAACAGCCAAGGCACGAGCCTCGCTCGTCGTCACCGGCTCCGTCACGATACCGGTCGCCAAGTCCTGCCGTCCGTCGAGACGCCCCTAGGCGCCGTTCGCCCAGCCCTGCAAACCGGGAAAACTGATTTCAGCGACCTCCGGAGGTGAGGCCACTGACGCCGAATGTACCGAATATCCTCCATTACGACGCAAGCGACGACAGCGACGACAACAGGACCGACGTTCAAACGCACTCAGGTGATCCAAGGCACGTCGTAACATCGGATATACCAGTCAGCATAGACGACGAAGAAGTCACAGCTTTAGTAGACACTGGCGCGGACACCTCTGTTATGAGCCGAGAACTTGCCGCTAAACTGAAAAAAGTGTACACGCAGTGGACTGGGTCGCAGCTCCGTACTGCCGGAGGACACCTCTTAAAGCCCGTGGGCAGGTGTACAGCACGAGTGAATATTCGCGGCTTTACGTACGTCGGAGATTTCATTATCCTGCCGAGTTGTTCGCGAGAGTTGATCCTTGGGATGGACTTCCTGCAGGCTAATGGAGCCATCAATAATTTGCAAGAGTCACGGGTAACGGTTTCGACGGCGCATGCCATAGCAAGCAACATGTACGACAGTCATGACAACACCTTGCGCATCGTCGACGACAACGTCACGTTACCGCCGAGGAGCAGCGTATTAACCCTTGTAACGTGCGACCCGTGCATTGCCGAGGCAAATATTCCGCTGCTGCTCGAACGGTATATCTGCATAGCTCGAGGCCTTGTTCAGTTGCAGAGCAAACGGTCACTAGTTCTTCTGACGAACTTCAGCAACGAGTTTCAGCACATCCCTCAAGGCACGGCTGTCGCCTTCCTCAACCAAATTGTGGACTTCTCCGACGTCGGCACTTTAGAGGTGACTTCACCGGACGTGACAGATGCTACCACGCTTTGCAGCCGCATTCACATCAATGGCGGTTTGTCGGAACAACAGAAGCAACGACTATTAGGCCTCGTGAGCGAATTCTCTAGCTGCTTCTCTACAGAATCTAAAGTTCAGTGCACCTCCGTTTCGAAACACCGTATTTTCAGAGAGGAATCGGCGCGCCCAGTTTGTCAGCATCCATATCGCGTGTCGCCAATAGAAAGAAAGGCGATTAAACGCCAGGTTAAGGAAATGCTGGACGATGACGTGATTCAGCCTTCGACAAGCCCGTGGGCGTCCCCCGTCGTTCTGGTAAAAAAGAAGGACAATACACTACGTTTCTGTGTCGACTACAGACGGCTTAACAAAGTCACCAAGCGCGATATTTACCCTCTGCCACGGATTGACGACGCCTTGAACCGTCTACGTCATGCCCAGTTCTTTATCTCGTTAGATCTTAAGTAAGGGTACTGGCAGATCGAAGTCGACGAGCGCGACCGCGAGAAAACTGCATTCGTGACACCTGACGGGCTATACGAATTTAAGGTCCTCCCATTTGGCCTGTGCTCCGCTTCCACCACGTTCCAGCGAATGATGGACACTGTACTCGCTGAACTGAAGTGGCAGACGTGCCTCGTCTACCTGAACGACGTCGTTGTGTTTTCAAGCACGTTCGATGAACACCTGGCTCAGCTTAAGAGCGTTCTTGATGCTATCCGCAAGGCAAACCTCACCATCAAGCCTGAAAAATGCCTACTTTGGTTTTCAGGAACTCAAGTTTCTGGGACACATGGTCAGCCCCCAGGGCGTTCGGCCAGACCCTGAGAAGTTGGCTGCCGTTGCTGAGTTTCCTCGTCCTACAGATAAGAAGGCTGTTCGGAGGTTTTTAGGAATTTGCGCCTACAACCGTCGTTTCGTTGAAAGTTTCTCCAAAATCGCTGAGCCTTTGACAAGATTAATACGCCACGATGTGCCCTTTCTGTGGACGGAAGAACAAGAACAGGCTTTCAAAGAATTATGCAAACGACTGCAAAAAGCTCCGGTGCTCGCGCATTTTGACGATAATGCTGAAACTGAAATCCACACGGACGCCAGCAGCATTGGTCTCGGAGCCGTTCTTGTTCAGTGGCAAGACGGTACGGAACGTGTAATCGCTTACGCGAGCCGTTGTCTCACAAAAGCAGAGGCTAACTACTCGACCACTGAAAAGGAGTGTTTAGCAGTAGTTTAGGCCATCAGTAAGTTTCGACCCTACCTGCATGGCCGGCCATTTCGAGTGGTCAGCGACCACCATTCACTTTGTTGGCTTGCCAATCTCAGGGATCCATCAGGCCGCCTCGCTCGTTGGAGTCTCCGCCTACAGGAGTATGACATAACTGTCGTCTACCGATCTGGACGAAAGCACAGCGACGGTGACTGCCTGTCACGTGCTCCGATTCCACTGACATCATCAGATTTGGAGCAAGATTTGCCGTTTCTTATCTCATACCAAGACATCACACAACACTACAAGCTAACCCGCAGAACATATGCACCCCCACACAAGTCACTACCTAGAGAGCAGGAGCGATTCCTCCGAACTCTACAGGTTAACACATTCCCCCACCCAACCAGAAACCGCTTCTGCGCCGAGCCCGGGTCCCTCAGGCACATAGTAGAGGGCTGCAGAGAGGCACCACTCGATCCTCCGAACCCTTACCACACCAACGAGCTTTGGGAGAGAGCCTTGGCCAGCTCCGACCTCGAAGATCAGCAACGGCTGATTGCGAGGGCCCAGGACGCGGCCCGAGCTCAAGGCATTCTGGAATGAGGCGGCCGTTCCAAAGCTGCATTTACATATTAAAGCTGTTTATTCTCTCTCTCTCTCTCTCTTGCCGTTTCTTGGTGTCGTTGACACGGTGCGGAAGGCTGACCTACAAAGGATACCTACAACGGAAGCACAAGATAATACCTGCCTGTGCGAGCATCCAGCCAGAAGTACTGCGCAGAGTTATCGACTCGACGCAAGAGTGGTTTATGCTTTGCGTTTATCGTATGTAAGAGGCCGCCTGCGGCGCGAAAAGGAATAAGAGCACGAGAAGCACGGCGCAATCCGAACGGCACGAGCCCTCGAGGCGCGTGACCCGAGCTGTAATCAAGGGAAGAACGGCGCTGACCGGGGATTATCGACGTGGCTCTGGGCCAGGAAGGTCGCATCGTCAGCTACGCCCTGGCGACGGGAGACTTGGGGGTACGGCCGAGTCCGTGACGTTGGCCGTCCAAGGTGTGGCCGTCGACCTCGGCGAAGTTCGAGCGAGGCTCCTGGGACTGGCTGCAGCCTCTCACGGCGGGACCGGGCACCCCAGGGAGGATCCCTCTTCTGCGGCAGACCGGCACGTTCGATAGTCCATCGGCAAGTTGCGACGCATCCCGACGTTAGGCCTATCCAGGTGGGCCTAGGCAATGCCGCGCCACGTCACCGACGAAGTTCGAGACACCGGCATCTAAGACAAGCGCATGGACGGGCCGACGACAAGGCAGCGACGACTGTAGAATCGACCAGACTTCTTGGATCCGACGGACTTGGGAAATACGTGCGACGACGAGCGCAGTAAGAAGAACCTCTTTTGTAGCGTCGCAGATCAAACGCCACAGACTGACGTAGGCAGAAATAGGAACATGTTTAGTGCTTATTAAGTAGTTTTTAGGTTGTACAAGTGTTAGTATTTATTCACTATGTTTTAGTGTGATCGAGTTTTGTTTCAAGTTTGAGGTTTTGGGTTATAATTAAAGATCAGCTGTGTCGACATGCGTCTTCCACGTGGACCCCATCTCTTATGACACCCGCACACCCCCGAGACACACAACTGCGTTGCTGTGGAAGGGAGGCATTTTGAACATTTTTAGGGCATTGACATCTTGATGGGTCAAGTGTTTTCATGAGATTTGTGCATCACCACACCAAACTTAAAGCGGCACTATGAAATGTTTGTTAGCATAGCTAAAACTGTTTCTGCTGTTGATGGTGCAGTTGTTGCTCTTGATTTCAATAAAACTTACAGTACTTGGAAATCAGCAGTCATTTTATTTGCGTAGCCCAGGCAAGGACCATGCCCGCTCGTCTAGTCGCCATTACGCACGCTCACTGCCCTCAGGCTTCTCCGCTCGCGCCATTATCTCGGCATGGCAGCTGCCGCCATCCTTACAGGCTACGCGGCCGCGTGTTACGACAGCGGTTACGGGTTCTTCGATTTTTTGTTTCGTCAGCCGATAGGGAAAGGAGGACAATCTTCATCTTTGCCAATGCCTCCGCCCCGTTGTCAGACAAAACGCCGCACGCAACAGCCGCGTCACATGAGGAGGATCTTTGCGCCGATCCTAACTCTCTTGCATGCGTAATCATGCGAACGACAATTAAAATTTGGAGTCGGATATCTCGGAGCACAGACCTCGCTAGGAGAATTCTTCCAACTCATACTGTGTAGAAACACGACTACCTCTAACTTTTCAATACAAACTTAGCCACTTACTGCAGTCAACAAAAGTTAATTATTCAATTTTAGTTAACTGGGCTGCTGATAGCGTTATCATCTCACTTTGTGCCCCACTGGCCACATAACTTATTTGCACAGGTGGTCTTCGCGTGCCTCCCAGTGCCTAATTTTAAGAAAACCATAAAGCTTAATTTTGAACACGCTGTATAGACGTTTTCACGAGGGCGCTTCCGACGGTCTGGCGTGGAGAGTATGTGTCAGTGTTGCCTGTTCGGTCTTGACTGTGAGCTTGCCTTGCGCTTAATTGCATTGCGGAGTGGTAGCTTTCCTTCGATGTTTCCGTTTATTTTTGTCACGAATGACTTACGCTCGTGAATAATGGCATATATACTCATCAAAAGGCTACAGGCCAGCACTGTGCAGTTTATGGGTGTACAAAGAACCAGCGGAAAATAAAGATTTTGGGGACAAGTGTGTCCACAACACAACACTCCGCGAGACCACTGCCGATGGGCACGCTTCGCCGGTTTCCTGCATAACCTGAGGACTTGGCATTTCAATCTAATATGAACCAATGCACACATCAGTAAAATAACGCATTTTGGTAAACTCTTTTCGGCACATTTCCCAATAGGTTGCGAGAATTGTCAGCTCTTCTATGCAATATTTTCTCGTATGTAGTGGCAGAGGCTACATTTGTTATTCTTTCAAACACGACTTCATTTCAGTGCCTAATACGGGGGTCACACGGCGCACTTTTGATCGCGATCGAGCCCGATATGGGTCGAATTTCTTGGTCGCGATTGGCTTCTTTGCTCAATCTGCGGAAGGGAGCCAATCGCGGTCGAACATTCCGAGATCGGTCTCTATCGCTATCAAAAGTGGCCGTGTGACACCGATATAAGACAAATTGAAGCACTCTGCGAGAGAACTAGTCGGTAAATACACTTCGCAACAATCTGGAAAAATCCTGTCCTATGGACGATGTATGCAGACCCTGTGCCCACCAATACCTTGTCTCTGCGTTCACACGCAACCTGCGCGGCCCTGCCCATAAAGGTAATTAACTTCAAGAGTGTGGTGCTGTATCGAGCTCACCCATCTTTGAGCGTTGTCTATGTGCTTGGGCAGCAAGAGAATGCCAAAACTAACGTGTCAACCTGATCAGCGCGGCCTAGCGCCAGTGCTAGAGTTCGGGAACCGTAATGCGCTAAATGAGCCCACGCAAGCAAGAACGTAAAAAACGGTATTCGCATGGGTACGCGGACAATAGCATCATGCTTGCAAGAATAACAGTAACGAAAAAAATTAATTATTCGCACAGTCGGTCAAGTGAAATACTTACGTGCTTGCAGTGACCGCTTCGCTGAACACTAAGCGCTTTTCACTCACGGTCAGTAGTGGTTTACACTCATATGTATATGTATTTATTCGACAATTGTTAAGACTCGACATTACTTTATTATGAACATATCACAGTGAGACGGTGTAAGGGAAACAATAGAAAGAGCAGAGATGGCCCTAACGCTGCAATATTGTTACGCGAAGAACGAGTCAGTAAGACGGGCAACTATTTACAGGTTGTATTTACAACAGCGGTTGCAGCGCTGACCGGTTAGGTTCACAGCGCGAGCCCAGCTCGTTCTTCCTCTTCTTTTCTCGAGTGATGGCGCCCGCGCGCCTCGTTCAAACAATCAAATACCACACGCGTCTAGCATAATCCCCCGGCGGCAGAAGCGAAGTCCCGGAGCGTCTAAATGTCATAACTGGGAGGGTGATACTGCTTCAGTCGTGTAACGTGCACGATATCGCTGAACTGGGAAGCAGATGGGGCGTCAGGGGTGATCTCGTATGTGACGGGAGTCACGGCACGAAGCACTCGGTAGGGGCCTGTGTAACGCGACAGCAGTTTTTCTGACAGACCGACCTGAGGCGACGGAGACCATAGAAGCACCAAAGAACCAGGCGGGAAGTGCACGTCTCGGTGTCGCTGGTCGTACAAACGCCTTTGACTCTCTTGGGAGTTCAGAAGGCGGTCACGGGCAATTTCCCTTGCGTGAGCAGCGCGGGCGACGGCATCAAGTGCATATTCACTGGTGGGTGCCGCGTGAACAGGGAGAGTTGTGTCGAGGGGCAGTGCTGGTTCTCGGCCGAACAGGAGGAAAAATGGGGAATAGCCGGCTGTGTCGTGGCGCGAGGAATCATAGGCAAAGGTGACAAACGGCAGAGTGAGGTCCCAGTCTGTGTGGTCTGAAGAGACATACTTCGCGAGCATGTCTGTGAGAGTGCGATTAAGACGCTCCGTTAGGCCATTAGTTTGCGGATGGTATGACGTGGATAGCTTGTGCCTCGTGGCACAGGACTGCAGAATGTCCGCGATAACTTTTGACAGGAATGTCCGGCCACGGTCTGTGAGAAGTTGTCGCGGAGCTCCATGTAATAAAATCACGTCGCGTAAAAGAAAATCGGCAACATCTGTGGCGCAGCTTGTAGGGAGCGCTCGGGTGATGGCGTAGCGCGTGGCGTAATCTGTGGCCACAGCGATCCACCTGTTCCCAGAGGTAGAAAGAGGAAAGGGACCAAGTAAATCTAAACCAACCCGAAAGAATGGCTCCGCGGGAATGTCGATTGGTTGTAGGTACCCCGCAGGTAGCGTCGATGGTGTCTTGCGTCGCTGGCTTTTATCACACGCAGCTACGTATCTTCGAACGGAGCGAGCAAGCCCAGGCCAAAAGAAGCGTCGGCGGATCCGGTCGTAGGTACGTGACACACCGAGGTGACCGGCAGTGGGGAGGTCGTGAAGTTCGTGGAGAACAGCCGAGCGAAGGTGTTTAGGGATCACAAGGAGTAATGCTGGGCCGTCGGGGTGAACGTTGTGGCGGTAGAGTACGCCATCTTGAAGTGTGAATAAGCGAAGGGAACTGTCGGCAAGTGGAGATTCCAGGCGGTCAATGATGACACGCAAGGACGGCTCACGGCGCTGCTGGTCGGCGACATGGACCAGTGGAAAAACAGAGAGAACGCAGGCGTCGGTGTCATGCTCAGACGTAGAGGTCGGGTCTTGGACTGGGTAGCGAGAGAGGCAATCTGCGTCCTGGTGTTGGCGTCCCGACTTGTACGTCACTTTGTAGGGATATTCTTGTAGTCGGAGAGCCCAACGACCAAGCCGGCCAGTAGGATCCTTGAGCGACGAAAGCCAACACAGCGCATGATGGTCTGTGATTACTGAGAAGGGCTTGCCATATAAATATGGGCGGAACTTTGAAACAGCCCAGACGAGAGCAAGACATTCGCGCTCGGTAATCGAATAGTTGCGCTCTGCAGTTGTCAGGAGTCGGCTAGCGTAGGCTATAACGCGGTCGTGCCCGTGTTGGCGTTGCGCTAAGACGGCGCCGATCCCATAACCACTGGCATCGGTTCGGACCTCTGTTGGTGCGGACGGGTCAAAGTGGGCCAAGATCGGTGGATTAGTCAGAATCGTGATAAGGCGTGAAACTGCGGCAGCCTGAGGGGAACCCCACGTACAAGGCACGTCTTTCTTCATAAGTTCTGTGAGTGGTTGAGCGATTGCTGCGAAATCTTTCACGAACCGTCTGAAGTAAGAACAGAGCCCCACAAAACTCCGGACGTCTTTGACAGACTGAGGTACAGGGAAAGCCGTTACTGCTCGAACCTTCTCCGGGTCGGGTTGTACTCCGGAAGCATCGACGAGATGGCCGAGCACTGTAATCTGTCGGCGACCGAAGTGGCAGTTCGATGAGTTTAATTGGAGCCCAGCCTTGCGGAAGACGTCAAGGATGGCTGCAACGCGCTCAAGGTGCGTCTCAAATATAGGAGAAAACACAAGGACGTCGTCGAGGTAACAAAGGCAAGTTGACCATTTGAAACCTTGAAGCAGAGAGTCCATCATGCGTTCGAACGTGGCGGGGGCATTGCATAAACCGAACGGCATAACCTTAAATTTGTAGAGGCCACCTGGAGTGACGAAAGCAGTCTTTTCTTGATCTTGCTCATCGACGGAAATCTGCCAATAACCAGATCGAAGGTCAATGGACGAAAAGTATTTGGCACCGTGAAGACAATCAAGAGCGTCGTCAATTCGTGGTAAAGGGTAAACGTCCTTCTTAGTGATTCGGTTTAGGTGGCGGTAATCAACGCAGAAACGCCACGTGCCATCTTTCTTTTTGACGAGCACGACCGGCGACGCCCAAGGACTCGACGAGGGCTCAACAATGCCTTTGGCGAGCATCTTGTTTACTTCCTGCTGCATAACTTGCCGCTCTGCCGTGGACACACGATACGGTCGGCGATGAATGGGAACGGCATCACCAGTGTTTATCCGATGCTGAACAAGGGACGTCTGACCAAGTGGGCGATTTTCAGTGTCAAATATGTCGCAGTAGGACAACAAAAGGCGATATAGGGCGGCTGCTTGGTCAGGGGCGAGGTCCGGAGCGACCATGGGACGTAATGGGCCGTCGAGGTTCAAGGCATCCTGTGGGTAATCAGGAGGATCTGGAGACGCGTCGGCTGCAAAAGCAGTGATGTGGTCGTCTGTCACTGACCGGAGCATGGCCACCGCTATGCCTTCAGGTAACACTTGCTTCGTCAAGCCAAAATTGATGACGGGGAGACACATCCGATTAGCGGCAAGGGTAACGACGGAGTGTGGCACAGAGACGTCGCGCGCCAGGAGGACGTCACGAATAGGTGCAACGACATAGTCGCCATCAGGCACGGTTGCCGTTGAGGCCAATTCGATGAAGGTTAGGGCTTTTGGAGGTAACCGAAGAAACGCTGTAGTGCAGAGGGTGTTCGGTTGTTCGGAGCGAACGTCGGAAACAAGCGGAAGCTCGAGGCACAGCGTACCGGTGGAACAGTCGATGAGGGCAGAATGCGTCGTCAGAAAGTCGAGCCCGAAGATGACGTCGTGAGGGCAACTGGTCAGCACGGTGAACAGGACTGGAACGTGGCGGCCAGCAATTCCTACGCGCGCAGTGCACATACCACTGACGGCAACAGTGGCGCCATTGGCGACGCGTACGGCCCGAGTGATGGCAGGCGTAAGAACTTTTTTGAGGCGACGACAAAGATTAGCGCTCATTATGGACACTTGGGCTCCAGTATCAACCAATGCCTTGAATGGAACACCATCCACGTCTACGTCAATTAGGTTCGCGTTCGTGAGGAGCGTCAGCGGAGGATTTGTACAGGACGGACGGGATGCAGCACTACCTCCAAGAGCTGCATGGCCTAGTTTTCCGTCCGGCGGTTTGGCGAGGAAAAGCGGCGAGGTTGGGTTGACGGGGAGCGACGGCGTTGAGGCGACGGCGATCGCCCGGAGGAGCGGCTGTCAGGGGCATCAGAAGTAGAGTACGGACGGCGAGGTGAGTAACGGCGAGCGTCGGCGTATGGGCGAGGAGCAGGGAATGAGCTCCAGTACGGCGGCCTCCAGGTGCTGCGGCAGTGGCGGGATACGTGACCAACTCGGTGGCAGCGGAAGCAGATCGGTTTGTCGTCGGGGGTACGCCATTCAGCAGGATTGCGTGGTCGGGGAGCGAAATACTGGTCGTTGAAGGATGTGGCCATGGGAATGGATGCCGAATCAGGTCGGGAGACAGAGCAGGCGGTAGGGATGCCAAGGTTTGCAATTTCCTGCCGCACAACTGCTTGTTTGACGGAAATAGTAGGGGCCGCTGGGTCAAAGGTACCGTCGAGGGGTCGTGGATGAAGGGGGGCCGGACTCGCCGCTTCAATCTCACGGCGAACGATACGAGTGACGTTCTCTTGAAAAGGTCGTATGGCAGGAAGAGCGAAGCAAGAGGACGTGGCAGGGGTGTTTGGGAGCCGGGAAAACTGTGGGACGACGCGGCGGCTTTTGGCTACATCGAAGCGGCGGCATTCTTTGACGATGGCGTCGACAGTAGAGACGTCGTTATAGACGAGCAAATTGAAGGCGTCGTCCGCGATGCCTTTTAGGATATGGCCCACCTTGTCAACCTCGGTCATGTGCTCGTCAACTTTCCGGCAAAGCGCGAGCACTTCCTGTATGTAGGCGACATACGATTCTGTCGACGACTGGACACGGGTAGCAAGCTCCTTTCGCACAGCCTGTTGGCGACCTGACGGGTTGCCAAAGAGGTCACGAAGCCTCTATTTGAAAGTGTCCCAGCTGGATAGCTCAACCTCATGGGTGCGAAACCAGACAAGCGGTTTCCCGTCCAGATAATATATCACATTGGCAAGCATGATGGTAGGGTCCCAGTGGTGGCTTCGGCTAACACGCTCATACATGCTGAGCCAGTCGTCGACGTCAACGCCATTTTGGGCGGAGAATGTCCCAGGATCACGGAGACTAGGAACCGTAACGTACGTTGTGGTAGGCGCCGCAGGTGTAGGTGGCGACGGGGTGTTTCCATCGGAAGCCATGGCTGAGAAGACGACGGTGCAGCCGCTTCGGAGCTCCGTGGCGAGGACGGGGAACGTTCCACCTCCACCACGATGTTACGCGAAGAACGAGTCAGTAAGACGGGCAACTATTTACAGGTTGTATTTACAACAGTGGTTGCAGCGCTGACCGGTTAGGTTCACAGCGCGAGCCCAGCTCGTTCTTCCTCTTCTTTTCTCGAATGATGGCGCCCGCGCGCCTCGTTCAAACAATCAAATACCACACGCGTGTAGGAATATTATTGGCTCATTTCGCTTCAGAGATAGCGCACACGAACAATTCTTACCGTACGCGATATCTTCAATGGAAACTTCGTGCACGATCTACGTTAAGGTTCACCGTGAGCGAAGCTTGTTCCAAATTCAGACATTCGAAAGAAAAGCCATTCCAGGTAAACAAACGTAAAAAAATATGTAAAGAAATATATCTTTATAACAAGTCCTGTTATAATCCCTATTGGGATTGACAGTAAGTATAAATAAATAAATACCAAATACTAAAAATAAAAATCTAGCACTTGGGCTGTATCAGTTGCGCTGGCATCTGTGATCACTGTCGCGCGTCGGTTCGCTGCAGGTACCGCGCTGCTCGATCGCCACCCTTATGCTTTGACATTTGGTTACAAGCACCCTGCCTTGCACCAGATCCAACAAATTTTGCATGATTGAGCTGTTCAGTTGCGTTGGAAGCGTATGGAGGATCTCTACCCCGCATCTCTACCAACCACTGACACGCGTCGTCGGGCCGCCGGCGCCTGGGTCTAAGCATTGCTCCGATAGCTACGAACGCGCCTGCTTTCGCTAAATGAGACAACCCTCAACGGCGAAACGTAATGGTGATCAGATTCAATCGACGATACGGTCACATGTTCCCAGCAATAACAATTAAATATACCGCTGATTAGCACGCCAGGTCCCGACGAAGCAGACGCGGCTGCCGCCGCTACCGACGGCGAAACACCACATCCACTGGCTGGGCTTACTGTTGCCATGGCACACTACACTGAGCGCTCAAGCGAGCACGTGCAACATGTAACAAGTCAAGCGGCACAAGACAAGCGAAGCGGAAGAAAACAATCGAAATAATGCGCGGCGAAGATCACAAAACCGAAGTGCGGCCGGCCTGCTCTCGCAAGGCTAGTCCAAAATGGCGGCAGAACATGTTCTGACGCTCGACGTCGCCCGTGTCGGGCAATGGCAACCCTACAGTGCAAAGCAACGGGACTGATTTTTTCAAAGCATTGGGGTTTAGGGACAGTGAAGGCAAAATAGACTTTAAGCGGGTAGAAATAACCAAACGGAGGTTATCTGATTGGTGGCTAAAATCAAGGCAGGCCTGAAATTTCATCCACCAAAAAGTACAAAATATGTTAATAGTCATGGCTGGGTGGCGTGTGCCACCGCTCGATTTAAAGCCTCATCCATCCGGGGCTACTCAACCGTCGGTTTGTGAAAAGGTCTATAGTTAGCAGGTTGTTGCCATTAAATAAGTAAAACCTCGAAACACCGTGAAAACAGCGTTCTGATGATGATGAATGTAGTGTTTTGCGGCGCCAGGCCCAATTATGGCTAAAGAGAGCCAGGCAAATGCTAATGTGTTGGAATTGGAGTGATGAATTATGAGTGGTGGATATGACGTGGCTGTACGGGGGCCTAAAATAGTCGCTGTAAAGGGCGTAAAATCTACATGTAATACGATTATGGCAACGACTACTGAGGTGTACTATGAACACGAAGAATGCATTGCCAAAGAATGATACGATATACAAAATTGGTCAGATGCAATAATTGGCAAGAAGCACTACTGCCTAAACTGAGCCCTTGAACCACAGGGGCCTGGAGGCATGTGCTGTACTGAACTACTATCACAGCAGCATCCTCTGGAGAGAGGATACGCAACGAATTTGTTGGGTTTATAACATGTAGGACAACATCGTTCAAGAAAGTGACGACTGCTTTGGTGTTAAAAAGTGGTTCTTTGCCTAGAAGCTTAGCAGGATGAAGACGGACACAATAGTCGCGGTACGCGAGATTCCTTCCTCTGTCTTTCGGCTTCCCGACACTCCAGGAAGTCGTGGAGGACGGTCAGCCTCTCACCAAATCTACCACAGGTTGGAGGCTCGTTACCAGTCAAAAGGAAATTGTGAGTACCATCATTATCACCTGTATTTATGTCCACTGCAAGACGAAGGCCTGCGATCTCCAATTACCCCTGTCTTGCGCCAGCCGATTGCGCCTGCGAATTGCCTAACTTCACCACTCCACCTAGTTTTCTACCGTCCTCGAGTGCACTTCCCTTCTCTTGGTATCCATTCTGTAACTTTAATGGTCCACCGGTTATCCATCCTACGCATTACATGGGCTGCCCAGCTCCACTTTTTCCGCTTAATGTCAACTAGAATATCGGCTATCCCCGTTTGTTCTCTGATCCACACCGCTCTCTTGATGTCTTAACGTAAAGCATAACATTTTTCGTTCCATCGCTGTTTGTGCGGTCCTTAACTTGTTCTCGAGCTTCTTTGTTACCCTCCAAGTTTCTGCCCTATATGTTAGCACCAGTAGAATGCAATTATTGTACAATTTTCTTTTCAACGACAGTGGTAATCTCCCAGTCAGGATTTGGTAATGCCTGCCGTATGCACTGCAGCCCAATTTTATTCTTCTATAAATTTTTTTCTCATGATTAGGGTCCCCTGTGAGTAATTGACCTAGATAAACATACTCCTTTACCGACTCTAGACGCTGACTGGCTATCCTGAATTCTTGCTCCCTTTCCAGGCTATGGAACATTATCTTTGTCTTCTGCATAATAATCTTCAACCCCACTCTTACACTTTCTCGGCTAAGGTCCTGAATCATGTGTTGTAGTTCGTCGCCATTGTTGCTGAATATGACAATGTCATCTGTAAACCGAAGGCTGCTGAGTTTTCGCCGTTGATCCTCACTCCTAAGCCTTCCCAGGCCAAGAGCTTGAATACTTCTTCTAAGCATGCGGTGAATAGCATTGGGCAGATTGTGTCTCCTTGCCTGACCCCTTTCTTGATAGAGAACTTTCTACTTTTCATGTGGAGAACCAAGGTTGCTGTGAAATCCTTGTAGATATTTGCCAATATATTCATGTATGCATCCTGTACTTCTTGGTTACGTAATGGCTCTATGACTGCTGGTATCTCTACTGAAGCAAACGCTTTTTCATAATCTATGAAAGCCATATAGAGAGATTGGTTGTACTCCGCAGATTTATCTATTACCTGATTGATAACATGGATATGATCCATCGTAGAATATCCCTTCCTGAAGCCAGCCTGCTCTCTTGGTTGGCTGAAGTCAAGTGTTGCCCTGATTCTATTTGAAATTACCTTGGTGAATATTTTATACCATACTGAGAGAAAGCTAATGGGTCTATAATTCCTCAATTCTTTAACGTCTCCCTTCTTATGGATTAGTATAATGTTGGCGTTCTTCCAGCTTTCTGGCACACTTGAAATCGTGAGGCATTGCGTATAAAGGGCCGCAAGCTTTTCAAGTATGATATCTCCTTCATCCTTTATTGAATAGACTGTTAATACATCTTCACCAGCAACTTTTCCCCTGGTCATGTCTTTCAAAGCCCTTCTAACTTCATCGCTAGTTATAGAAGGGGCCTCTGTATCCTGTTCATCACTACTTCGAATGAAAGTAGCTTGGCTGCTCTGGTCACTGTACAGGTCAGTATAGAATTCTTCCACTGCTTTTACTACGTCATCGACATTGCTGATGATATTACCCGGCTTATCTTTCAGTGCATACATTTTGCCTTGTCCTATGCCCAGTTTTCTTCTCACTGATTTCATGCTGCGTCCATATTTTACTGCTTCCTCAATCTTTTCCACGTTATAATTTCCGATATACCTTACTTTCTTCTTGGTTGATCAGTTTCGACAGTTCAGCGAATTCTATCTGACCTCTCGAGTTTGACACTTTCATGTTTTGCCGTTTCTTTATTAGGTCCTTTGTTCCTTGCGAGAGCTTAATTACTGGTTGCCTTGGCGCCTTACCTCCCACTTCGATTGCTCCTTCTGAGATCAACCTAGTTACTTTTTCATTCATTACCTCTATGTTCTCTTTATCTTCCTGTTCTAAAGCTACATATTTGTTTCTGATCACCATCCTGAATTGGTCTGCTTTTACCCTTACTGCGTCTAGGTTGGCCTGTTTCGTCATAACTAACTTTATTCTTTCTCTCTTCAAATTGAGAGAAATCCTAGATCTCGCTAACCTATGGTCACTGCAATTTACCCTACCTAACACTTCTACATACTGCGCTATGCTGGGATCGGCAGAGAGTATGAAATCTATTTCATTCCTTGTCTATCCATTAGGGCTTTTTCAGGTCCACTTGCTGTTGCTGCGCTTCCTGAAGAAGGTATTCATTATTCGGAGCCTATTCCTTTCCGAGAATTCTACCAACATCTCTCCTCTAGTGTTCCTAGAATCGATGCCGTAGTTGCCAATTGCTTGTTCGCCAGCCTGCTTTTCCCCCACTTTTGCATTGAAGTCATCCATGACTACAGTATACTGAGTTTGCACCTTTCTTATTACTAATTCAACATCTTCATAAAACTGTTCTATTTCTTCATCATAGTGACTGGAGGTTTGGGCTTAGGCTTGTACAACCTTCATTCTATACTTCCTATTCAGCTTTATTACGACGACTGCTACCCTCTCATTAATGCTGTGGAATTCATCAATGTTGCCCATTATGTCCTTATGGACTAGAAATCCTACTCCGAATTCTCTCTTATCTGGAAGACCTCTGTAGCAGAAGACGTGGCCGTTAGTCAGCACTGTATAAGCCTCACCTCACTAAGGTAATAATATCCCTGGCAATACCTGGTAATTGTTCAAATAGCCCTGCTAAGCTAGCCTCACTCGATAGGGTGCGCGTGTTGAACTTTGCCAGGTTCAGTTGCCATTGGCGGCCTGCCCGGACCCAGATATTCTTTTCACCCTCTGCCACGTAGCAGGTCTGACCGCCGCCTTGGTCAGGTGCTCCACAGCCGCTGGGGGATGAGGGCCATGGGTAAATTTTAGGAGTCATTCGGGAGGTAGCGGCCGAATACTGCAGCAGGGAGGCCAATTCCTGTTCTGGTGAGGGAGTGACTTTGTTGAAGCTTAGTGGGCCTGCCTAATTTGTTTGCACATTGACTAGTATAGCCCGACTAACTCTCGGCAATTTAATTTTCGCCGGTATCAGGCCCCACTCTCTGTCTAAAAATGTAGTGGACTGGAGGAGGATTCGGACTTCCGACCTTCAGCTTACTATACTAAAAAACAGGAACAGAACATTACACGTCTAGGTATACCACACCATTATCCTCTAGCTTAACTGCAGGATGACTCTACATAAATGGTCATTGAAATGTCATATGCAGCACAAACGCCATGAACTGTCTGTTCGTACTCTCTATCCGTTATTAACGCACGGAATAGTGCCACTGAGAGCCTCGTTCACTTCACGGATGTACTATCAGACTCGCTCTCACTTTGCCGTCAAAACTCTTACGTACGACTCACGCAGTAAAGAAACAAGAACAAAAATACTTGCGCAAATTACGCGTTCAAGACTACAAGAAGATTCGTGCTTATGTATAAGTACTTCCACGCACTAATTGCAACTCAAATGCTGCCGTCTTTTAAATACACGTGCGAGACACACAAAGCCTTAGACATACCCTTGCATAATACGTCGAAGAGAAAAGAAATCTGTCCAGTATACCATTACTAAAAGCGTTCCGCGCAGTCCATTTCTAAGGCGCGGTACTCTCTACATGCGGGCGGGAACAACCATCCGGCGATTTCTAAAATCAACTGAAGTAGAGCGCAGAACAACCAGTATCTAACCTGATACAACGTTATTTTTTTTTGAAACTTGCGAAATCCGAAAAGAAAGTCTTAGTTTAACGGAAACTCAAGCGAACTGTCTACATATCTCTGCGAAGAAAAACCACTGACCCTATCCTTTCTCGAGCGTTCAGCTGTCACGTTTTCCTGAAAGCCAACATCAAATTAACACGAAAATTTATCTGCCTCTACCACGATCAGAAGAGACCAACACTTCCCTCTGCCTAACAAAACGTTCCTAAAACTCAAAGTTGTTCCAACGTATCTTCAGTGAAATGAATAATAATGAATGCAACTTACCAAACGTGCCTCAAAAGAAAAGCACTACTTTCACACAAAACACGACTTGTCACAAACTCGCTCAGAAGCGTCGTTCATCAACTGGGGCAACTTGCACGTGACCTCATAAACTATATGACACGGCACCTGTTAATCGGCGTGTCGCTGTATGTGTGTCCTATTCTGAATCGACACAAGAGGGCACCTGTTTTTCGTGTTTTCGTAGTGGAGGGCCAGAAACCTAATTTTGGCTTAATCACGTGAAGCTTATGGTTCGTTTCAGCATCCCGCAAGCGTTGGTACTGGCTTCGCAGTTTGTTTCGTAGGAAAAGCTTCAGATCTGTAGCAGGGCCACCAGCGGAAAGATTAATACCTTGCGATGCTATTGATTTTGGCGATTTCGTCGGCAAGAACATTACCCTCGATTCCTCTATGGCCAGGAACCCAGCATATTAATACATGTTTATGAGATAAATAAATGTTGCACAAGAGTGAGTAAAGCTCAGTAAAAACAGGATTTCTATGCTTTTGTAAAGACGTTAACGTTTCTGCAAGACTTAACGAGTCTGTGAATATTATTGCTTTCTCTAGTTTTAATTTCTTTATATGTCTCATCGTAGACAGTACTGCATAGGCTTCTGCAGTGAAGATAATTGTTAGGGGGTTCAATACGTTAGATTTAGAAAAAGAGGGGCCAATAGCCGCGTAAGATACGCCAGCATGTGACTTTGACGCATCGGTGTAGAAATCCGAGCACGTGTACTTCGATTGAAGTTCGCGGAACTGCATTGCGATTTTGAGCTCGGGAGCGTGCTTTGTTACCTCTGCAAAGGATACCTCACGTTCTATCACCTGCCACTCCCAAGGCGGTGACAGCTTAGCTGGAAGCATTAGACGATGTTCGATAAGTGGGACCTCCATCTCTTTGCGAAGTTCTGTCACACGCAGTGAGAAAGACCGCCTCAAAGAGGGTCCATTACGAAAAATCGTTGCGCACGTTAAATCATTAACAGTTATAGAACAAGGATGTTCCTGATTAGAATGCACTTTGATAAAATAGGTGAAGCTGATGTATGTTCTCTGCAGATGGAGTGACCACTCATTTGATTCTACGTATAAACTTTCGACAGGGCTTGTTCTGAATGCGCCAGTGGCCAGGCGGATACCTAGATGGTGGACAGTATCTAGCATCTTTGTCCACCTAGATGGTGGACAGTATCTAGTGCTATCCGGGCAGCCAGAGTGATATACCACAGCACCATAGTCCAATCGTTACCGCATAAGGTTATTGTGAAGATTCATTCATTATACACTTCCTGTCGCTGCCCAGAATGTGTGAGATAAAATTTTTTTCATTAAGTTCATTGTTTTTAGGCATTTCACCTTGAGATATTTTATATGTGGAATGAAAGTAAGTTTAGAGTCAAGTATGATGCGTATAAACTTGTGCTCTTTCTTTACAGGTATTTGTTGCCCATTCATTTCGATACTGGGATCTGCAATGAGCCCTTTCTTCCTTGTGAAAAGCGCACAAAAACTTTTGTGGGGGTTCACTTTGAATCTGTTTTCGTCTGCCCACTAGGACACTTTGTTCAAGCCATGTTGTATTTGTCTCTCACACACTGTAAGGTTGCAGGATTTTAAACCTATTACGTATGCGGAATAAGAAATGTCTGGTGGTAATGAAGCACGAAGTGTGTTCATTTTTGCTATAAGCAGCTTAGCACACCTCCACCAGTTTCCTGTATAAATTGACGCAACAATGCATTGCCGATTTTCCCGCGGAAGGTACGATTAGACAAATAGCTTTCTATTATGTTTAGCATATTTCCACGGAGGCCCATTCCCGACAAGTCTCACAAGATTCCGTAACGCCAAGTTGTATCGTACGCCTTTTCCATATCGAGAAACACGGATAAGAAATATTGTTAATGTATGAAGGCATCACGAACGTTTGCTTCAATGCGCACGAGATGATCGGTTGTAGACCGTCCTTCTCTGAAGCCGAACTAATATGGATCAAGAATTTTCTTTGTCTCAAAGAAGTGTAAAAGGCGACGGTTTATCATTTTTTTTCAAAAAGTTTGCAAATACAACTTGTGAGGACTATTGGGCGGTAACTTGTTACTAATGTGGGGTCTTTACTTTGTTTCAGAATCGGAACGACAAAGGGAATGCTTTCCATGCAGTAGGAAGCAGGCGCGTAGCCGGGGGGGGGGGCTGATGGGGCTTCAGCCCCTCCCCCCGAAATTTTTTCGTGCTGGCATGCACCGCCGACCAAAACTACCACCGACGCCGGCAATCATTCTGGATTTTGTCTACAATGTCCTCTTCATGCTCGAAAAAAACATTTCAGCACGAACATTGCAAACTCGGGCTGGATTTCATGACAACGCCCTTGCACCTGGAGTCACGTAACGCGAGGAGCCCCATCCGAGCACAAACTTTCAACGGCTTTTCGATAGCGAGCGGGCGCGTTGCGGCATCTCGCAGCGGCCGCGGAATATACGGAGCGCATGGATTTCAATTACGAAACTTCATGGGTATAAAGTTCTCATAAACTTCTGACGCGAAAGGTGCGCTGACATTTCCAAAGGCATGCTTTAAAAGATTTTCAAATACGCTCTTGCCAGCCCCCTCCAAACTTACCTGGGAGATCTTACTTAGGACTGCCGCCGATTCAGGGAACAACTGAAAATCGTCACTTGGGCCGAGGGAGTCGCCCCCAACAGGGGCCACCCTGAGACCCCACCATGATTTTCAATAAAGATGTTGTAGCCACCTCATTTCTAGAACTTTATGGGGTTAATGTTCTTATAAACTTGGGCCAACATGCGCGCACTGGAACGCTCGTGTCCAAGCCGTTCCAGAAATGGAAGCGCGTGCTCGCAATCTCCCACACACACGAAAATACTAAATATCACCGTGACTGTCAGCTAGCAGCTAATAATTTTCTCCAAACATTTTCAGGAAGCGTGCCCAATGTGATTGATCAGCTGGACCAGGGCAGGCAAAGTAAAATATGAGAAAACAGAAGAAAGTGAACGGCCTATTAATGAGGATTTTTTCTTCTTGCGGGCGACAAGGTCTGGCTCTCCGTGGCTACAGGGTAAGGGGCCCTATGGATTTAAGCAATGCCCCTGCTGAAAATACAGGCATTTTCAGAATGCTTCTTCGCATGCGAGCTGATTGTGGAGATACATATCTGAAGAACCATTTGGAAAGTTGCCCCAGTACTGCCTCGTATTTAAGCCCAGACGCACAAAACCAAATTATAGAAATTTGTGATGACATTATCAAAGAAAGCCTAGATTCAAAAGCAGGCTGCTTCTCCATACTTCCTGACGAAACGACGGACATCGCTGGAATCGAACAGCCTACTGTTTCTGCAAGGTACCTAAACAAGTATGCCAACGACATCAAGGGAGTGTTTTAGGTTTTAGCACCGGAATAGATGCCCACCTTTCACTGCGACAGCAGGTTCTATGTAAATGTGTAAATACTGCTGCAGCTTCTAGTCACCCTTCCAGTTACCACTGCCAGCGCAGAGAGAATATTTTTTTTAACAAGAGTTTACTAGAAAACTACTTGCGCTCTACAATGTCTGTGGAACGCATGGCACTTCTATACACCCACAGAGACGTCGGTATCAACGTGTCCGAAGTCATTGACCACTTCGCTCAACTTTCTCGCCGAGAGAAGTTTGTCGTTTAGATAGCGAAGCAGCAAAATACAAATTTTACTTGCAGCAATGCAAGTAAAAAGCACTGTTCCTTGAGGTCCATAAGTTATTAATTATGAAAACGTATGACCGCTCATTAGCTTTTAAAACCGCAGAAATTTTCGCCGTTTATTTTAGCAGTTAGCATCATGATCACAATTATCACGCGAATACAAAAATTACGAGGATACCAATAAACAATTTTAACCGACCTTGCTCATTGAAAGCCCGGCCCACGCGGCGTTCGCCAAAAACACTCGGATATTGGGTAGTTCAACTTACCGCATCATCTGTGGCCTTCGTTTGTCCTTTTCTTTCCTTTTCAGCTACCTGCTTTTATTTCTTTTTTGAAACGAAGGAATACCCTCCTTTAATTTTGGGTGGAGAATAATTGTTGGCGTTGTGCAGGCAGTTAAATTACACATTTTCGTACTGATTTATTCATTATTCCTGTATTATTCTACCCACATGGCACTGTCGCGACCGCTTCATGGCCCAAGTACATATCACGATTTCTGCGATCATAGTTATGTTCTTGCCAGGATCATCTGTCTTTCTGTGCGCAAAGTTTATTATCGGTACTGAGCAACATGTTTATTTGTCGTATTTGACGCATTATATACACTGATGTTTGCTTAAATACGTAGATTTATTGGAGACTCATACGTATTTTTAAATATCTTATTGCGAGGTTTTGTGTATACAAGCAGTGAGCTTTGTTTCTAGCGACTCTTTTTTTTTTGCCCTTTAGCGAGTTGTATCTTCGCATTTGTATATTCCATTCTATCTTCGTATTTCTAATATAGGCTTTGCAGAACTCCCACTTTTTATTTGTGCTCACTGCTGCGAGGATTATCTCGGTGTAATTACAATACACGACGAATTACAGCTGCTCCTGCGCAATCGATTGCAACGAGGGATAGCGTCATTGAGGTTTCTTCCTGGCCGTTGCATATGTAGAAAAATGTAAACAAGGTTCTTGAGTGACAAAGATTCATCAAAATATTTGTCCTCAACTTATTCATTTCATGGCCTTTACGTTTTTCATATAAGCTTCATGCACTGCTTTGCTGGTTTCGAACTGATATTGACCCTTTTCGCGGCAATCCCGTGGGCGCTGCCATATTTGATCACGTGGTGACGCGTTCATTGCTTGCCTCAACTGCCTCGTTGCCTCCTTGTTTACAATGGAAGTGTATGACGCCGGTGCGGCTTAGAAAACCTCTGTTTTCGGAGATATCGTAGACGGTGACTAGGTGGACGACACGAAGCTTTGATCACAGCTTCAGAGAACATGCAAAAGCGCTTTCGGAGCTGATTGAGCTATGTCCAAACGGCGCAGGCAGTTTATATGGTGCTTCTTCTAAAAGCGGGGCTAAATATGCATTCCAAGCTTTGCGATTACGAATTCAGTCAGGATTAGTGTGTTTTGCTCTTTGTTCTTTATTCGGCAAATATTTTGAAGCAGTGGCTTGTCAGTTTCTGACTCAGTGAAGTTCCTCGGTGTGGCCACTATCTGATTATTTTCTGCCTAATCGCTCGCGGGTGTGCTCAGTTCCGAATCCGATAGATTTGTTCTTGCTGCGCACAAGGCTTGAAACGTAGCTGTTTTGTACATTGTAATACCTTGTAGCAAATATATATTACAGCTAGTAACTTGCTTACTCTTGTGGACCGTCACGAAACATTCAGCTTCGACCATTGGTGCGCCATGGGTGTAGTCCGTCATTTATTGTGTGTATACAGTGCGCATATATTCAAGTGTGCGTCCATTCACTTATTCTTGATACGTCGGCGATAGAGTGGTCGTAAGTTTTCCTGCCATTTGGACAGATGCGTATAGATAACGTGCGCGAAACTTACTATGGCAGGAAGCGGCGCTACTCCCTTTGTCATTGTTTAACGAGTGGTACTCACTGTTGCCTACGTTCTGGGGATGAAGCCTTTTCTTTGAAGGTTAGCGATATAAGGCTGGCGGATGAGCAAATTTCTGTATCCTCGAGGAAAGCCGCACATCACGAAGTGCCGGTAACACGTTCGGACAGTTTCAGCAGCGGTCCGCGAACTTGGCCACACAGATTCATTCTATTCCTTAACATGTCAGTCACTATTTTTGCAGCCACCTACTGCACACGTCTTCAATCCACATGATTCAATCTAGCATGATTGGAGCACAGTGTGTTAGCGAAAACTCAGTTGCATTTCTGACAGCTGATCGCACAGAAGCAAGGTAGAATCGGTAATGGTTTCGTAATCGTGCGCGGTCGCTGAGGAGAGGTATGGCGCGCCGCCGTGAGCGCCATCTCGTTTCTCTAAAACAAACTGCTCCGCGAAAAGAGTCAATAGTTCTAAAGTTCATGTGATGTTTTCTTTACTTATTAATTAGACAAAAAAAAACGGAAGCATTGATATCAGTTATTTCTGCCACAATTTTTGGGACATACGGATATATTCTGTTATGAAAACATACATATTTTAATGGACAGTGCATAGCGTTCAATAATTCGTTTGCAGCATCTAATATACAATGAAATTGGCAATGCAGTTATTATTCATGCATTTGATCCCTCGACAAATTCTATAAGGAGGAGGCCGCGCTGCAAGCTGAGCCCCCCCCCCCCCCCCCCCCCCGAACAAAATTTCTGGCTACGCCACTGGTAGGAAGGTACCTGGCAGCCCATATAGCATTGAAAAGTGTGAATAGCGTTATTTGAGTATCAGTGTGGATGTGTTTAATCATGGCGTACATGATCCTGTCAGGTCCAGGTGCAGAGTTCTGACATGCAGTTAAGGAGGCTTTCAACTCGGCAATGTTAAAAGGCAGGTTACAGGATTCGTTCTGTCTGCATTTGCGGTCGTTGGCCTTGCGTTCTGCTATTTGTTTGTGCTTTAGGAATGCCTCGGAATAATGATTAGAACTAGGTACGCGCTCGAAGTGGTCGCCAAGAGCGTCAGCTTGGTCTGGATGGATTTCTTTTCCCTTTGGCCTTCTTAGCCCATTCCATACCTTGAGTACACGAATTTATGCCTGAGAGAAACCTCTCACAGCTTGCCCTCTTAGCCTGTCGTCGCGTCCTTCTTCCCTGGGACTTGACGTGTTTAAATTCTGTTAGATTTTCAGCCGTAGGACATTCACGTAGTTTGCCGCAAGCTTTATTTTGTCTTATTCGTGCCTGTCTGCAATTGTCATTCTACCAGGGGATGCTTCTTTTGAAAGAAGTGTCACTTGTTTGAGGAATTAACTTCTCAGCGGCGTCAATGATTTAAAGCAGTAAAATATGATATGGCATGATCTATACTAAAATTATTTATAGAATCTCCTGATATGTAGGTGGATTCCCTAAAGTATTCCCAGTCAGCTGAAACCAGTTTCCAGCGAGGGACATGTGGAGGGGAGTCATGTTGGGTTACTAAGTTTAAGGTTACTGGGAAGTGATCACTTCCGAATGGATTTTAATTACACGCCATTCTAAATCAGGGAACAGCGAGGTAGAACCAATCGACAGGTCCATTGATGAATATGAACTATGATGAATATTGTAATATGCTGGTTCCTTCTTATTGAAGAAGCACGCACCGGAGTTGACAAGGAAGTTTTCAATGAGTCGACCTCTCGCGTCGTATCGCGAGTCTCCCCAAAGAGTGTGATGAGCCTTAAAATCACCAGTGATCATGTATGGTTCTGGGAGCTGGTCGATGGGGGTGTAAAATTCCGCTTTACTGAGGTGATAGTTGGGCGGTATGTAAATGAAGCAAATCATTATAAGCTCGTTAACTAAAATTGCTCGCACAGATACAGCCTCGAGGGGCGTCTGAAGGGCAAACTGTTGGCAAGCAACAGACTTATTTACAGCTATGGCTACACCTCCGGACGAGGCAGAAGCGTTGTCACAATCTTTTCAGAAAATGTCATATTGCTTGAGAAAGTTCGACTGTGTAGGCTTTAAGTGTGTTTCTTGGACACACAGCATCTTCGGTATAAATTTATGTATGAGTTCCGTGATTTCGTTGAGGTTGCGAAGTAGTCCTCTGACGTTCCACTGTTGTATCTGTGTCTCCATGTTACAGACGATCTTTGTGCTGTGTGTCTCGTGTAAAAAGACTAACTTAACTTACAGAGTCTTGTCGGGCCCTGTGATGCGGGCTTTTTCCTTTTTGGAGCTATCGCGAGATTCTCGCCGCTCCTTAGGCGCTGGCAGCGCCGTCTGGCTGGTGATGTCCATCAGCTCTTGCGAGGCGCTGGACATGCGCTCTTGCGAGCGCAGTTTGACGTGAAGGTCACGTCTCCAGAGACGAGACCCTTGAGGCCACCAGCCCGGAGGGTGATGGCCCCTTCATCTGGGGGGGGGGGGGGGGGGTAGCAGCGCTAGCCGCAGTCGCCGAGGGGACGGGTGGCGTCACCACCGGCTCACTGTGCCGGACAGCCGCCGGACGCTGTTGTGGCGCTGCCCCCTGACGCGCCACTTCGGCAACTCTGACTTCTTTTAGGGGCGAAGCTCCTTAGGGTGTGGGTCGTTCCCTCCTCTGTAGTAGTAGTAGTAGTAGTAGTAGTAGTAGTAGTAGTAGTAGTAGTAGTAGTAGTAGTAGTAGTAGTATGTAGCCACCTCTAGTTTATGAATTGCTCAATAGATGGCGTTGTGTGTCCGTACGTGAAAGGGACGCCGCATGTAGTTTTACGAAGTGTTCACTAGAAGTCCGTAGCTCTGGTTGGCATGGAGACCGCTATGTATGATGTATACGCATATATACATATATATGTATATGTATATACTTCCGCTTCCGTTTCCACTTCCGGTTCTGCTTCCGTTTCCGCTTCCGGTTCCGGAAGCCAGCTTCCGGCTTCCGGAGAACGCTTCCGGCGTTTTTCTCTCGTCCGTAGCTAGGTGCGCTGCGGTGCACAAAGGCGTTCGTTCCCGACGCGCGTTCTCTTTCTCTCGTTCCCGACGCGCGCTCTCTTTCTTTCTTGTCCGTAGCTAGGGGCGCTGCGGTGCACAGGGCGTAAAGATCCAGGGGTTTTACAAGGGCGTTCGTTCCCGACGCGCGCTATCTTTCTCGTCTGTAGCTAGGGGCGCTGCATTGCACAAGGGCGTTCGTTCCCGACGCGCGCTCTCTTTATCTCTCGTCCGTAGCTGTGGTTTACCCGAATGATCCCCCGGAGCTTCGCCCCACTCATCATCATTCACCCCGTGGATATGCTGTGATTTTTTCCTTCTTCCAAGACGGGCATGACCGCGAGTATGCGGCATGCTCGCCGTCACAGTTCACGCAGTGTGGAGCGTTTTCGCACGTTTCAGAGGCATGGTTACCGGAACTACATTTAGCACATGTCTGTCGGCCTCGGCAGTTCTGGGAATTGTGGCCGAAACGCGGGTATTTGAAGCAACGAACAGGATTTGGAACATAGGGTCTGACCCGTAGCTTTACATAGCCTGCCTTGATTGTCTCGGGCAGGATGCTTGAGCCAAAAGCAAGTACTAGATGCTTGGTTTTGATTTCCTTACCGTGCCCTCTTAGCATGACTCGTTTAATAGTGATCATGTTTTGCTCGCTCCAGCCTTCCAACAGTCCAGCTTCTGTCAGTTCCATCAGATCATCGTCGGAGACAACACCACGGCAGGTGTTCACAGTTCGGTGCGGGGATATTGTCACTGGGATTTCCCCGAAGGACACTAAGTTACGAAGATTTTCATGCTGTTTCGCATCGCGGAATTACAAAAGGAGGTCACCACTAGCCATTTTAGACGCTATGTAGCCTGCTCCAGGATCTTCGCTCAGACTTTTCGAAACGAGGAAAGGTGAAATCATTCTCACTGTCTTTTCCGGTTTATCAGAATGGATAACATGTTCTTTCTGGGATTTTACGTGCCAAACCCAGTTCTGATTATGAGGCACAGAATGGATAACATGGAATGGGGGGGGGGGGGGGGGACATCTTCTGTGCGCCCTCGTTTCTGAGGGCGATCAGAAAGTCGGGAGGTAACTATAATTTCGATAACTATGCCAGCCGCCCACCACCGTGCCCAACAAGGGGACGTTACGAAACCCGATGGCAATGAAGACGCCAACTTTACATAGCTACTATATCCTAATATAATAGACCCAAGGTTGGATAAACTACACCATGTTAACCCTTGCTGCCTGGAAGATTGGAAGTAAAACGAAGTCAAGAGAAGACAGGAGAGATTTAAAGTGAGAGAGAAAGACGAAGGTTGGAGGGAGAGACAGACAGGAAAAGGCAACTACCGATTTCCCCTGGGTGGGTCAGTCCGGAGGTGCCGTCTACGTGAAGTGGAGGACAAAGGGGCGTGCTGACTCCGCCGAGGGACCGTAAAGGTCCAAACACCCGGCATCGGCTCAAACCCCAGGATCGCCTTTTCCTCGGACACGGCTAAGCCACGCACGGTTAAGCGCGGGAGTGTTCAACCCTTATGTGCTCGGGTGCGTGGTGTCGCAAAAGCAGCGTTCTGGCTGGTGTTTTTTAAAAATATTTTGCCGTGTTATCCTAGGAAGAGTTGAGCTCAGAGTAGGCACGTTGCCAATAGAATAAACTGAATAAAAATAAAACGTTGAAGAACCCTACAGCAGGAGAAAAAATTATCCCGTGCCTCTTGCACCTTACCCATCAGTGAAAATAATGAACAAACCCTATATGTAGCTAAAAGCCCTATGTTTGGCAACACTGATTGTAGGTCCACCGCTCTCGCCGTTAACAGTGCTGCAGTCAAAACCGCTGTAGTTACGTGTCATGAACGGCGGTTTTGCATGAACAGCAGAAGGCTATGTAAATATCCGGGAACTTCGTCTACGGAAGACTCTGTGTATTTCCCGAGGGTCCGAGAGCAACGCACGAAATGCGTCGACATCGAAGGTGGAGGAGACCTGCCCGGCTTGCGATAGGACGAAGCCTCGTTACGCCGGACACTCGGCTCTCAGCGAGACAGGTGGTGTCGGCAACGCATTTTTCGGATGACAGCAGGCGCCTCTTCCCCGCGGTGGTAGTACGTAGTCATTAAAACGCAGGAAGCTGCCGCCGCACAACCGTTCAATGCTAAGCTCCGTCCTGCCTTTACATTTATTGCGATATAGCAAATATATGGACACTCCAGGCGCATTTCTGCCGTCACCGTCGCCGTGAGGTTCCGTAGAAAGTCCAAGGGCGATAGCATCATCGCCACGCCCGTATGCTGTATGTAGTGAAAGTTTGCGAGGGTGAGCCGACGATGGCGGTTCAATCTCGCATGCGCAAGGGGGGAAAGTGGGAGGAAGCACGCAGTCTTCCATCGCGTGCAAGGCTCCGGGGAGAAGGGAGGGAGGGGGGCTTTCTACTCCTGCGGCTGTTGCGTAAGGCGCAGCCGTGTGAGCCGCTCTATTAACGCGATAGCGTTAAGGGCCCCGTGTCACGGAAAATCCGGCGGCGGTGTCGGCGTGGATGTCGGCGTCAGTGGCGGTAAAAATAATCCCCAACCACCCCGACCGCGCAGGCCCTCCGCGTGGCGCAAGGTGTTAGGGATGGAGAAAATCATCCCGAACCACCCCGACCGCACAGGCACTCCACGTAGTGCAGGGTCTGGGTGGACAAAAATTGAATTTCTCACAGTGAAATCCGTCAGAAAATTGGTAAAGTACGACTTAACCACAACCTACAGACATGGTGGCGTCGGATTGTAATTTGAATGTACGAGAAAACATAATTCTGTTACTAGGAAACTCAAACACAAACCCATTTTCCAGCATTTATACCATATCAACACGACGCGCTCGGGTAATTTACTTGCGAAAATGAAATCCAGATGGCGCTCGCATTATCGGCAGGTCCAATTGGGACTTCGCCTGCCTAATGCGTTTTGGACACGCGCGCGCGTCGGGGCAATAGCAAACAATTAATAAAATAATAAAAAGGTGCTATAGCCTTCACATTTTAATATAAGATGACTTATATTGCCCCTGGAAAAACGTCTTACCAGCAATGCAATTCTGTTGAAAAGTGAAGCCGACTTTAAGGGGATCGGTGTAAGCTTGGTCTTTGTAAGCTGGCTTTCCCGCGTTCTGTGTTGCGGTGAAGCCTACTGAAACAAGAATGCGATCCGAACGGGGCCCGATAACGCTATGGCATTCCACTCTTAAAGGTCAAGCTTAAGCGTCCTCCAATTTTTTTGAAAGCCATCTGCGACGGCGACAGAGTCCGCCATGCGCTGTGCTTGCACGGCTTAGTTCGCGTTGATGCGAGAGGCAGCACGGAGGTCAATTCGCTCGCTGCTGCGACCGCGCTTCCTCGCTCCGGCATTTCGTCAGCGAGCTTCCGCGGTCATCGAATGAGATGTCTTCATGTTTGCTTGTGCGCGCGCGACAGCATGCTTGTTACTTTGGTCACTAAGCCTATGTTTACAAGTTTATACGGCCGATAAATCTACTATCCTTACTTCGTATAGCTGTCTAGTAGTTCGCTATCGCAATTCGTACTTCACCTTTTGGGCGAAACTGCAACTTTTTTTAGTATTTCGTGCACATAACCGAAAGGCAGGAGTGCCGGCGCGGCCATTCACCCGTGCACCTTGCCCCTCCCAAATCGAGAGCGTCGATTGCTTCGTTTTCGCAGTTGCGTGCAGCTTGTTTTGCGCTAGCGAAGTGATTCGTCGTCTGTACCGCAACGTCGACGGCACTGCACTCTGACTTAACTCGGGCAGCTTGGGCCTGTGGTGTGTGGTAGTGCGCCAAGACAAAGTTTAGGGAATTGTGCGCGTGTTAACGTGGACATGGTGAGCGCAAGACGACGACGACAAAGAGCGTCAAGCACGAGGCGCCGCGGCACAAGAAAAACAAACAAACCAAGCGCCATCCAATTGGAAAGGACCACGGCAGTCACAGGGGCCAATGACCGATGCCCACGGAGCCCGAAGATAACCAATCCAAAAGTAACACACGAACCAGAGGGAAAAAAAAACACAGCATATCCACGAAGTGAATGATGATGAGTGGGCGAAGCACCTGTGGATCATTCGGGTAAACCACAGCTACGGACGAGAGATAAAGAGAGCGCGCGTCGGGAACGAGAGAGAAAATTACACCATCTTCCCGTAGGGGAACCCTGAGTAGTATGTGAAGCAGCCATGGGGTCGACTCAAGGTAGTTTTATCAGCTGTATAAACTTGGACATGCAGCAGCACCAGCAACGCGCAGAACTGTTGTCGACGCCGTCGGCGTTTTGCCCGCGTTCGCACCGAACGCGCGCAAAGTGGAACCGGAACCGGAAGTGGAACCGGAAGTGGAAGCGGAACGCCATCTAGTGAACACTTCATAAAACTACAGGTGGCTACGGACACACAACGCCATCTATTGAGCAATTCATAAACTAGAGGTGGCTACATACTACTACTATTACTACTACTACAGAGGAGGGAACGACCCACACCCTAAGGAGCTTCGCCCCAAAAACGAGGCACGCTGGTAGACGGAGGGAGAGTTCCAGAAGGAGCCCCAGGAGAAGGTCGGCCACCGGATCGGGGGTTGAAGACGGCCGTCGGGTTCCGGACCCGAGCCACCAGGCCTTCACCCGGCCGGGGCCTCCTGCCAACCCATTCCTGCGCCTCGCTACTCCATCCGTTCGGGAACTGCTGCCCGAGGCCGGCGAGCGTCTGCGCCCGTGGGCAGAACGAGAGCTGTCGGGCTACGGGCCCGAGTTCCTTCACTAGCTGCCCGGCCAGAACGCCGCCGCCGTCTGCCCGTGTCGCCAAGCCGTCTGCCTTCCTGGGCATCGCCACTCCACTCGGTCGCAGACTGCTACTTGAGACCGGCAAGCTCCAGCGTCTGTAAGCAGCGGTCGAGCTGTCGGGCTACGGGCCCGAGTTTGCGCCCAGCTGCCTGGCGAGAACGCCGCCTCACTCTTCACGTGCCGCCAGCAGTGAAGGCTCGACTTTCTGACGACGCATTCTGCCCTTATCGACTGTTCCGCCGGTACGCTGTGCCTCGAGCTTCCTCTTCTTTCAGACATTCGCCCCGAACAACCGAACACCCTCTGCACTACAGCATTTGTTAGCTGACCTCCAAAAGCCTTAACCTTCGTTGAACAGGCCTCAACGGCAACCGTGCCTGATGGCGACTATGTCGTAGCACCTATTCTTGATGTCCTCCTGGAGCGCGACATCTCTGTGCCACACTCCGTCGTAACCCTTGCCGCTAAACAGATGTGCCTCCCCGTTATAAACTTTGGCTTGACGAAGCAAGCGTTACCTGAAGGCATAGCGGTGGCCACGCTCCGGTCAGTGACAGACGACCACGTCACTGCTTTTGCAGCCGACCTGTCTCCAGATCCTCCAGATTACCCACTGGATGTCATGAACCTCGACGGCGCATTACGTCCCATGGTTGCTCCTGAGCTCACACTTGCTCAAGCAGCCGCCCTGTATCGCCTTTCGCTTTCCTACCGCGACATATTTGTCACTGACAATCGGCCACTGGGTCAGACGTCGCTTGTTAAGCATCAGATAAACACTGGTGATGCTCGTCCCATTCACCGCCGACCGTATCGCGTGTTCACGGCAGAGCGGCAAGTTATTCAGCAGGAAGTAAACAAGATGCTCGCCAAAGGCATTGTTGAGCCCTCGTTGAGTCCTTGGGCGTCGCCGGTCGTGCTCGTCATAATGAAAGATGGCACGTGGCGTTTCTTGACGTATTCCGCAAGGCTGGGCTCCAATTAAACTCATTGAAGTGCCACTTCGGGCGCCGACAGATTACAATGCTAGGCCATCGCGTCGATGCTTCCGGCGTACAACCCGACCCGGACAAGGTTCGAGCAGTAACGGCTTTTCCTGTACCTCAGTCTGTTAAAGACGTCCGGACTTTTGTGGGGCTCTGTTCTCATTTCAGACGGTTCGTGAAAGATTTCGCAGCGATCGCTCGACCGCTTACTGAACATCTGAAGAAAGACGTGCTTTTTACGTGGGATTCCCCTCATGTTGCCACGTTTTCACGCCTTATCACGATTCACACCAATCCAACTGTCTTGGCCCACTTTGACCCGCCCGCACCTACAGAGGTCCGCGCCGATGCCAGTGGTACGGTTCAACCGCACTCTCGGTGACATGTTGTCCATGTATGCCGCCTCGAATCATTCCGAGTGGGACCTTGTTCTGCCGTTCGTAACATACGCCTACACGGCCCTCAAACAAGCCACAACAGGACTCTGTTTTCCCTTCTGTTCGGCTGTGAACCTTCCGGTACCATCGACACAGTTTTTCCATATTGACACGTGTACTTGTTTAACTTTCACCGGTGACCGCTTTTCGCCGGCTAACAACTGTTAAACGTTATCGCTCGGCGCAGGACGCGCCTGTATGTATCGGAAGTTTCTGGAACGTTATCAATGCTTTTATCCGTTGTCTGTTGTCACCGACACTTAAGTAATCTGATTGTATGAGCGACGCGAATTGTCTAGTACTTTCTGGAAGACACGCGGGCTCCAGGGATTACTTTGGGACCTTCGATGACTTATGTATAAAAGCCGACGCGTTTCGCCGCTGATCAGATTTCGACGATCGGCGACTGTGTTCGCCGCTATCATTGTGCTTTGAGTGCAACTTACTTTTGTGGGCACAGCTTCATTTCGGCATTCACAGTATTGCGACTGTTTTCTTCACCGTCACTACTACGTGACAATATCCTCCAGGGCCGGTATTTTGTAGCGATGCCTTATGACTTATTCTATGACTTATTCTATATTCTAGCGATGCCTTATGACTTATTCTTAGTCGATACGCGAGCCTGTCTGACTAAAGTCCCTATATAAGAAAAGTACCGCCATCCTTTGATAAACGCCGCTTCTCTCTCTCCTGTATCTCCGATTGGACGATGATAGCGCGCGCTTTTCACTTCTTTATATTTTCTTTTTTTCCGCCTCAGAGCCATGTTGAAAGTCCTCTGCGCAGCCGCAGTCGCCGGCGGCGGCGGCGGCGCGCGCTCGGCATGAAAGCTTCAACGTGGACTTTCTAGGTGCGCCACCGTCGACTTGGCTTTCGCAAGCAAAAAGTAAAGAAAAAAGCAAGCGCTTTAGGAGAGGAGGCGGCGGAGGAAAGAGTAGATGGCGGTACTTTTCTTATATAGGGACTTTAGGTCTGACCACTTACAAAGCGCGATAAGCGCGAAAAGGCATTAGCACCGGAAAGGCATCGCTGCAAAATACCAGCCCAGCTGCTTCAGAGTGCACTCCTGTTTCCAACGCCGCTAAGCATGCCGAGGAATGCCCGCTCGCTCACTACTGCAGACCAATCCCGCCAAAAGCTTCGACGTGACGATGGCCGACCCGTTCCCGCCTGAATCACTTTTATGGTTCTGGGCCCCACCTACGAGCCTCTCATCCAAATTACTTCTGAAATTTGATGGTCCTTATCATCTCATTGCCCAAACTTCGCCCGTCAACTGCATCGTCGAGCCACTGAGGCCTCCAACCGTGGCCGAGGACGTCAAATTGCCTTATTAATTTATTATGAACCCATAGTTTCGTCGTCGCCGTAGGTCACCAGGATTGTTCCTTTTTCAGCCGGGGGGCCATTGCAAGGAATGGCACTGGAAAGTACCGTCGCCATCACCTGTCTATCGTTGCTGCCGCCGTGTTTCTGGCTGCCGCTTGACCGGTGCAATAAACCTCGTCACACCTCTTACAATCGCTCATTTGCATGGACAATGTTTAAAAGCGTGTAATTTCACTACAGGTACCTAAATTTAATCATTATTGGAACGCTCGAAATCAACAAGTTCACTGGAATTTAGGCTGCGATACTGCTGGCCGTGCAAGTCAGGAGTATTCTTTTTTTTTTTTGCCTGCAAGAAGAAACATTGCAGAGGTTGCGGGAAAAACAACATCACTTGAGTTCATTCTAGAAAGCTGCATTGTTATATACTGCGTTAGTTTACTAGTTTTTAAGGTGAGGACTGTATTCTTCTCCGAGTGATACCAATTTTTGTCGTGTATCTGGTATGAAGCCTCTGTTGTGAAGGAGTCAATAACAAATAACTAGCAAAAAGAAAGAAACTGTAGTTGGATTGTCCTTGCGCATGAGTCTTGCCCGAACTAAATAGATACTTCCGGAAAAAAGGCGGATTGATGCACCGACCCAGGAAGAGCTGAAATGTAAACTTCCCCTACGTGAGCTCTGTTCACCGTAGAAACTAATGCCAGAGACACAGAGCATTTAAGTACGCTTCAGTACGTGACGCAAGCAGCGAGTATGCAATTTCGGCCGTCATTTCTGTTAAGCGTGTACGTCATGTTCTGAATGTGCAGGGATTCCAGCTGCACGCGTGACGTGAGGGGGAGTCAAAACGTCATTAAATTTCAGTTCTTTCTTGGTCGCTGCATCAATCCGCGTTTTTTAAATATGTACTTTCCCGGCCAGACGGGTTGCCGTCGAAACTCGGATTTCGTCAACTAGTTTGTACGCCGAAGGAAAATGCGTCGCAAGAGCAGTAGCCGTTCGCTCTTATATGATTCGTAAAACTATTCTCTGCCAAGCCAAGCCTGCTTAGATGTCAACTAGAGTTGAGTTTGCTAAAGTTTTTTCCAAAGGGCGTACGATAAGAGCAATAAATATGGCTTCGCAGAATAGAAATTGTTACGATCATGCTATAAGAACGCCGAGTCATAAAAGAATGCAGGCTTTATAACTGCGTAGGTGGGCTTCTTGGCAGCTTTCGTCGGCTATAAGACTGCTCGAATGGGCATGCTGCTATAGGCACTTGATAGCAGCACTAATTGTGGAGATTTCAGGCCAGCGAAAGGCGATGCAAGACACACTTTGCAAGTGCATGTGCGTTTAAGAGCAGCCGCATAATGCGGCGGAGAGACATCAAGAGCGCGAAGGGGGCCACCATTTCAAAGAGCGACCATTTCAATCGGGATGCGTCATTAGGGGGAGCCCGTTGTGTACGAATCGCATGTACCCGTGCAAGCACAAACGACCTCGCGATGCCACGGGGCCAAAGTTGAAATCGATGCCGGCAGACGGAAAGGCCGCGCTCGAAGCATGACGGGAAAAGAAGAGACCGCGGAGTTGTGGCAAGTGCCCCGTTTATGTGGACCGAGAGTTACAATGAGCACGGCGAACCAATCACAGCGAGAAGACCAAGCCAGACACTGCGATGATAACCTCTTATTGGGCGCGATCAATTTGAAATAGCCTCACACATTTAGGTTGAAACGCTTTCTCGTTGTATTTGCCTCGAGCACACACATATTCGTGATGATGATTTATTGGCATCCGCTTTAAAACGGGGCGGTCACCTAGCCTGCTTGAGGTAACCAGGTGTGCTATACATGCTTTTAGTTCTAGCATTTTTTCTATTACTCTCTAATCTTTTTTTTTTCTCTTCCTCAAAACTTCTCTAGGTACGTTGTACCGCTACATATGCTTGTAATTGATCCGGTTGTATCAATATATTCCTTGATTTTTTTTCACCAACACTCTAAACGCATTTTGCTTATGTCGATTGCTGACCGGTTGAGGCTTCCGTCCACTTCAAACCCAAGCGCTTCTGGAAGGTATACGTCACCAACTGTTCTCACTGGGTGAATCCCTTCAAATTCCATTAGGATGTGTTGAGTGGTATCCGGATCTTTACTGCAGCATACACTGCCTCATCTAGTTCCGAATATTTTCTCCGGTATGTTTTTGTCCTTAGGCAACCAGCTCGAGCGAGGCATAGCAAGGCACTGTCCTGTGTTATCGTACAGATTTTTCCTTCTCATTTCTTTCATCTCATTCTTGTGAATATTCATTGTCCTTGTTTTTTCCATTTTTTTACATCCAAGTCACTGTCTCTATTAATCGCACTTTCTTTCTGATGACTCCTGGTTGTCTATTTACAGTTTGAATTATCCTGTACTTGGTTGACAACTTTCTTGACCTCTTCCTCCATTCTTTGTCCACGCTTTTCAGGCACAGATACTTCTGCACTTTAGCCACCCATCTATTTTCATCCATGTTCCTGAGCCTTTCTTCCAAACTAATTTTGATCTGCGTTTTTCTGACTTCAAACGAGGCCCAACAAAGCTCACAACCTCATTGTGGATTTGCCGTGGGCTCCCAAAGTCAACCGGCCTACCCATCTTTTGTTAACTTCCAGCGCCAACAAGATATGCGATTTGAAACACAGAATGGCGTTTGCGCACGTTAGCGCTGGCAACTCCTTTCCAGTAAAATCCCTATATAAGAAAAGTACCGCCATCTACTCTTTCCTCCGTCGTCTCCTCTCCTAAAGCACGTGCTTTTTTGTTTATTTTTTGCTTGCGAAAGCAAGTCGATGGTGGCGGCCCTGGAAAGTCCACGTTGAAACTTTCAGGCCGGGCGCGCGCCGCCGCCGCCGCCGGCAACTGCGGCTGCGCAGAGGACTTTCAACATGGCTCTGAGGCGGGGAAAAAAAAATATAAAGAAGTCAAAGCGCGCGCTATCATCGTCCAATCGGAGATACAGGAGAGAGCGAAGCGGCGTTGATCAAAGGATGGCGGTACTTTTCTTATATAGGGACTTTAATTTCCAGATTCCACGCACCACCTCATACTTATTGTGGCCCCACAGTGCTCTGCGTTTCATTATTGCTGCATTCCGCTTCTCCTTTATTTTCATATTATCTTAGTGGGTGCTTGAGTAAGACTTTCCTTCGTTTACGTATATGCCGATGTATTTATATTGCTGAACTATGGGTATGACTTGTAGATTAAGAACTTGCTTTACTTTGTTCTGCATAGAAAAAAAGAATAAACTTCGTGCAATCAAATGAAAACTCTAAGCTGTCCCTTATGTTCTTGCAATTTTCATACGTGGTGACAGAATGCCATGGGTGTTTAAACATAGTGTAATGACGAAGTTAGCACAAGCGTCGCTGTGGTCGCATGGCTCCTGAAGTGAGGAAGAGAAAGACCAAAGGATCGGTGTCGCTGGTTTTGCCTCGCGCTGGGGTTGGGCTGGAACTGCTCGGGTGCTCTTTGCGCTGGACCTAACGGAATTAAACGCCAATAAACCCCATATCATTTGGTGGAGGTGCTGGGTATCCTAAGGACTCGCCCTGGAACTCCGGAGCCGCACTCTGCCCTCCGCTACCCCCACGACCATGCCAGACGACGCCGGTGAGCGACCCACTTCGTCAACTGTGCCAGTCACCTGCGGTGCCGTTCGTGAACGAGACCCAGCTGTGTTCAGTGGCACGGTAGATACCGAAGTCAACGACTGGCTTTCGTCGTACGAACGTGTGAGCAACCAGAACAAATGGGACGATCGGACAAAGCTTACCAAGGTTATTTTTTATCTTGCGGGTGTCGCCCACCTCTGGTTCCGCAACCATGAAGCAACCATTGCGACATGGAATGACTTTAAGACTGCATTGTCGGAGGTATTTGCCCGTCCTGCGGTGCGAAAGCTTCGCGCCGAACAGCGCCTTCGCCACCGAGCGCAACAGCCGGGCGAGACTTTCACTAGTTACATCGAGGACGTCATAGATCTCTGCAACCACGTGAGCCGAACGATGACTGAGTAAGATAAGAGAGAGAGAGAGAAAAATGTAAAGGAAAGACAGGGAGGTTAACCAGACATTATCTCCGGTTGGCTACCCTGTACTGGGGGAGAGGAAGATAACATTAAAGAAATCCTCAAGGGCATTGATGACGGCGCTTTTCAGATGCTCATGGCCAAGAATCCTACCACCATTGCAGCCGTAGTCACATATTGCCAAAGCTTCGACGAATTACGCCGGCAACGAGCGCTCGCCCGCCAAACTGTTCCTCAAGTGGCCTCCCTTTTCAGTTTGGTGACTGCTCACGGACAGGCTGATGACGGGTCTCTGCTGCCTCAGATCAAAGCCTTCATTCGTGAAGAGGTGGCCCGCCAGCTCTCGCTGCTCCCTCTCACCCAGGAGCCTGTCCAACCTTTGTCCTCGGCCGTGCAGCAGGCCATCCGCGAGCAGGTTGCAGAGGCCCTTCCACCAGTGCAACAGATTGCTGCACCAGCTCAGATTGCTGCACCTTTGACGTACGCTGAAGTCGTGTCGCGTCCTAGACCAACGACACTCCCCTACTCGGCACCGACACCGCGCCCAGCGCTTCTCCCTGTCCCTCAAATGCCCCCTCAGTACTTCCGGCCGCAAGATCCATGGCGCACGCGGGACAATCGGCTGATATGCTTCTCGTGCGGTATCGCGGGAAATGTGACGCGCTTTTATCGCCGTCGCCTGCCGCGTCAGGACGTCGTCGTTGAGCCACAGGTACCTGCAGCCCACCAGCATGCTGATTCGACCCCATCACCGAACTTCTGGACCGGTCGTCAGAACTTCAGCACCCGTCGTTCACCATCACCGCGTCGGCGTTCGATATCGCCGATGCGTCGTCGCCCACCTTCCAACGAGGGAAACTAAATGCTGCAGCTTCGGAGGCAAGAGCTGCACGCTTGTCGAAATGCCCAAGACCTCCGCTATCGCCGCAAAACATTATAGAAATACAGGTTGAAGGAGCCGCTACATTCGCACTCATCGACACGGGCGCTGCAGTTTCCGTCATACGTGAGACTCTTTGCCGTAAGATTAGGAAGGTCACCACATCACTTCCTAACCTTGTACTTCGTACTGCCACCACGGAGCCCATCGAACCTTCAGCCGCATGCACCGCTAGGATCGTTATTCAGGACGTAGTTTACACAATTGAGTTCCTTGTTCTGCCTTCCTGCTCCCATGATGTCATCCTGGGATGGGACTTTCTGTCGTGCCACCGTGCCGTCATTGACTGTGCCCGTGCCGATCGAAGTTGCTCTGTCTGTCGTTAACACCACTCTGCCTGCCGCCTCTCCCACTCCTTTAAACATTATTGTCGCCGCCGATACTGACCTGCCACCAAGCACTTCGACACCAGTCGCTTTGTTGTGTCCATCGGCGCCCGACGCCTCGGTACTGTTCACGCCTTCATCTGGTTTTCTTCACCGCAAATCTCTAGCACTTCCATTCGCCGTTCTTGACGTAGCCGCAGGTACAACAATTATGCTAGTGGACAACCCGTTCCAATGCCCGCTGACTCTGCTTCGCGACGAGTGCCTCGGCTGTGTCGAGCCTATTGACATGTATGAGTGTTTGAACGTGCTTGGCTTCTCCTCTGGCCTTTCGCTCGACGCCATGACACCATTTCCGAAAAGCTCCCGATTGGCTACCGAAGTCTTTGATTCATGCGTTGACGCCAACCTTTGCCTCGAGCACCGCGAGCAACTCTCGTCTCTCCTAGGTACTTTCCGGTCTTCGTTCGACTAGACGGAACATGCCTTGGGTCGTACGAACAGTGTTTCCCACCACATCGATACCGGGTCCCACTCTCCCCTTAGACAACGCCCCTATCGCGTTTCAGCGGCGGAGCGTCGTATAATCAACGACCAAGTGAATGACGTACTCGAGCGTGGCGTCGTTCAACCATCCCAGAGTCCGTGGTCTTCTCCAGTTGTGCTAGTGCGAAAAAAAAAAGATGGTTCTATTCGTTTTTGTGTCGATTACCGCCGCCTAAACAAAGTCACCCGGAAGGACGTCTACCCTTTACCCCGAATTTACGATGCACTCGATTGTTTACAAGGCACTGAGTACTTCTCGTCATTGAACCTATGATCTGGCTACTGGCAGGTTCCCATGGCCGAATGCGTTCGACCGAAGACAGCGATTGTCACCCCTGATGGGCTATATGAATTTAACGTCATGCCATTCGGGCACTGTAATGCGCCCGCAACTTTCGGGCGCATGAAGGATAACATACTTCGCGGTCTCAAATGAAACATTTGCCTATGCTACCTTGATGAAATCGTCGTGTTTTCTTCAGACTCACGTCTCCACCAAGTTTTGACATGTCTTAAGAACGCTGGTCTTCAGCTGAATATCAAAAAGTGTCGCTTTGCACTCGCACCTTGACTATCTTGGGCCACGTTGTGTCTAAAGACGGCGTCCTCCCTGATCCTGCGAAACTTGGAGCTGTCGCCGACTTGCCTAAGCCGACGTCACTGAAGACCCTCCGGAGCTTCATCGGCCTTTGTTCTTATTTTCGTCGCTTTGTGCGCAATTTCACGACCGTTATCGCACCTTTGACGCGACTTCTCACCGTTGGCACCGACATGTCTCACTGGTCTCGTGAATGTAATTGACGCATTCTAGACACTACGCCAGCTGTTCACAGCTCCTCCGATTCTCCGGCACTACGATCCCCGGGCGCCTACGGAGGTGCACACTGATGCAAGTGGCGTGGGCCTTGGTGCTTCTATACAGCTCTCGTTCATGCCTGCCTGTCTCCACCTTCGTTGTAGTATTGTTTGCGCAAAAACATGAGCTCTCATGCACCAACAAGGACGAACTTCCTCGTAAGATGTGGTTTAATATGCTTGCTTAATAGGTTAATTAGTATACTTGTGCTAATTAGAAGCTTTCTCGTCATCATTTAATGCATGTGTTGAAAAAAAGCGTTCAGCCTTAATTACACAAAACAACGTGGTAAAAAGAGCGCTAGCCCCTTGAACCTCCTACCCCCCTCCAAAGTCGCAATTCCGTATGAACCCCTGAGGTGGAGTTACACGGCAGCGCGAGTGCCGTTGGAAACCCAACGGCGATCGACTTCACCGGAGCTCGCCGGTCTCCGTTCCGCCGCCGTTTCTGTCCGTTCCGTCGTGAAATCGGGAAGACCCCCAGCATCCCCGCTGCAGGTGAGCGCGCCGGCGCAAGAACGCTTTGCCTGGACAGCGTTGCAAACGACTCTTGCAAATGGTAAAACACACACACACAATTTTATTTTCGAGTTGGCAAGGTAAAAACTTTAAGAGTCTCGTTATAAATCGTCCAAACGGAAGTGAACCGACTGAACATGGAAAGTGCCCTGTGAGCGGAGCCACCACCGTTCCGTTCCCATGGCCGTTACGACGTTCAACTGCCGTTTGCGTTAACGGCCGTTGCAAGTGCCCGTGTAATATGGGTATAAGACACTTGCGGCATTGGGAAAAAAGTGAGGGACACTATAGACGTTTGTTCGAAACACTTCACTCAGGACTGCTTAATTCCCGGCGAAAGAAAATTAAATTAAGTTATGGGGTTTTACGTGCCGAAATCCCGATCTCATTATGAGGCACGCCATAGTGGGGGATCCGGAATAATTTCGACCACCTGGGGTTCTTTAACGTGCACCTAAATCTAAGTACACGGGTGTTTTCGCATTTCGCCCTCATCGAAATGCGGCCGTGGGCCATTGCTTTCCTTTTATACAGGGTGTTTTTTTTTAGCTGCACCAAATTTTTTAAATTAGAAAAATATATATCTTGTTCACGTTATCTTTACCATTCGAGTGCACCGATTGGCGGTCTCTAGATACAGAGCAATTTCCGCACTTACGTGCGTAATTAGCAAAGTTAGGCTAATTAACTTTCTAATTATCAACAATAGGTGACTACAGCAAATGAGTACTTTGGGGCCCGTCCTGGACACTACCTATCCCAACGATAAAATTTTCAATAGCGGAGTTCATGTGAGAGCTAAGCGACCAATTAATTCCCCCTGGCAGGCTCCTTGAAACCGAAACTGGCCGCAAAAAGAGCGTCGTTGTCGTCGATGTCGCCGCCCCCCTGCCTTTCGTCACGTCTCCGAGGTAGGCGCCGGTCCGGCCCGCGAGCAGCTTGCGTTATCATCGCCTTGCTATCTGTGGCGTTCACCGTCGACGCTACAGACTGATATGACGCCGTGCCTGTAGTATCTAAAAGCCCAAGGAGCGGGGTTCGCTACAGCGCAACGTGGCGCCCGACAGAATGACGAAGTAAATTTGGCGGCCCGCTGGCATTGAAACGCCGCAAACAGCAAGGAGATAACGCAAGCTACTCGTTGGGCCGGACCAGCGGTGACGTCGAAGACGTGACGAAAGGCTGAGGGGCGGCGACATCGACGACACAGACGCTCTTCTTGCGGCCAGTTTCAGTTTCAAGCTGCCTACCAAGGGGAACTAATTGTTTGCATAGCTCCCACGTGAACTCCCCTATTCAAAATTTGATCGTTGGGCTAGGTAGTGTCGAGGACGGGCCCCAAAGTACTCATGTGCTATAGCCACCTATTGTTGATAATTAGAAAGTTAATTAGCGTAACTTTGTAACTTTACGCACGTATGTGCGGAAATTGCTCTGTATCTAGAGGCCGCCCATACGTACACTCGAATAGTAAACATAACGTGACCAAAATTTACATTTTTCTAATTTAAAAAATTTGGTGCAGCTAAAAAAAACACCCTGTATATTAGGTATGTTGCTCGCGTTTCCAATGGCGGAGTGTATTTTGTTTAGGCAGACGCTTTAATAAATTAGTGATGTACGCTTTGAAGCTCCATTTGGTTTGGTTAGTTTAGTTTAGTTTGTACCCCAGAATTAGTGTTACTAATGCCTAAAGTAGCAGGAACACTCTCGGTAAGGTACTTTTGTCCGCAGGCACCAGTAGCCCGAACGATAAATAGCTCGGAAGGTCTGACGTTGATAATTATACAGATGTTATGTCTCGAGGCGACATTTGATAGCATGCTTTAGCTTAGCGGTGTAATCAGAAGATGCTCTCATTAAGCGCGGTGACTTCTCAGTATACGAGCTCGTAATAAATTTAGAAGCAACTGCAAACAGCGCCCGTTCCAGATTTGACGCATTAGGCCTGGCCACAGCGGCGCTAGTTTGCTTTCCGACACTGTGCATACAACCACATTCCATTACAACTGGTTTGATTTGTTTCTAGGAGTGATTGGTTGGTGGGCCCAGGGGCTCAGCACCCAGTAAGAGAAGCATGCATGGCGAACAGACAGTGTCTTTATCGCCTGCATGTCTGATCACATGTCGCGTTTACACACACAAAAATGTCGCAGTGTCGCCCGAAAGGCGAAGCATCGATTGCGATAGCAAATTAGTAGAGAGCTATTCGGAGTAGGTATAGTGGTTTTATCGGCTGCATAAACTTGGACACATTCGCTTACTAACTGAATTAACAATCGTGGTGTCAGCGACCACAAGCAAACATGAATAGATCACACTGAATGACCGCAGACAACGACTGTCAAAACTCTGGCAGCAAGCGCAGCTGCCGCAGCGGGCAAAGGCTCGCGCGGTCTATCGCTTCAACGGAAACTGAGCGGCGAATGCACAGCGTATAGACGTTTTCACGAGGGCGCTCCCGACGGTCCGGCGTGGAGAGTATGTGTCAGGGTTGCCTGTTCGGTCTGGACTGTGAGCTTGTCTTGCGCTTGCATTGCGGAGTGGTAGCTTTCCTTCGATGTTTCCGTTTATTTTTGGCACGAATGACTTACGTTCGTAAATAATGGCATATATACTCATCAAAAGGCTACAGGCCAGCACTGTGCAGTTTATGGGTGCACAAACAACCAGCGGAAAATAATGATTTTAGGGACTAAGTGTGTCCACAACACAGCACTCCGCGAGACCACTGCCGCGATGTGGTATGTTCACGCTTTGCCGGTTTCCTGCATCACCTGAGGACTTGGCATTTCAGTCTAATGTGAACCAATGCACACATCAGTAAAATAACGCATTTTGGTAAAATCTTTTCAGCACATTTCCCAACAGGTTGCGAGAATTGTCAGCTCTTCGGTGCAATATTTTCTCGTATGTAGTGGCAGAGGCTACATTTGTTATTCTTTCAAACACGACTTCATTCCAGTGCCTAATACGGGGGTCACACGGCGCACTTTTGATCGTGATCGAGCCCGATATGGGTCGAATTTCTTGGTCGCGATTGGATTCTTTGCTCAATCTGCGGAAGGGAGCCAATCGCGGTCGAACATTCCGATCGGTCTCGATCGCTATCAAAAGTGCCCGTGTGACACTGGTATAAGACAAATTGGAGCACTCTGCGAGAGAACTAGTCGGCAAATACACTTCGCAACGATCTGGAAAAATCGTGTCCTATGGAAGATGTATGCAGACCCTGTGTCCACCAAAACATTGTCTCTGCGTTCACATGCACCCTACGCCGCCCTGCCCAAACTTCAACAGTGTGGTGCTGCATCGAGCTCACCCATCTTTGAGCGTTGTCTATGTGCTTGGGCAGCAAGAGAATGCAAAAACGAACGTGTCAACCTCATCAGTGCGGCGTAGCGCCAGTGTTAGAGTCCTGGAACCGTAATGCGCTAACTGTGCGTGGCGTAGAAATGCGCTAAATGAGCCCGCGCAAGTAAGAACGTAAAAAAACAGTATTCGCATGGGTACGCGGACAATAGCATCATGCTGGCAAGAATAACAGTAACGAAAAAAATTCGCACAGTCGATGAAGTGAAATACTTACGTGCGTGCAGAGACTGCTTCGCTGACCACTAAGCGCTTTTCACTCACGGTCAGTAGTGGTTTACAGTCATATGCACAGGTATTTATTCGACAATTGTTAAGACTCGACATTACTTTATTAGGAACATAGCACAGTGAGACGGTGTAAGTGAAACAAGAGAAAGAGCAGAGATGGCCCTAACGCTGCAATATTATTGGCTTATTTCGCTTCAGAGATAGCGCACACGAACAATTCTTGCCGTACGCGATATCTTCAATACAAACTTCGCGCACGATCTGCGTTAAGGTTCACCGTGAGCGAAGCTTGTTCCAAATTCAGACATTCGAAAGAAAAGCCATCCCAGGTAAACAAACGTAAAATATATGTAAACAAATATATCTTTATAACAAGTCCTGTTATAATCCCTATTGGGATTGACAGTATGTATAAATAAATAAATACTAAAAATAAAAATCTAGCACCTGGGCTGTATCAGTCGCGCTGGCATCTGTGATCACTGCCACGCGTCGGTTCGCTGCACGTACCGCGCTGCTCGATCGCCCCGCTTTATGCTTTGACATTTGGTTATAAGCACCCTGCTCCGCACCAGATCCAATAAATTTTGCATGATTGAGCTGTTCAGTTGTGTCGGAAGCGTATGGAGTAACCACCGCATATCTACCAACCACTGACACGCGTCGTTGGGCTGCCGGCGCCTGGTTCTATAAGCATTGCCCGACAGCTACGTACGCGCCTGCTTTCGCTAAATGAGGCACCCCTCAATCGCGAAACGTAATGGTGATCAGATTCAATCAACGATACGGTCACATGTGCCCAGCAATAACAATGAAATATACCGCTGATTAGCACGCCAGGTCTCGACGAAGCAGACGCGGCTGCCGCCGCTACCGACGAAGAAACACCACATCCACTGGCTGGGCTTGCTGTTGCCATGGCACACTACACTGAGCGCTCACGCGAGCACGTGAAACATGTAACAAGTCAAGCGGCACAAGACAAGCGAAGCGGAAGAAAACAATCGAAATAATGCGGGGCGAAGATCACACAACCGAAGTGCGGCCGGCCCGCTCTCGCAAGGCGCACAGTCCAAAATGGCGGCGACGCTAGACGTCGCTCGTGTCGGCCAATGGCGCTGCTCAAACGTCGGTTTGTGAAAAGGTCTATACAAAGGTCAGAGCCAAGTGGAGATAAGAGACGGTGCGGGCGACCGGCACCGCCGGACAAAATGCAGAGGAGTTGTGCAGAGGAGAAGTTGTTGGCAGAGGAGACGCTGCCCCCCCTCCCTCCCGCGCTGCCTTCCCGCTTTCTTACTTTCGCGTGGGAGATTGAGTGGCCAGTTCCCCTTGCGCCCGGTTGCAAGATAAGCATTTGGTGAAGCAGCACAGCGTCGCCCCGCCTCCCTCCCTCCCCTACCCCCACGGCCCTTCGCGCGACGGTCGCGCTTGCTTTCCGCCGTGCGTTCGCTCTCCTTGATAGCGCGCGTCCCCCGCGCGCTTTCACTCGCGCATACGGCGCGCGGCGACGATTTTATCGCCCTTGGACTTTATACGGAACCACACGGCGACGGCAGAAATCCGGTTGAAGTGTCCATATAATTGCTATCGCAATAAAAACCAACACATAAAACGCTGAAGGATATAAAGAGCAGACTCCTATTCTAACCGTCCGTGTATACGCGGTGTAGTTCGCTATCGTTCGCGGGTGCCCGTTTCCACCTGATAGTCGACTATCCTAAGTGCAGTCTCGCGGCGGTGCACTCAGGGTACATCGCGTATGTGCATGTGCCCGAGCCCTGACACTGGAGAGGGACGTCTACCACTCTGGGCTCGAGGGCGTGGTGTTGGCGACAAGCTCCGCTAGTATCTCTCAGGAGGGACTGCGGGCACGGCCACCAGGGCGGCAGCCGCCGGAGTCGTCCCCTGGTTTTGCCGACTCTCGAGGCAGGTACCCGAGCGGACTGGTAGCCGCTCGTGCGTTGGTTGGTTCTGCCGGGCCTCAGGGACAGGCGCCTATGCGGACCGGTAGCTGCCTTGGTCGCCACCGGGACACGTTACTCCAGATCGTCTCCGACCAGCGCCCGTTCTTCGGCCCCGTCCAAATCAAACCGCAGCGCGCGCTCTCCTCACGTGGGACGCCGTCGCGCGCCATCATCCGCACGTTGCCATCTTTAGACTCTGTCGTGTCGCGGTCACTCATGGCTACTTGCCCAGCACAAGTGTCTCTACCCTCGTAACCCAAGTAATGCATTTACACTAATACAAGTGGCATTGCTCAAAAGAAAACTTTGCAAGATTTCGGAAAGCTATTGGAAGAAACGCAACTTGGTCGGATTGCATGGTTGTTATTAAATGTGTAAGCGTTTCTATGCCTACACAACGACGAAACTGTCCATCCGTCTCGTAACACGAATCGCTCTAAAGAAATTAATGTGTAAAAAAACGCAAGAATCACTGCCCCTTTCACTGCGTGAGGATGGTCGAACCGCGAACTTGTGCATTTGCGGCCGTTTGGATCGCTTGAACAGCGCGGCGCTACTTGCGGGGCCTGGAACGCGTCGGCGTCCACGGGCGACAGCGTTCCTAGCGTACAACGTTCCCAGACGAGAGTTCCTGACCAAAGCTCCGTATATACAACCAACGCTAATGCGAACTCCTCTCACACCCCACTCCTCCATTCACCTATTTTCTTCCTACACCGCCATTGGTTGGCGAGCCTCACTCTCTCCCCCTCCAACGCGAGTATTAGTCGGAGCGACTTACGTCAACCCCCCTCCCTGTTCTCCTTTTCATCTGCACCCACTAACAGAATTCTCACAGTGGGAAAGGGTCACTCCAATCCCTTTCTACTTCTTGAGCTCTTCTTTTCCTCTCATCTCCCGCTAGGTCACGTGGTCCCTTTTTATCTAACTCCGACAGCGACGGCACAGGGTTCGCATAAACAGTTTCGCTGTAATAAATTCCAAATGAAAAAACGATGGGGAGATGAGTTTCGCACCTACGACCCTACGCTCAGAATCCGAGTGTCTTACCAACTAGGCTGAACAACCAACTTTTTCTCATGGTATTTATTACATTAACATGCAACCAGCTAAAACATTCACCAGTTGTGCATAGTCATAGAATGGCGGGCACAATGACCGTCACACACAGAAGCGAGAACGTTCATACTTTAGGTGGAAATCACTTTAAAAGGATGGTAAGGATAGGCACCTCACGAAAATGGGGTAGCAGTCCTGTTGCACATCAAGACCATCATAAACATGTTTTAGATGCACAGTCATCTGGATGAAATGCACCCTTCTAGATACAATCGGTTCAGCGTTACGGTGCATCATTCGCTCTTTCCACAAATTGTGCATTCCCATGAGAAAAAACATGTCGAAAGGTACATTATCATCAGATGTCGGCTGCAGGTATCGCACAGTACAATCGTTGATTTCAAAGTTCTTCTTTCGAGTCTGTTGGAGGACATCCCAAAATAGGATGACGTCATTGCAGCTAATAAAACAAGGTTCAATTGTCTCTGGCACATCACAAAGACAACAGTTAACAGAAGAGACAAAGATACCCTTTTTTATATGTAGTCATGTTTTACCGGTAAGGTCGCAATTTGAAGTTTGTGAAAGAATGTCTTGCAGCAAAGGGATATGTACATTTTACGAACTCGCTTTAGTACATCGTGGCCTGGCCATTCAATGTAAAGTGATCGGTAAAATGGAGGCGGGAATAGCATGTACAGTAAATCTTTATATAAGGCTTTGCGCGAAATGGAGTACGAGTATTAAGTGGAAAACCGAACTGTCAGTAAAAGAACCGTCAAGTAAACTTCTTGCATGAACCCCCACAAGCTTAGAAGCGAAGAAAAATTTGAAGTTTGCAGGCATTAAGTGGACTGATGTTTAGCCAGAGTATGTTGGAATGCCGCTAGACGCATATAATTTGAGCGCGCACTATTGGAAAGAACGAGTTTCGGCCCTACAAAGTTACGCTCAAACATTCGTTCCACACGGAGTTTCTATTTTTGAGAAGCTGAAGCCTGCAATAAAATTTTGGTAACAAAAATTTGCTACATATACCACGTTATTCATTGTGCCAGGCTCTACATCCATCGCTTTCACCGAATTTTTTCAACTTTCGTATGGTCTTCCACTTTTGAGCCCATGAGGCGAGTCAATATCTTTAGACCAGTTTGTGAGAGTGGGCTGGGCTTAGTACATCTTTACGAGCGGCAAGTGGAGCTTCATTTCTTCTTTTTTTTCGCCATAATTCGCATCCTATAATTCCGTCCTTTATGCAAGTGATACTTGTTAATGCGTTACCTGATTTAGTTTTTTTTTTTTTTTCTAGGCTGAACAACCAAGCTTGCAGAAGGGGGAATATATCTGAACCATATGAACGTGTTGAACCGGCGGTACAAAACAAATGTCAAAGGAGAACCGTTTCTATGTAGACTTTCTTGGAAGAATTGGTGACGGTGGAATAAAAGCCATCTCTAGGACCATATGTAGACCCATCTTGGAACACTGTAGACATTAGGAAAATTTCGATTTTGCGAAACTTTATAGCCACACACGCAACATTCCCGATGCTTTTCGGGGGTCGCGTGATATGCACCTTTTGTTGGTGAGTGGTGGCAGTAAAAATATTTATTGGGTCTCTTAATGAAAATACATAGGAAGGATGCAGGGACCGCCCCTTAAGGGGACGGCCCCTACAAATACTAGGTGGGGATCCATAGTACGGGACCCCATTGGCGTCGGCCGCTGCCTGGGCTCGTCCGACCAAGGCCTTTTGGGCCTGAAGCAGTCAAGCAGGGCCGCCTCCCTGTCGTCCCGGCTTGGTTTGGGGATAGGGGATATAGTAGGATTGGAGGGGCAGGCCCACACCATGTGGTAGATGTCCGAAGACTCCCCACAGTGCGAGAAACTGCCAGAAAAGGCGGGATCTAAGTGTTTGAGAGCTGCCGGGCACAACATAGTGTTTGTGTAAAGTCGGAGTAGAAGCCGCTCCTCTGCTTTACCTAAGCCTTTACACGGGCGTGGATAAAGGCTGTGGTGAGATTCGTAATGGTAAACAACTTCGCGGAAAGAATATTCCGGATTGAATTCGAGGTCGTCCTGATCGGTAATAATGCCCCGCAAGAGAGCGCGCGGGCGGCGGCGTCGGCTGCCTCGTTCCCTTCTAGTCCCACGTGAGCCCAGACTTTACTGCGGGCTGCGGGGTTCCCCTGATAGTCGGTATGTTTCAATAATCGATAGGCTAGGTACGCGACCCAGCCGTTTTCAACGCTCCGACAGGCCCCTCGCCAGTCGGAGATGAAACTGTGCGTCCTTTTTAAGGAGATCACTCAAGGGAGCTGCAATCGAAGCGAAGTGTGGAATAAACCTCCGCAAATACGAGGCCATACCCATAAATAACTGAAGCTGTTTCAAGCAGGTTGGTGTGGGATATTCCGACACTGCCGCTATGCGCTCCGGGAGTGGCTGAATGCCGTCAGGGGAAATATAATGTCCAAGGTACGCTATCTTAGACAGACCAAACTGGCACTTCTCGCGGTGTAAGCGAAACCCCGCCTCATAAAGTCTGTACAGCACTTCATCTAAATTGCGAAGGTGTTCATTCTCGGTGGTTCCAACAACCAGAATGTCATCTAAGTAGACCACACAGGCTCGGTTCTTCAGAGACCCTAGAACTGAATTCATCGCGCGCTGAAATGTAGTAGGGGCCATTCGCAGCCCAAACGGCATGCGATTGAATTCATACAAGCCCGATGGAGCGCGAAAGGCTGTCTTGCACTTATCTTCTTCAGCGACGTTGATCTGCGAATACCCTGCACGTAAGTCGAGCGACGAAAAGAACCTGCAGTGGTGGACTGTGTCAATAGCGTCGTCAATGCGGGGTAAGGGGGACGAGTCAGGCGGCGTACACTTGTTGAGCTTCCTGTAATCTACGCAGAAACGCAAGGACCCGTTTTATTGCGATAGCAATTATATGGACACTTCAACCGGATTTCTGCCGTCGGCGTCGCCGTCGTCGTCGTCGTCGCCGTCGCCGTGAGGTTCCGTATAGATAAAATCTTCGCCGCGCGCCGTATGCCCCAGCGGAAGCGTGCGGGGACGCGCGCTATCACGGAGAGCGAACGCACTCAATCTCCCACGCGCAAGCAAGGAAGCGGGAAGCCAGCGCCGGAGGGAGCGGGGGCGCTCTTCTACTCTGCCAACAACCGCGCTCGTCGCTCGACCGCACCGTCTCTTATCTCCACAGGGCTCTGACCTTTATGCACTGTGCATTCGCCGCTCAGTTTCTGTTGAAGCGATAGACCGCACGTACCTTCGCCCGCTGCAGCGTATGGGCTTGCTGCCAGCGTTTTGACAGTCGTTGTCTGCAGTCATTCAGTGTGATCTTTCATGTTTGTTTGTGCGCGCTCACACCACGCTTGTTCATTCAGTTAGTAATAGTCGGGCCACATTTTCCAACGCACGCTACACATGTAATGCTGCCCGGATCGGCAGTGCAGCGCTACAGGTGTGTCCCTTCGCACGCGCTGCCCACGGGAAGCGCTTCTCATGAACACCACCGTTTCACACGCGCCTTCTCGTGGTCATCGAGTCTCTTTTAATGTCGGTCTACTTACGCCGCAGCACACCTGCTTACTTAATCAGCTCATGTTTACTACAATTTATATTGCTACCAAAGCCGCTCACCTTACATCGTATGACATTGCTGTGTTGCTATCGCATTCATTGCTTCGCCCTTAGGGCGAAACTGTGACATTTTTTCTTCCACACGAGCACGACGGGCGCTGCCCACAGACTTGGTGAAGGCATAATTATGCCAGCGGCGTGCATTTCGCGTACTTGATCTGCGATCACGGAGCGCTCCCTCTCAGCGTGTCTTCTCAATGGAACGCATATCGGAGAGTGGTTCCCTGTAGGTATTCGATGCAGGAGTATCTTTGTGCCCGGGAGATCAGCGGTAGTGTCAGCGAACACCGATTCATGGCGAGCCAGTATCGAATTTAATGTAAGCGGACCAAGTGGCTCACCTCTCGGCGTTGGCAGGGGCATTGCAGTAGTCTCAGTTAACGCAGGCCGGAGCTGGACATGGCCGCGATCGATGGTGAACGACAGTAGAAAATCTGATCCGAGAATCATGTCGGTCCTCGAAGACGGGAATGGCCGGGAGAAACTTTGTCCCTGCTGTTGTCCGGACATAAATGTTGAGCATGCCCACTGGCATCACACTACTTCCTAGTCCGTGGATTGGAGGCTGCGTCCACGGGGAAATGGTGTCGGGAACGCTGGTGTAGTGCCGTCCGCTCGGCGCCGGTATCAATGAGTGCGGACAAGTCGCCTATTCCTTCGACATGTACTGGAAACAGTGGAAGGCCTGGTATGGAATGCGGGACTGCGGCGATTGGCGGCATTCCTTGGCGTGGTGTCCAAGACGTCCACAAGAAAAGCAGCCCCGGTGCGCTGAGAGGGGTGCTGACTGTCCGGCCTGCAGCACGCCGAAAGTGAGACGGCGTCGACTAGTTCCGCTACCTTGTGAGCGAAAACCAGGGATCTCAGGAGACTGCGAAGACGGTCGCACAGTCTGTCGATCACGTACTGGCGCGCAGCTGGAGACGGCCATGTGAGGCCACAGTCGTTGAGGAGTCGGAGCTTATCGTAGACGTAATTGGTGACGTCTTCAGTGGGAGCTTGTCGGCGCGACCGCATACGCCTGAACTGGTCATCGTATGTGGATCAGAGCGGGCTGAAGGCAAGCACTAAAGCTGGACTCCATTCGGCCCAAGTTTGGTGATTCCAGCCATCGTATCGAGCCAGCGGCTTTGGCGGAATCGCGAAGTCGACTCTCAGCAATCGACATTTTGACGTCGTCAGGCCAAGAGTGGCGACGGGCCAGGGAATTAATGGTTTGCAGCTAGAGCGTCGGATTATCCGGAAACCTCCGAAATTATGGGATTTCTATGGGAGATGGCGGAGGCAGTGCGGTACGTGCCAAGGCTGTGGTGACGCAGATGTTGACGTCTTCGAAGCACTTGGTCACGGCAGCGATTGCGTCTGTGCTGAGGTCGCTTGCGGCGCGGTACGGGGAGCGAAGCCCAAGGGAGCGTGTACGGCGTCCCTTGGCGCCGAGGTAGTTTCCATATACACGGCAGTTGAGTCGCTGACCTGAGTTGTGTTGACTGTTGCAGACAGCGTGCTGGCTTGGACAGGAGCGGTAATGAGCTCGGTTGCAGAAGCCAGAGTAGTAGAAGCAGCGGCACGCGGTATTTAGGAAAATTGAAACTGCGCTAAAACGAGACACGAGGACGAAGTGGACAGGACGATCGCAGTCCTGTCCACTTCCGATCGTCCTGCGTTCTGCGATCGTCCTGTCCACTTCGTCCTCGTGTCTCGTTTTAGCGCAGTTTTAATTTTCCTAAATGTCTTACCAACTAGCCCCCCATCAAACGCTTCTCGGCACGCGGTAGTGTGCGTCCGCTCCGCAACACGGTGTCCGACTGCAGGTCGTCCAGCAGAGGATCGTTGGTCGGCTGAGCCATTGTCACCGAATGAGAGACACACAGACAGCACCCGTTCCTGGGCCAGCTGTTCTATTGTCTACCCACCTCCTCTTCCTCTACCTCGCTCTTCACCCAAGCAGCCGAGACACGGTGCCATACTTCCACATCACTATATATATATATATATATATATATATATATATATATATATATATATATATATATACAGAGTGTCCCAACTATCCTGCACCAATATTTAAAAATATGCAAATGCCACATAGCTGCTAGACAGAAGCAAGGTAATGCTGTTTGCCGTCGCTTGGACATGCTCGATTACTTTTTGCATTATGCCTAAATACATAATCAGTCTTAACTAATAATTCAGCTTCTGGATTATTATAGTAACATTTCATTTAGGCCTAGTTGGTACATAATTCCGAACTTAGACTTACAGCCCAAACACCTAAGACGGACCACATAAGGAAGATACGACACACACTGGCGCTGGCGGTTGTGTGGCCTAGGGTTTATATATGCATTGACGACGAAGACATAAAGAAGTTGTTAGTTAGCGCCAGTGTGTGTCGTATCTTCCTTTTGTGGTCCCTCTTGGGTGTTTGCGCTGTAAGTTTAAGTTTGGAATATAATTTTATGGAAAGTGTCAATGAGCAAATTGTAGACCAACATGAAAAACTCCCGGTACAGCTTTCTGTTGCTCAATACGTGCTACATAAAAGTGTTTTTCCGAGCGTGAAAGAAGCCCGCGAGTCCACGCAAAATTGCCGCACGACTGACCACTCGTGGCACTTTGATTGCTATTGTTTTATCATTGTCATAACTTGATTCACGTCACCCCATTGTCATCATGCCACCTTCGTCAGTCCATCGACTCACACCTTTGTCATTCAGTTGTAATCAATGGTGATTATGCCGCCATTTTGATGTCATTGCGTCGCCATCAAACATTCGCTAGCATGCACCGTCGTCGTGATACGTCGTCACTCCAATTTCGCTTCGTGATAAGAGTCGCGCCGTCATACAGTGGTCGTCATCCCGTTTTCCGTTATCATGCTGTCGCCGTCCTTGCATCGTAGTCGATGTCATACCACCGTCGCGATCCTGGTCATTCTAATTTCGTCATCCCAGTGCCGTCGTAGTCGCCAAACAGTTGTCGCCACGCTGTTGCTGTACCACCACTTCATTAACGTCATGCCGCCTTTTTCTTTCCATCTAGGTCATTCCATCATCGTCACTAAGTCAGCGTCATACAGTCGTCATGTTGCCATGCTCATGGGCGACCTTGGTAAGCCAGTGGGAAAACAAAGTTGGACAATACCGGAGTATGTCGCGTATAGCCGAATCAACGAAGCTGTCAGAGTGACCACTACAGATGTTAAAATAAGCATGTCTTGGGAAATACGGTGGGTCACTAGATTGTTGGAATGCTAACATTACTATCGACAGGCATCGTGAGACTATCATCACGATGGCATCGTGAGGTATCGTGAGACTATCAGATATCTATCTATCTATCTATCTATCTATCTATCTATCTATCTATCTATCTATCTATCTATCTATCTATCTATCTATCTATCTATGTTTGTATCTAACCATTTTCCCGCCTGCCTGGTTCACTGGGTAGTCCGTGATTGAATGGGTAGCGCATCAGGCTATCGGGTTGTTGTGCCAAATAACAGGGTTCGAAAATAACCGTAGGACCAACTTAATCGACGCCAGCTACGGTGAACCGGAGAGTAGGGACTATGCCTGCCATTTACGCACGTTCGTTACGTCACTGTGATATGTGAAGTGCGCGAGTGCCGTGATCGTAGTGGGCAAGTGCCCGAAATGAGAAACAAGCAAGCAAACAAGCAAGCGACAGCCTTCATGGCAGAGGTGGGAGAAGAGGGAGAAGACGATGACCAGGGTGCGGGAGTAGCGGCGAGTCGAGTTCCTGGCCCAAGGCCGCTCCAGGCTCCCACCTGGGATCGTCACGACAACCAACTTCTTCTTGCAGCCTGTGGTTGGCGAACGTTGGCAGGGCGTCCGACCCAGGCGGCCCAGCGTCTCCAGTGCCGTGCCCGAACTCCGGCTGGCGAACGCCGCAAGGGCGTCTAGCCGTTACCCGTCTACACTATGCCTGTCTTCACAGCAGTGTCGATCATGGCTGCCTGATGATAAGGTGCCGACCGACATTAGAAGAAATGAAGCCCTTGTACCGGTCGCAGAGGTGAAGCCCTTGAACTTGGTGTCTGGTGACAAGACCTCTACCGTACTAAGGTGACCTATCCAGGTTCCCAACGTCACAGTGAAACCTGCGGAACTTCCTCCTGCATTACTAGATCCCTAGTGTTCGCTTGGGGGCGACCAGGATTTGCTTCGACGGCTTCTAGTTTCGCCACCACTACTCGACTTGAGCTCCGCCTCTGTCGCCGCTTCTAGTCCATCGCACAGCTCCAGTGCGAACCATGAAACTGTAGGCCCCTTCTGACTTTTACATTTTCTTTCTAGACTTAATCCTATTTTGTTTTTGTGATTAGTTTGCTAAGTTTCGGTTTCTCTTCTCGCTGTATTTTCTTTATTGAATGGCTTGTTGTGGTAACGAACGGCTTTGTCATTTCATGCGCTGAGGCTGTGCCTCAGTAGCGAGTAATTCATTGAAAGAACCTCATTACAGTCACATGCTGGCTACATAAGTGACGACGGTTTCCTGTCCAACTAGGTGAACAAGGAACCCGTATGCGGTTCCGAAACGTCAGATTTTTCATCAGACTTGGTCAGTGACCGCGATTCCCTTCAGAACCAACTTGGGTTACTAAGTATGTGGCGATGTCTACAATAAAAAAATTAGAGCACTGCACGGGCCGATTTTTGCGGCCCGGGCCCGGGCCGGGCCCGTTTTTACATTGGGCGGCCCGCCCGAGCCCGATCAAAACTTTTATGGCGAGACCCGGGCCCGGCCCGGGCCCGGAAATAATCTACGTTACCCGCCCGGCCCGACCCGCCACCCCTTTACCTTAGGCCCGAGCCCGACCCGAGCCCGGCTCGAAACCGGCCCGAACCCGACCCGACACCGAAAAATACATGTTTTTCAGAGTTGAGACGCCCGAGAATAACTCGGTGCACGTTACATGCGCACCACCAGAAAGCCCGAGCCCGGTCCGGGCCCGCGTCAAAAAACCCGAGTCCGGCCTGGGCCCGGGTCAAAAAGCACACGCCGTGCCCGAGCCCGGCCCGATCCCGTGAAAAAACTGCTCTACCCGGCCCGGCCCGGCCCACGGGCTGGGCCGGGCCCGGGCTTTCGGGTAAGCCCGAGCCCGTGCAGTGCTCTAGTCTACATACGTGTTGGTCTTGAACGAACCTCTTTCACCCCGACGTTGTTCAATGTAAACGCAGGACTGGGTAGGCACCACTGTCCAATGGAACTATTTGACGCCGATTTGGAGATAGGTGCTGGTTTCCAATCTTTGATGCCAACTGGGTATGTGCCAGTAGGTGGGTGCCGCTCTTCAATGAACTTGTTTTACGCCAACTTTGGTATGTGCCACAGGAAACGTACCGCCTGACAGTGAAAAAAAAATTGTCGCAGTTTCACCCGAAAGGCGAAGCATCAATTGCGATCACAAATTAGTAGAGAGCTATCGGAGTAAGGATAGTAGTTTTATCAGCTGTATAAACTTGGACATGCAGCAGCACCAGCAACGCGCAGAACTGTTGTCGACGCCGTCGGCGTTTTGCCCGCGTTCGCACTCAACGCGCGGGGCGTTTTTATATAAATACGCATTTGGTGCGGCAGCTAAACGTCGCCTCCCCTCTTTCTCTCCCTCCCGTCCCCCCACACTTATTTGCGCGACGGAAGTAGTCGCGTTTGCTATCTACATATGCAAAGGAGGAAAGAGACGCCTACTTCTGCAGCCCTTAATAAGGGAGCACGGCGCAGAACGCGCGTTTGCTCTTCGACGTGCGTTCGCTCCCAGTGAAAGCGCGCCTCCCTCGCGCCCTTTCACTCGCACATACAGCGTCCGGAGCGCGGCGACGATTTCATCGCCGTTGACGTCATACGGAACCTCACGGCGACGGCGACGGCAGAAATCCGCTTTGGAGTGTCCATATAATTGATATCGCAATAAAAAGTGCCTTAAGTCGGAACTCAAGGGAAGTTCCTCAAGGGCCTCCACCAATGCCGCTTTTCAAACAACGCAAGCTGTGCCGCTCTTCAATGAAGCTCTCGCCAGCTTGGGTCACTGAGCATGTGACAGCGTTCGCAGGCACCGGCGCTCCACGCTTCTCGTCTCGAAGGCCGCGAGCGAAAATCTCGGCAGTGCCACTTGATGGCGGAGCGTGTTCAGAAATAAGGGCGAGAGATGACCGCGGGACGCGTTTCTCAGCGTTCGCACTAACCGGCACGCCAAGCATTTCGGAGGCCACCCGCAGGCTTCGTGACGATGGCGCTAGATGGCACCGCTTAGGGAAGCGCGAAAGAAGAGTACAGTACACGCCTAGTGCATTACTCGTTGCCACGTACGTTGTTTCGCTATGCTGAGTCGATGCTAACGCCGTCGACAGTTATCGTGCGATGGGTTCTGCCGCATTTTTTTAACAGTCGAGCTGTTTAAGCCAGGCGTAACGTGTCTGCTGAATCAAGCGAGAGCGAGAGCGTTGCCTAGCAACCACCTCGCGGAGCGGCCTGTGCTTCGCCTCCTCTCTGTGCGCCGTGCACACGTTGCCTTGACATGGGACGTTAAGGAGAGAGAAGGAGAGCATGCGCGCAGCGTGCGCTATGCTCGGGAGCGAGAAAGAGAAAATTAGAGCGAGCGAGAGAGAAATAGATTGTAGCAGCACCAAGGAGGCAACGCGCAAAGCTGCTGCCGGCACCGTTCGCGTTTCCCCTTTGCCCCGCGTTCGCGCCGAACGCGCGCGATATCCGTGACTGCAGCCGGCGCCTCTGGCAGCGGCTCGGCAAGTTTCCACCAGCCGCGCCCCGGCAAGTGTGGAGGTGCAGCTTGGCCATGACGTCACCGGGGAGATAATGCTCGGAGCCTCCGCGACGGCGGCAGAACTCTCGTTGACTCTGTGGCGAGTACATGTAGCCTTCACATGGGACGACCAAAAATGATCCGGACACCCGAAGAAGCCGCTCATCTTGAAGTGCGTCGCGCTGCCAAGGGAGAATCTGCGCGTCCGAGGCGAGCCGATTATAAATACCGTACCAAGCAGCACTTAGCATTTCCTAGCAAAACTTAGCCAAGCCTAATAAACCTGAAAGAAGCTACGTCGATCACCAGCTCCGCTTTTACTCCAGCCTTGCACCACTAGTGCAAACTGGCCACGTTTTTTTTTTTTTCGGAACTAGACTGTATGCCGAAGTGTATTTCGACAGTTGAGTCTTAGGTAATAAAAATTTACGGAAACCTCCAGATAATTACTGATGCCTCTCTATGCAACATTCATTCGCTTGAAAAAGAAATGGTAGATCATGAACATCTATGTAAGCTAATTATGGGGACCTACCTCCCTTCGCGCCATAATAATCGACTTCACTCGTCGCTCAAGTCCTAAAGCAGCAGGAGTACAGCTTGAGAAGCACCGTTGAGCCTTACATGGGGTAAGACGCAGTCACGCATGCCCTGCAATGAGCGTCACTCTAGACGCCTCCACATCTGCAACGCCAGAGGAGGCCCAGTGATAGCGTCAAGTAGCGCTGTGCTTCACCGTTTAACACTGTTAATGGCCAGTGTCACTGCTCTCCCGACAGTGGCAACGCTTCACTGAAAACGGAGAGCACTCGCTGCGCTCCTGTCGCTGACAGCGGCTATATGGGGGCAATTCATCAGCTCCGGTCCACTAATGAAGCTCCTTTGTGACGCAGTCTCTTTTCGCCACGATGTTTGCAAGCCGGCGCTCACCCTTCAACCCACTCTCGGCAGATCCAATCGTTGTGACGCGCCGCGGGACCGAGTGCTGGATTAGGCCGGCGTTGGTGCTTCCTCGCGGAGACGAACCGACCTCTCGTTAATTAATTGCTCTTGAGAAGTCGTGAGAAAAAAAAAAAGGTAACGGCGAGGACTACTCCTATCTTCTATCCGAAGGGTTGCGAATACGAAATGCCACGTTTCTTGTGCTAGACTGACTTCTCTTGGCATTTTATTTCAAGTCTTTATCAGGCGTTGAGTGGGTCGTTTCACGCGCCCATAGAGGCGGCGGAGGTACGAGGTCGTGGTTGGATCACTTAGGAATATACGAGGTCAGTAGTAACACTAATGATCAACTATCGTTTGTGTGTATTTGTGAACGCGCACAAGAATGGGTGTTTGGTGGTGCATGGCGCCCGCCTTTCTGCAGTTTTGAATGGTCATTCGTCAGTTAACTGACTATATAACCTAGCCACAAGCATATTCAGCAGTATGGTAACACAGGATGTTTTGTTTCGTTGACATGTGGTGATGGAATTTCTTGTGAAAAAGCAAATTTCAGGTCTAAAATTTATAGGAGACTTCCCCTTGGGATGGCGATGCGTTAATGAAATCAAGCAGTGTGCGAAGATAGGTCACGTATTTTATTGGGCGACGAGACGAGCTGTCAATATAAACCACGCGATGGTCGCCCTCAGACAACTGCAGTCAACAAGGAAACTGTTGACGCCTTTATCAAAACAGACGGGTGATTAATTATACCCTAAAGAGTGAGAATGCTTGAAACAGGGCACAGTGGTGATCAGGAGATGATTGAAAACAGAGATTCCCCAAAAAACTAAATGCTTCTCGATAAGTTGAAATATTGCACAATCTTCGTCGCTTAATTACTCTGCGATTAGCGACTGGCATGGCAAGTGATCTTGCAGCACGCCAGTTGATGCTCTCGTACTTCTCGCTTAATATTGGGGAGAATTGGCAGAGAAGGAAGGGAAGAGTTTTCGCACCAGCCTCAACTACTATCAAATGTTTTGGCCAAAGATATCGGATACCAAACTTGATTAATGCAGCACTGCGTCACTGTTTCTACAAAGCTGGGACGGAGTTCCATCAGAGGGCTAAATTCAAGTTTCCCAATCAGTCGCAAAAATGTACGCATAGCAATTAAGTCTACATGGAAAATTGACTAGAACATGAATAATAAAGTGACAAAGTTACGATTTAATCAACGCAGCCGAATAATTTGTTACAAGTTGTTGGTGTTTATTCCCTCGCTTTGCTGAAGACTAAGTCGGCGGATTTGATTGAGACCGACATTATGGTTGTGGCTCGTATAGTAAAGAACGCAAAAAACTGCTGGCTCTCCCGTAATTGAGAGTACATGTATCCATGAAATGGCTACTGGCAAAGCAGAGTGGTTGAAGATGATACTAGCCACTTTTCTTATATAGGGACTTTATGCCGGCCTGGTCATAAAACCCATTGATCTTGAAAGTACCGACAATCTCCTCCGCGCGCGCGCTTTCCTCCTGAATTCTCCTCGGATTTCTCCCCTCCCCGGCCCGACGCGGTGCGCACGGCACGCTGAACCGTCCTTTGGCTCGCTGCAGCCGCATTAGCATCAATGCGCGCGCATGTTTATTCGGCCTTTTGAAGCGTTGTATGGGAATTTATCCCTTGTGAAACTGTCATGACGAAAGTACGCTTCCGATAGAACGTCGCGACATTTTTTTTTTTTTTTTTGAGGACGCTTCGATAAATACAAGCGCAATAGCGCCCCGAAAATGAGTGCCAAGCAGAGACTGAGCTGTTTGCCTCTACGTCGCCACTTGGGTTGTCCGTAACGCGGAGGTGTATTGGGCGCATATAAGCTGCGTAGAGTGTAAACGAGAATTTGGTTCATAATCCTGGCTCTTAAAAGATTCAGAGAAGGTAACCAAGAAGAAATGTGATAGTTTAGTTAAAGTGAATTCACCAAAATGAGTGGGTCAAAAGCCTTTGTACGAATGCCACTGTGCACAGACTTCAAGATGTCAAGCTTATCAGAATTGAGGGAGATTATCAGAATCACGTGCCTCGTACTTCTTCTTTCTGGGGTTTTACGTGCCAAAACCAGTTCTGATTATGAGGCACGCCGTAGTGGAGGGCTCCGGATTAATTTTGACCGCCTGGGGTTCTTTAACGTGCACTACAACGCAAGCACACGAGCGTTTTTGCATTTCGCCTCCATCGAAATGCGGCCACCGCGGCCGGGATTCGATCCCGCAACCTCGTGCTCAGCAGCGCAACGCCTTAGCTAACTGAGCAACCACGGCGGGTAGGTGCCTCGTACTTTATGAGCCTGCGCGAATAATACATGCCAGATACGTAACTTCGCCTCCGTGCGTATGGCTTTTTACTTCACGGCGGCTGCCAAGATATCATTGAGCGGTTGTTAATGACTAATTTTTATACTTTCGCTTAACCAACTCACGTTCATATGCCTATATATATATATATATATATATATATATATATATATATATATGCAGGAAAGAAGATAATTGTTTGGTTTAATTCAACAAAATAATACTTATTCATGCGTTTTCGCACGATGAAAATCGCTACCAGTATTTCGTATCTGACGGCACTGAACTACAGAATGATCTAGGCGGCACCGAAGGTTGCGGACCGGACCGATGGGTGATTAGAAAAAAAGTACCACGTTAACTACAAAGTATTTCTCTTGGCGCGCACACACACAGACAAGCGCACACACGTACTCACACACGCACACACAAACAGATACATACACGTACATGCACACGCGTACACACATACACACACACATGCATACACGCACGCACACACCATTACAGAATAGGAGTTACAGCCATTAACTTATAAATTACATACATTTGAAAACAAACGCACGCGCGAGAACACAAAAAGAAAGCTTTGTCACTACACGAAGAGTCAACAAAAAAGTTAAGCGACTGACTTGGGAAAAAAAAAACCTATATGCACAGTTATAGGTGCTCTGTAGGGACTGAACAAAGAGTCCGGCTGTGCAAAGAGCATTAAAATCTCCGTGCAACTTCACCTACGAATATAAGGAAAGCTGTAAGGTTCACCTCGCAAAGAACGACGTGGTTAGAAGGCGCAAAATCCTTTCTCCCGATGTTAAGGAGCCACGGAACCGACCAACGACATATCGTTCTCCTCGGGAAATAGAAAATAATGCTAGCCCTTTCTTTGACCTGCTGCTGCATTGAAACGCGCAGCAGCAAGGCATTTCCACAAAGAACGAAGCTCAGATTCTTACGGAAAGACGGAAAAACAAGTAAACGCACGCTCGGAGCGGCAGGGCGACCACCACTTGGACAGCGCATAGCGGGCGGGAGAAACCGAAGGCGCGCGAAAGCAAGTTTCGCGCCGTTTTCGTGACGTCAGGGTCACCTGACGGGGTAGTATCGCGCGCCGCAGCCATTCAGCGTGGCGGATGCGCTGCCTCCGCGAAAGAGGGGGAGAAAAAGAGGAGGTTGACCGCGCCGGCGAGGGTGTTGCGGCGTAGATTAAAGCGTGTCGCTACTTTCTAACATCAAGGGGCTTTACCTGGTCACGCAGCGTGGCGCCATCTCTCGAAGGAGGCGGCGAAAAACCCGCGACGCGGAACTCGGGTGCGACTGCTCTCACAACAAATCCGTGCAGGTGCGGGGCCTCGCCTCGATTACGTGTCACCATTTTCTTTATTTTTCCTCTCGGTTTGGCGGCGCGGTCGGTTGTGCCCCGGTGCCGGGCGCCGACGCGATGCGGTGCTTGTTGGGGCGTTGTGGAGCGCAACGTAGCAACACCCCAAATAAAAAAGATACTGCTCCAGTCAGGTAGACTGCTCCCTCCCTGATAGTGAGATTATATTTGGATCATCAAAACAGTGATGTGTTTATTTAGGAATACCATCCATCCTTTAAGGGGGTGGTCCCACTCCGGCGGCATGAGCCTCCCGTTTTCAGTACTTTTGGAGTAACCATGGCGGCTCTTCTAGTTAGGATATAAAGTTGTGGTATATACCATAAAAAGCTTAATTCTTGTAGATTCCAACTTTATATAATATAAGAAAATTGATTGATGTGATTTAGAAATAAATGTTCAAGAACAAGCATGAGATACATGGTTTTTGCGAACTGTGTCTCAGTTGTGACCATATTCAGAATAAACTACCGCACTTAATGCATTGCGGCTTACTCTGTAGCTTTAGGACATATTTATCTAGTTCCTAGACGTAGCAAAATAATTTTGAATTTTTACTTTTTGAATAATTTGCTTTTGAAAATTGCCGATATCGCGATCTTCTGTTGTAAACAGCCTGGCAACTACATGCTCAAGGAAGCTAAATTTTGAGCTTCCTTGAATTTGCATTGAATTCCTTGAAATTCCTTGAATTTGAAATTGAATTAAATTTTGCGTCTTAAATGTAAATTCCTTGAACTCTACTTTATCCAAAATTTTGCTTCTTTGAGCCTGTAGTTGCCGCGCTGTTTACAACAGAAGATCGCGATATTTGGCAATTTTCAAAAACAAGTTATCGAAAAAGTAAAAATTCAAAATTATTTTGCTACGTCTAGGAACTACATAAATATGTCCTAAAGCTACAGAGCAAGCCGCAATGCAGTAAGTGCGGCAGTTTCTTCTAAATATGGTCACAATTGAGACACAGTTCGCAAAAACCATGTATCTCATGCTTCTTCTTGAACATTTATTTCTGAATCACAATAATCAATTTCCTTATATTATATAGTTGGAATCTACAAGAATTAAGCTTCTTGTGGTTTATACGACAACTTAATATCCTAAGAGCCGCCACGGTTGCTCCAAAAGTACTGAAAACGGGGGGCACGTGCCGCCGGAGTGGCACCGCCACCTTAACAGCAGCCACATTTGTGCCTAGTCACCACCAGCCGAGCGTGTTCTCCGTTCCAACGCCGGCGGCGTTGGACCGCCGCCAAACAGAGAGGGAAAAAATTACACCATCTTCCCGTAGGGGAGCCCTGAGTAGTATGCGAAGCAGCAGCCATGGGGTCCGACTCAAGTTCCCATTAGTTTTCAGTTCGTCGTTTCCGTTAGGTTGAGGTACGTAGCTACCGTTATATTTACCGTGCGTTGCGGGAGGAGAATGAGAGGAGCGGAGCGCGCGCGTCACTATACCGCCAGCTACAGTGGCGCCCGCCAGCGGAGTATGCAGCGCCTACCGTCGCACCTCTAACCTAAGCTGCTTCGCATTATCGCGCGCGAAGCCGCAGGTGTTGCCATTCGTTGCGCAATCCGGAGAGGAGAGGAGCGTCGGAGAGGAGACGAGGAATGCCGAGAGGAGGAGACAAGGAGAGGAGGGGGAGCAGGATGCGCATGCGCAGTACGGGTGCGGACGTCGCACGGCGGATAGAGGGAGGGACATAGCCCCGACCATGGAGGTAAAAAATACTAGGAGGCAGCGTCACGTGATTCCGCTAGCCTCGGCAAGCCAACCTCCTCTGAAGCCACCCCTCCCTCTCTCAGGGCCCCGTGCGCGGTGCCTTTTGGGGCGGAATAGGCCCACAAGGTTGCCGGAACATTCGTGATTGTTTGGTACGTGGTAGCTTTTAGTGGCGCCTGTCGTCACAGGCTTGGAGGCCCGTATGCGGGTGGTGGTTTTCTGCTACTGCGCGCGTCGTTCTTCGCTTCAAATGCGATGCCTTGAAACGTGGAGCAAGACTGGGGCGTCTGACTCATGAAGACAGAAAATTTTCAAGGCGTCACTTGCGCTTACCACCGCGGTTAGTAGAGTTGCCAGCGCTCGCGGCTCGAAACCCGTCCAGACGCCCGAGTGTGGTCTATTTTTCCTACGTACTCAAGTTTCGTCAAATCAGCCGTTGTGCACCTTAAGCTGTGGTGCGTATTATCTTGCTAATTTTTCGTCCCGCTGTCTTGCACCTAGAAAGAAACGATATGTTTTGAGGGACACTTTTCTTTTGTCGCATTTTCGCTTAATAAAAGGCTGGTGTGCGCGTTTTATTTTGATAGAAATAATTTTTGTCACGCTGTCTTGCACCTAGGAAGAAACGAGATGTTTTGAAGGACACTTTTTTGTCACATTTTCGCTTAATAAAAGGCTCTGGTGGGCGTGTTTCATTTTGAGAGAAACAAATAGCATTAGCCTGCATTCTAAACGCCGAAGTGATCGCCGTTTATTCAGATTTACGTGTACTATTTTGCAAGATTGTGTGGTGCGACGACGCTGTTGAGACGCGCCTCGGGGATCCATTTTCGTTATATAGTAAAGCAAATGGACGGGATTTGTGCATTATCTAGAGTTTATTCAGCTGTTTCCGAATGCGAGTATAGCCCCACAGCCTAATTATGTCCTAGAATCAAACACTGCCAGGGGGACCCTTCTTCCTCTGCTAGTGTGAAACGGCATGAAAACTGAATATATAGCGGCAAGGGAAAAATGGCAGCATTCATTTGCACTTGTGGATTCATTGTGTTGCCGGTGTACTTGTACTATGGAAAGCACATTTTCATGACAACAGTAATTGTTTTATTCTTTATTCAGTGTTTATTGCACCTATAGAAGCCAGAAGATTTCACACAAATACAGAACGAAGCCACATTTATAATTTAAATGAAGTACATTGCAAAGATAATACACAAAAGAAAATTATAAACAGCAAGTAGGAAAACTTATTGTGCCACTGCGCTTCGGTATCAGTATTAGCATGCTTGTATGCCACAGGGCACTTGTATAATAATGTTATACAAAGTAAACTATATATCACACGTAGTATTTATACCTTTAATAAAACTGGTCAATGGGATCAGCTGTCCTTGAATGTAGCTGCAGTTTTGCTTACAATGCCTTGTATGCAACACCTGCAATACAGGGCTATAATTGTATCATCACAGAAATCTGCCAGTAGCCGGATCTAAGATCAATGGACGAGAAGTATGTAGCTCCGTGCAAGCAGTCCAAGGCGTCATCGACGCGTGGTAATGGGTAGACGTCCTTGCGCGTGATCTTGTTTAGATGGCGACAGTCGACGCAAAAACGCCAGGTACCGTCCTTTTTCTTCACAAGGACGACTGGCGAAGCCCAAGGACTGGCTGATGGTTCGATGACCCCTTTTTGGAGCATTTTGTCCACTTCTGATTTTGTCCACTTCTGATGTCTCAAGTGTTGATACGGTGGTGAACAACAGATGTTTGGCCGAAAGGGCGGTCGCCGAAATCAAAGATGTCGCCGTACGATTCGAGCAGGAGACGGAGGTCCTTGGCCTGAGCAGCGGTGAGGTCAGGTGCAATCATTTTGGCGAAGTCATCCATTGAAGAACCAGAGCTGTGAGCTGCAATTGGTGCTAATAATCCACTCTCTTCATCCATACTCTCAATGTCAAATTCGGACGTGCTAGAAACACTGGCCAAGAACATGCCGGCCGGAAGCACTTGAGGGCACAGGCTGAAGTTCAGAAGCGGGAGAACGACGTCATTATTAGTAACCGTGATCAGCGTATGCGGAACAGCAACGTTTCGGTTCAAAAGCACGTCGACGATGGGGCGAAGCACATATTCACCGTCAGGAACCTATGGCTGTGCGGTCAAAGCGACGTAAGTGACTGCCTCGGGTGACAGACGCACATCTTGAAGCGAGCACAGGCGCGGTGGCGGCGCGGTGCTAGGAGCATCGGCGAGTTGAGGCAGTTGCAACTGAAGGACGCCGGTTGCGCCGTCGATGAGAGCATAATGGTTGGATAAAACGTCCAACCCAAGGATAACGTCGTGAGGGCAGTTGTCGATCACAGCTAAGAGAACAGAAGTAGGGCGGCCGGCTATACTTAAACGTACAGTACACATTCCGAGAACAACCAGCACGCCACCGTCGGCCACACGAAGCACTTGTGCAGCTGCTGGGGTGAGGACCTTCTTTAAACGTCTACGTAGGCTAGCACTCATCACAGATATGTGGGCTTGGACAGGTACGCCGTCTACTTCGACGTCAATTAGACTTCGCTTTGTGGGCACAGACAGAGGATTTGCTGCAGTAGTTGTCAATGCACCACCACCTCCGAGGGCTGTAGTTGTTAGTTTTCCGAAGGAATGCGGTCGAAAGCCACAGGGGACGAAAGACGACGTGGCTGCGGCGAACGGGAAGATGGGCGACGTGTTTGTGGTGAACGAGACTGGTGTCCGCGGGGCGATGGTGAGCGACCGTACCACGTGTTCCTGGCAGAGTTGTCGGCACTATTAGACTCGGCTGAGGGCAAAACACGGCGGGTATTTCCATCAAAACAGTTCAGGTTGGTGGGCGTGCGAGGTGCTGAGGGCCACGAGTTGCGACAGTATGGGGCGACATGACCAATACGGTGACAGGTGAAACATATCGGCTGGTCGTCCGCAGTTCTCCACTCAGTCGGGTTGCGATGACGCGGAGAGAAGCGTCGCGGTGGGTCAAACAGAGCAGAAGGGCGTTCGTTGGCGACAGCACAGACAGAACGTAAACCAAGTTCCTGGCGAACGATGGCTTGAACGAGAGGAACTGAAAGAGCGTCAGGGCGACGTGAACAGAAAGCTGCGGGCGCCATCGCTTCCAGTTCACGTCGAACGATTCGCACCACGTCCTCTGATGGCGACGCATGCTGCTGTGTAGAATGATCTTCACACGTCGACGTTGCGGCAGTATTGGGGAGTCTGGCGAATGGTTGCAGGACGCGGCGGCTTTTGGCCTGCTCGAATTGTCTTTCAGGATAGCATCAACTGAAGAACAGCCTTTGCACATGAGCAGATTAAAGGCGTCATCAGCGATTCCCTTCAGCACGTGCCCGACCTTCTCAACTTCAGTCATGTCGCGATCATGCATGGATCATGGATTTCATGCAGCTCATCAATGTGTTTCAACAATATGAACTGTTTGTTCGTATCACAATAGCCTTTTTATCAAGCAGGGTGTGCCGCAGTAGCTTCAACATGTGACAGGGATCCAACATGGCAAAGAAAAGCTTTTTTTTGTCACTGGATGTGGAAAAGAAGCATCCAGCTCAGTCAGGTCCATCTTGCAGCCAAGGCTGTGCAGCAATGACAAATTCGCTGCAGCGCCATCGCAGGTCAAACTCACAATGTGTGCACCTTTTTCGTGAGTGAAGCTAGCAGCTTGCAGCACCAAATTGCGCCTCTGCTCACCACCAAGGCCATGCACTAGAAAGTAGCCAATCGGCAGCTTCCATCTGCCATTGGTTGCCACAAGCATTAAAACAAATGCATCTTAGGCAACTGGAAAGCTGTCATCATTGACATCAATGCCCATGTCAACATATCCATGGAAGCTTTTCTCATCCCACACTACTTCTTTGAATGGCCATCTCATCCACAACCAGATTGCATAATGTGGAGAGCCGTGCTTTACCTTGACAGTCAATGCAGTCATTGCCTCTTTTGAAAAGTCAGCAGCCCTATCAATGGATTGATATCATTTACACAGCGTCTTTGGATGCGGGAGGCATGTGTTGAAAACAGCTCGTACATATCTGTATGCTCTAGGGAAATAAAAATGCAAAGTCAGTGCAAATGGCCTGAGCTCTGGCGAATAAGCGGGTGACATTGCTGGCACCAAACTTATGTGGCAGCTGACGCATGAGCAAGTCTTTTTTTGCCCCACCAAGACTCTGCAATATGGCGACATCCTCATTTCCTAGAATGCGATTGTCAGATAAATCTATGAAATTTTCGAGATGAGCAACCTTTTGAAAAAGCTGTTGATGGGATTGCCGTAGAGTCTTCATCTTCTTCTTGGTCGCAGTTTGTAATTGTGTAACACCATACTTCATGCCTCACAAAGGCCTTTTCAGGTGCGTCTTCTGCTGGCTGTGGCTGCAAAATATCACGCGCTGTAACAGGTGCATGAGCGACCAACATGACACAAAGCACGTACGCAGAACAAATTAATTGTTGTGGCATACACTTGTGCAAGCTATGAAGAATATAATGCTTAATTTTAGGTCATTACATTGCTCACGACGGTTTCCGTTTACACTTTTGTGAACTTAAAAACTGTGGGGGCATAAAACTGCCATCCACACGAGCTTGCTAGTGCCACTTAATTTTGTTTGTTTATTTATTTGCTAAATACTGCAGGCCCATCTGGGCCCAGGCAGGAAAGGTAGAAGTACAAAACAACTAACACAGAAGAGGCCAATGTAGCATAGTTCAATGAGAGATGTTTTACAGTAGCCTTATAGTTTGAGTGGTCAAAATATACTGAGCTCATATATCACGGCTCATTGTGACCGATCGAACATATAAAGAGCATAGAAAATTGTGAAAAACCTGTTGGTCTTCTAGTTATTGTGTCATTTGAATGGAAAAGAAAGATTGAAAAAGGATTATTGGCCGATAATTGGTGTTTAATGGAAACCCTGAGGAAACTCATACCGCTGCAGACGAATATGAATGTTTGGCATAGAGTGACGATATCGGTCACGGACTGAGGATTCTTCGCAAGCAGCATGTTGAACGCATCGTCTTCAATCCCTTTCATGACATTTCTTATTTTGTCGGATTCCGACATCGTCGCGTTCACTCGTCTGCACAAGTCCAGAACATCTTCGATGTAGCTGGTAAATGATTCACCCGGCTGCTGTGCACGTTCTCGCAAACGCGATTCCGCTCGGAGCTTGCGCACCGCAGGGCGACCAAAAACCGCCACCAAAGAAGTCTTGAACGAGGACCACGTCAGAAAATCGGTCTCATGGTTGCTGTACCAGAGACTGGCGCCACCCGCGAGATAGAAGATAACATTGCTTAGCTTTGCGGGGTCGTCCCATTTGTTGTGACGGCTGACCCTCTCATACGTTGTCAGCCAATCCTCCACGTCGGTTTCATCCGCGCCGCCGAAGATGGCAGGGTCCCTGTGGCGAGGCACACCAGAGCACATGACAGACTGAGGAGGCGCTTGCTGGGAAGGGGTAGGTGGCACTTGCTGGGACGCGTCTTCTGGCATGGTTGAGCGAAGGGTACGGGATCGAAGCTCCAGGATTCACGCTGAAGGCAGAAGCACTCTCCACCACTTGTAAATGCGTTTATTAGGCACCAGCCTTTTGGACCGACCATTAGTTCAGGCCCGAGATCTCAGAACGAGCGGCGTTTCTCGAGGAGAGCGCAGGAGGGATCGACCCACTAGACAGGGCTGGAGAGCATGACCCACTATGGCGTTCGTATCCTTCGCTACACAGTATTTAATTAGATGGTTGCCATGATCATAAGTGTTAGTGTCCAAGTGCAGTTCACTGAGTGACATTTAATATGCTTCAGCTATGAAACAGTTGGCATGAAAATAAATGCGACTTCACTTGCAGCTACCTAAGGAAACAAGTATGTAAAAAATGTAGTGGTCGAGTATTATCCTCACCATAGTATGCCTTGCTGTTCGAGGTATCGCTGGGTTGTGTGTAGGCAGTGCTGCAGAAGCTTCACCCTTGAATGTCCTGGAGGGCCTTGGACTGAGAGACTGGACAAAATACACCAAGTGCAATGAGGAGGGACTGCTTACTGCCACATAACTTGAAATTGCTGACCGTGCAAACGAAACACCAAATGCACAGTTGAAGCTAAAACCAGGGACTAATAGTGACACCATTGGCTTCATTTAAAATTTAAGCACAATATTGACCAGCAAGCAGGACATTGTTAGGGAGATCAGTGGCTGTTGCTATATACTGTACTTTTTATCTACTGTCCCAAAAAATGTTGATAAAGCTTACCAGCACAGTTGGCATGTTATAAATTTTATTACTGTTGACTATTGTAAATGTTGGCGCCTAGCAAGGGTGTTAATTATGTGTGTAATGAGAGGACATGGCTGAAGTATAATTCAGAGAAGGAGTGTGTTTTCGCTATTCCAACTTTACTGAAAAAAAGTGGTTTTTCATCTTACATAACACTGCTTTGCTGCAGTTTGTTTTATTTTCCTTATCTTGTACTTATCCTAGATTGACTAAAATGAGAATATGATGTAGCATATATGGCTTTCATTCATTAGCACTTGCTTTTGTCAGTGTTAACAATGAAATTTGAACGCAGTATGCTTGTCACCTGTGTCAAAAAAGGGCTGTAATGTAGCCAATGATAGGTTGAACAGTTCTATCTTTCTCTTCATTCTGAGCATTACTAATAGATCTTTTAAATCTGTCGAAAACATCTTACAAAAAGCAGTATGACAGTCTCATATGCATTTTTGAAACTTAAATAATTACTTTAAAGGTGAAATCCAAAATAGATATTAAAGGGAAACACCAGATTTTTGCAAAGCAGATCAAAACATGAATGAACCAAGGCACACGTGTGAGAAAATCTCTTAAGCAAGCTCTGTGATCATTACGACAATCAAACATGCCAGGACATGTTGGATTTCGGAAGGCTCATCAGCAATGTCTGAATCAGTCAAGGACGCGCCAGCAGATGTAGCAGTACCCTCTGCTAGCACATCAGACAAGCCCTCAGAGATGTCCATATCCATTGTGGCTTGAGAGATACCTGCCTGAATATCAGAAAAGCATATTTCACTTCAGGAATGGTGGGGGACATCTACCACAGTCATAAAAAAGGTATGATCAAACTGGAAACATGCATTATGGCTGCATACAGCTGTGCATCAACTTACTGGCTCAACTTGATGCTGTTATGTTCCCGTGGATGTAGCTGCTTCACTTTAAGGTTGACTCATTGCTGTGGCATCGTCCTTTGCAGGCGTCTGCAGTTAAAGAATAACCTACCAGATATTTTTAAGGTCCAACAATAACATTTGCTGTGGAATGCATTTACACAACCTTTCCAGAGTCATGCAAAAGACCTCGCATGATCTGTGCAAGCTTCCCTACACACCGCATCCCCTTGTGTAGAAAACTATCTTTGATCTAAGTGTGCTTGTAAAATACACATACAGCTAATTGAATCTCGGGGGAAATGGAGCTGTAGTAACTTTGCAGTGCATGTTTCACACAAAAATATCAAACATATAGCTGTAACACATATATAATGTAATTTGTAATGTAATGCCCCCTCTGTAATGCCTCCAGGCCTTCAGGGTACTACTAATAAACGAATGAAAATGATGTTCACTCCTGTAATTTAAAGTAAAACTGTTATTTCATCTCAACTCTCATTTACCTGTTGTTTAATATATGTCAACCAACATCATATCTTCTGAAAAAAAAAGAAAATGATATTTAGCCTCAACATGGGGAGTGATTGAACTTTGCAACATGATGTTTGAACTTTGCACTCACAAGCCGAGTTACTACGAGCAGAATATTCTCTACAAAATTATTGTTCTTGGCGACTATTTCAAAACTTGGTATGTTATGTGATGACTAATCTTTCATGGTTTCTTCAATTAATTAGTTTTATTGCAATTTTGATTGTTTTCAGCCACAAGAAATGCATACAAAATTCAGCCAATAATAATTTTTGTAGCAGGAAATGTAATTCTTCGACAATAAATAGTTTCACATCGTACCTTTTTAGGAGTGTACGCTAGCTGATAAAAGTACTTTAAAGAGAAATAAATGTTTAACACTTAGTGGGAATTATGACAAAGTTGAAAAAAAAATGCCTTGAATAGTGTTGCACCACTATTTCGTCAGTTATAATTCACACGAGCACGTAGTCACTAACGATCGCGAATATTGCAGTTCCATTTTCATAAATAAATGAAACGTTCATTGTGCTTACCTATGCAAGGATAGGCCATCGCGCCGATTTTCTGTTCGATTAGGGCATCCTGGCACAAAACACTTCATCACGCAGGTGCGCCTACTGCTGACGGGAGTTCTCGCCAGTCTGCGAAGAGGCCGAAGACCTTGAGCAGATCTCGAGCAACAGTGTCGACTGCGCTACGGGCCGGCACGGCCCTAAATATGTTCCGAGTCTCCGGCTCGCCAGTCCATCCTTGGGCACAAGATGGGACGCATTTTTTCCCGTAGGGACAGTCGCTTCGGACCCTGTACGCTCGCTTAATCGCGTGCACATTTTTCGGGGGCGAAAGGCATCATTGTTTCCCAGAAGACGTCGTCAAACGCAACGAATCGTCGTCGGAAGGGCGGCTTGGTTGCATTCACACGTTTGCAGGGCGAAAGGTTCCCTCGTTTCCCTCAAACCACACCGAAATGCAACCAGTCGTCCTTGAGGTGGTCCTCCCGGGTTGTTCGGCGCAATGCCGGTTAACCGACGCCTTCGTTCGCAACAGCCTTGGCGCCTGTCTGCTAATTAAGCGGCGAGACTCAACTGCTTCACACACTCGAATTCCTTCACTAACCTCGGCGCGCGTTTGCCACGCCGAGTATGTGCGCATATTCTGAAACCCCCGCAGCAGACGAAACCAAAGCCACCGAAGCGAGCCGAGTAAAATATACCGCTTGCCTATCACGTGAGGGCCTATTTCCCATCATCCCATTCCTCTAAATTTTTTATGACTAGGCTTCAAGATTGTCACGTGACGCTCCCTCCTAGTTTTTTTCCTTCCTCCATGGCCCCGACCATAAGCTGCTTCGCATCTAAAAAGAAAATGGTGATACGTCATGGAGGCGAGGCCCCGCCCCTGCACGGATTTGTTGTGAGAACAGCCCCACTCGCGGAACTCACAGACCGCTGGAGTTTTTATTTATTTTATTTATCAATACTGTAGGTCTTCTTCAGACCCATACAGGGAGTGGGCTAACATCACCATAGGCATGTAATAAGATACAAGTTCCGAAAAAGACAACACGACAACATGAGGTAATCAGAACACTTTTCAACAGCAAGTGCATCAATATTACTCGTAGATTACCTACATGGTTACGCATCGCATACACGAGAAGAAAAAAATCTAGCACTATAAATCGTATGCTATACATGAGAAAAGAAATGTACAAACAATAACAACACTACAAAATACTTTCTGCAATTTATCAACAGGAAAAACAGTTATACAGGGTCCATTAGCTGCTCCACAAGTGAACAAAACTGATCTAAATTTGGATTATTTACAGCTTCGCTTGGTAGCGCATTCCAAGCGTTCACAGCGCGACGGAAATAGGAATACTTAAACGTATTGCAATGCGTATTAAATGGCTGGATGCACTTATCGTGGTTTGTCCTACTAGACCGACGGCCAGGCGGGTGAATATAGTCGTCTTTTCTGATTTTAATGCGTCCGTAAAAGAGGAAATAAAAAAAAAAACTTCATAGATGCAACATGACGCCGGCAAGAAAGAGTTGCCAAATGCGCTTGATTGCGCATGTCCGTTGCACTGTCGTGCCAAGAATACTTTGAATAGATAAACCTAAGAGCCCTATTCTGTAATCTTTTAAGTTTATCACGAAGGTACTTTTGATGAGGGTCCCACACTACGCTTCCGTATTCTAGAATAGGTCTGACCAGAATTTTGCAGGCAGTTAGTTTAACGGCTTGAGGTGCTTTGTTCAATCTTCTGCGCAGAAACCCTAGTTGCTTGAATGCCTTGGCGCATGTATCGGTAATGTGCTTATCCCATTTTAAGTCTTGCGAGAATGTGACACCCAAGTATTTTACTTTGTCAACTTGTGTAATATTCAAGCCTTCAAGATTGTACGTAAATGATGAAGGTTGTTTTTTCCTGGTTAGGCTGATGAACGCTGTTTTAGAGACATTTCCATTCCCCACATATTGCACCATTGGGCAATGTTTTGTAAAGAAGAATTAAGCTTTAGTTGGTCATCTGTACTGCGGATTGCAGTATAAATGACACAGTCATCTGCGAAAAGTCGCAATGTTACACCTGGTTCTGCTCAAGAAGAGATGTTAACGTATATAAGAAACAATGTTGCCCCTAAAACAGACCCTTGGGGTACACCGGATAAAACGCTTAGGCAATCAGAATCGACATTGTTTAAACTTACATACTGGCTACGATTTGTTAGGTAAGCCAAGATCCATCCTATTACTTTGCCATTAATGCCAATCGATTCAAGCTTGGCTATTAATTTAGAATGAGGCACGCGATCGAATGCTTTCGCAAAGTCTGTGAGTATTGCGTCAACTTAAAGTTTAGAATCAATTATGCCAGCGAAGTCATGTGTTATTTCCGCAAGCTGCGTTACCGTGGAAGAGCCCTCTACGGAAGCCGTGCTGTTTAGGATACAGTATATTGTTAGACTCTAGGTAATCTATGATGGCTTTGTTGAGGATATGCTCCATCAATTTGCAAGAACAAGTAGTTAGTGATATGGGTCGATACGTTTCCACAGTATATTTGTTACCACTTTTATGAATCGGGATTATGCTGGCGCGTAGCCAGTCTGTCGGTAGTGCACCATTTTTCAGTGAAAGCGTAAATATTTTATACAAAAACGGGGTAAGTTGTTCTGCATAACGCTTAAGAAACGCATTTGAGATTTTATCTGGGCCCGGGGATTTCTTAACATCTAGTTGTAAAAGCAGATTCAAGATACCTCGTTCGGTTATCTCGATTTCCGGCACAGCCGAATCACGTTGAACAAGCGGTACTTGGGCTGGGCATGCTTGGGTGAATACAGATTGGAAAAAGGAATTTAATGAGTTAACTATTGCGTGCGTATTTTCAGTAACGATGCCGTTGATTTCCATCTTACGGATTGGACTGTCCGGCTTAGCAAGGTAACGCCAAAATTTTTTTGGTTGCGTTGTCATGAAATCTGTTAAGGTGTGTGAAAAAAAGTTATTTCTTGCTTGCCGTAACAGGCTTTGAAATTCGTGGCAATATGAATTTATTACTGCTGGATCGGATTTTCGCTTCCGAATTCTTTTCAGCCTGCGTTTCATATGAATAAGTTCGCGCGTTATCCAAGGATTTCTTCGTTTTGTGCGCTTACGTTTCGTAGGAAGGATTTCACAGTGAAAAATTGCCGCTTTGAATTTTAGCCACAAGTTCTCGACATCGGAAGGTTCCGCGTGAAAATCGTCTAACTTCATTTCCAGGTAATAAATAATACTTTCATCGTTTGCTCTGCAATAATCTTTAATAAACGTATGTGAATTTTCAGTGTTACTATTTGCCAGGCTAAGATTAGGAACATGAATTAGAATCAATTTATGGTCAGATATTCCATCTTCAACCTTAACTTCAGTATCTACTGAGCAGGAAATCAAAGCAAGGTTAGCCTTGGACGGGTGTCGCTTGCGTTGAGACAAAGAAAAACTTAGCATGGTATCAAAAAGTCCTTCGCACCTCCCTATCGCCGACGGTTAGGTTATCCCAGTATATTCCTGCCAAGTCGCCAACAAGTTCGTCCGATCATGCATTTTCTCGAGGAGGTAGTTGTGTAATTCCGTAAGGTAACTTTCACGTGCCCCAGGTCGTCTGTATACTCCACCTATTAGCAGAGGTGTGGCTTGAAATGTGACAGTGCACCAGAGACTCTCGTGGTTAGGTTTACCTTGTTCCTCTTGGTACGTCAGACCATTCTTTATAACGATGGCCACTCCGCCTCCACGGCTATCACGATCTTTGTGAATTAAGCTATAACCTTCTGGAATTATTTTTGAATCGTGGATAGAGGTATAAAGCCACGTCTCGGTAACCACTAGAATATCAGGCGCGTAAGCCAATAAAATCTCCTCTAGTTTATCTGTCTTGTTCACTATGCTTCTAGTGTTGAAACACAATAAAGAAAACGACGGCGTACTTTCTTGGCATCATGCATTTCAACTATTACCCTCGCGACCAGTCATCTCTGAACGCGCTTGCATGGGATAAGCAAGTGGAAAAGAGGTATCCTCTTTTCCACTTGCTTATCCCATGCGTATAGCGTGTCATTTATTTTCAGCTTATCGAAAAGAAGCACAACCTTATCACCGCAAGCTGGGTTTGGTTGCGAAGACTCCCATAACTTCCTGCGCGTTTCACGAACTGCGACTGAAAAATCCTCCGACACCGATAGGTCTGTGCCTTTGAGCTTTGAACAGTTGCGCAGAACTGTCATTTTTTCGGCAAAATCAAAAAACCGCAGCATGACGGGTCGATGCCGATTAGCTAACCTTTTTCCAACGCGATGGTCGCGCTCCACAGTCTGTACTTTTACTTTCAGTAAATGGTTAAAGATTTCGTTTTCGACATATTTCTTCAAAGATGCGGGGCCTTCATCGCTACCTTCTGGGATACCATATATAACAATGTTGTTACGGCGGCTTCTGTTCTCTAAGTCGTCCATTTTACTCTATAAATGTGCGACTTCTTTTGAACCGCATTAACAGTTCTTTCACACTTTTCAACGTTTTCTTTGCAGCCTTTGAGTGTTGCAAGCGTGTTCTCAATGAGAGACAGGCGTGTTTGGACGCCCTGCATTCCGATTTGAAGTTCAGTTTGGGAGGCCTTAATTTCTGTGACGGTATGTAAAATCTGCTGCAGAACATCAGAATCAGGATTAAGATTACCTTTTACATCAGAATCAGGACCTGGGTTTTCCTCTATGTCGCCACACATAATTAATTAGCAACAAGTGAACCATACGAGATACATTCATACAACATGACCACAAACAGGCAGGGCTCGGCAACACCACAAGGCATGCACAGCTAGTTCTAAAACACTTCGTAGAACGATATTTTTCACCAACCTGTACACAGTAGAGCACGAAAGTTAGCATCGTGAGCCTTGCGGTGCCATCGAGCCCACTGAAGGGTGGAAGCAGGCGTTGTCCCAATTTATGCTGGTCCTGGGAGGTCGCCGGAGTTGTTGGATGGCCGAAACATTTATCAAGATGGATCACGTTGGGCGTTGCCGCGTCAAACCACAAGAGCGATACGGTTGCAACAGGGGCCAGGCCAAGTTGATACGATGCTGTCGATGTCACAGACGCAGTGTATCTGAACGGGGCCGGAAACGAGGCATCACCGCGCAAACAGGGTCCCAAGAAAACCTGTACACAGTAGAGCACGAAAGTTAGCATCGTGAGCCTCCCGGTGCCCCCGAGCCCACTTAAGAGAGCACAGGCAACGCTGTCTGAGCGTCAAAAGATGACGAATGAGCGTATGATGCCCTTAGTTGGGACTCGGAGTTGCGTTTATGCCGGGGATCCTTCAGCCACAGGGCTGAGTACGTCCGGGAGTAAGAGCGAGCGAAAAAGGGTTTATTCTACATATTTACAGTGGCTCCGAATATGGAAGCCCACTCCATGGGGGAGAACTTTGAAAGTCTCAGCTCACTACATGTGAACCGTGCGAACAGGGTCTGCAAAAAACCAAAAGACGTATCGGCCGAATACAGCACATGCATGGGGACCGGTTTCGACCGCTGAGCTGAGCGGTCGTGCCTCACATCGGCTCAGTCTTTCCCAACTCCCTACGGTGAAATTTCGACTGGAAATGACCTGAAGACGGCTGTAAACGGTCAGTGAAGGTGTTCTGCACCCGTACGCACCATTTCTCGAGACTTTCCGATCATTATTTGCGTCAGAGCAGCCTTTTTCTCTCCGAGACGGGCGACGCCACGCGAAGCCTACTTGGGGCCTAACGCGCCTCACCTCGCCGCCGCGGGCGCCGGTGAGTCCTCAGCCTGCCGGCGTCTCCAAGACCCCGCCCGACGTCATGGAATCGTCCGACAAGACGGCGTACCGTGTTGAGGGTGACGATATTTCCCCGCAAGAATTTGCCAACGACCCGCGTTGGAAACGTGCCATCAACGCACGCAAGGTGGCATACCCAACTCTTCGAACCTAGGGTGCCTTGATGCCCGCGCGCGCCGCTGAGGGTGAGGACACGCGCGTCGTCTGCTACGGCGGCCGCCATTACGCCGCCCGCCGCAGCTGGGTAGCATGCGAAACGCGGTACCGCTTGCGGTGCACGGATACGTTCGGAAACCAGTACACGTTAGCGAGCTTGTTGTATTTTTTTAAAGCTTGGACAACGCTTAGTGCTGTTGTTCCCTAAATGCTCATTTAGAGAATGATGTACTTCATGTAAGCTGACGTCCTGTGCAAGTGTTATGCGCGAGAGGTTGACGTAGACTTCGTTATATTAAAAATGATTCATCTTGCTTAGGCCGGAAAGAACAGTTTCGATAGTGTAAACCCTTACTTATTTTCCTCGGAAACTCTGCATTCCAAGTACACAATCGTTTGAAGTACTCATATACATGTCAGCAACAGCAGTATATGTATCTTAGCACACAAATTTTAGCGTTGCGAAGCTACCTGAGCGCGATTATCGTGGCTTATTTTGCTAAGTTTACAAACAATTTACTCATTTGTTATAAATGGCATCATACGTATTGTACACAGGCTAAAGTACCGAGGCGCAATATGGTGCAAATAGCCTGGTAAGATAAAATGACAGCTTCTTTATCATTAGTATGCTTACTCGAAGGATTGGAATAAATACTGAACATTATGTATATATATATATATATATATATATATATATATATATATATAAAACACCTGCCGTTTCCCTATTAATATATCACGTTCGGTACCACCTCCCCCGCCTCACCATTTAAAGCATGCGCTGTGCTGGCTTACCTGACACATACATGTTAGCGATCTACCTTTATGAAACGACACCCGGCAATTCCAGTGTACAGGTCATTTATTTGTGTGCATAAGTGCTCCGCTGACAGAAGCAATGTCTCCAATAAAATGCTCCATGGCAGAATTAGCTGAGGACTGCCACTGGTCGCTTCACAGTGATCGTCAATGAGTAAAAAAAAAAAGAACTGCGTAATGATTTAAGACCGGGAGAGAAGGACAGTCATCGACGTTTCTCTCAGTGACTTCACATGCAATAACTTGCTTCCATCTTTGGTTAAGACCACCTAACATAAATACAAGAGCATGATTCGCAGGATCTTCAGGCTTCGGGGGAAGAGTTACTTCTCCGAGAAGTATGTCTTCAGCACGGTCTAGCTCGAACCCCGGCACTATTTTCATTTCATCCAAAAAAATTACGCAGTCCTTTTCCACATCCTCCATAGTCTCAGCTTTGCATTTCATAACATCGATCACTTCGTGAAGAATGCCTCGAGGCCCTCGAACCAGCACGAAATGCCGACACGGGTGCTTTTGTATTCTATATAACACGGCGGCCTCCTATCTAACGCATTTGCTTACAGTGGGGTCGTTCCCCCGAATGGCCCGGACACTACGTTGCACGACGTTTTACTGCCCGACGTTTGTCTACGCACCCAATAAAGAAATAATAGTTCGCTAAGTAATGCTGGCTAATCAAATTACCATGCATTCTAAAAAAAATTATGTTTACTTAAGCTGCAAATGGATGATGTTTTCGACGAAAGTCACTTGTCGCGTTTGATTTGTACTTCTTTTTGGGTCTCTTGGAAAGCGGTACAGCTTCCAGCCGTTCCTGGAATGGTTGGTGCACTGCGGCACGCAACACCCGGGCATGGTGACGGAAGCGAGCGCGTAAAACTGGAGGGAAACGAGCACCGACCTAACAACAAAACGCACGCCACGTACAAGTGACCGGTCGGGGGCGTCAAAATGGCGGCCACGCTGCCGCCAAGGTCGAGGAGGCGGCACCTGCCCCTTCAAAAGCTGACACCACTCTAAGCGGGGGCGCGCGCATCGAGGCACTCTATTCGAACCGAGACGCCGGAGCCGCTCCTGGCCACCCAACTTCGACAACCCAAGGATCTTGCCGAACCGCCGTCAATCCAAGCAGGCAAGCCTCACTTTCTGAAACCTAAACGACATGCTCCACTTCCTAAACTTCCAACCACGGACCTAAAGGTGATATTTCGTCCGAGAGGAGGTCTCGACATCCGCCAATGCAATGGGGCATGCTGCTCCCCCTGATCTGCGGCGCTGCCCAAATCAACTATCAGGAAGCTCGGCTTCATGATCGGCTCCGATTGAACCCACATAACAACTCTTTCACCATGAGCACACCATGTGAAGATCGGGCCAAGCGCTACGTGAGTACACAAGTGCTCCAAATCCAAGACCAACAGTACCCAGTGCGCGCGTATATTGCAGCACCGGATGATGCCTTGAGGGGCATTCTTTACAACGCGATTTACAATCAGTCGCAAGAAGACATCTTTCAAGACCTCACTACCATGAATCGCAGTCCGAACTTCACCATCACGGACGCTCGTCCACTCGGTAACACGAAGTCGATCCTGATCACATTCGTGAACGCTCGTGTGCTACCCAAACAGCTCACCTTCTATGGAGCAGTGTACATGTGCCACCCCTTCAAAGTGAAGATGGAAGCGTGCTTCAACTGCTGGAAGCCCGGGCACCATGCGGACGTTTGCCCCCTTCCACTCTCTCACAAATGTCACAGGTGCGGAGAAGCACATCAAATCATCGACCAACCCGTGTGTGAACCAAAATGTATCCTCTGCAACGGGCTCCACTTCACGGGCTCAAAAAACTGTAAAGTGCGCTTCGAGAGGGCAGGCAACCCCAAGCCAAGCCGGCTAACGGGACACCAACAGCCCCCCTCGATCACCAGCGTCCCCCCCGAGGCATTGAACTCGCACGACTCCCGCAGCAAGTTTCGATCCAGCTCAAAGACAAACAGCGGCTCCCCATCCAGATCTAGATCAAGATCCACAACCCAAAAAGGCAGAAGAAGAAGCCGTTCATCTTCATTTCCTCCACTCCCGGCCGCAAGGACCAGCCCGCCGAAAAACAGGTGAGCTGGAAACCGCGATCTCCCTCACTAGCTAAAGAGAACGCTGAGCTCAGAGCACAACTACTACAACAAAGCCAGGAAATAGCTGAACTTAAACAACAACTCCAACTTCTCCTAAAACGAGATCTATCTATCAAACCCGCGGAAAGCGCCGCAGTCCAAACACAAATGGAGATTCAGGTCTGTAAAGCTCCTATCCCCCCCCAGTCAGCGTCCTCAACAAGCGCAGCATCCCCAGTCACAAACCCCCCGCAAAAAAGGAAAGCACAGTCAGAATCAGAGGCCGCACTTCCAATGGAGACTGATTCCCTAACCGCCATCACCGCCGCTATCCAAAGTGTGCAGGCAAACCTAATTGCGATGCAGAAAGACAACACGGCATGGATGACGAACATTTCCAACCGTTTGACAGCGCTCGAGCAGCGTCAGGGCACGCAAGAGGCCACGATGTCTCAAATGCAGACCCAACTAAATGGGCTCCTATGCACCAAACCGCCAGGCTCGGCTAGGGCTGAACAACCCCCCCTAGTACAACATGGCTGCACGCCGTAACGTAATCCAAGTGTGGCAGTGGAACTGCAGGAGCTTCCGAACTAAACGGAACAACCTTCAGCTTCACTTGCAAACACTACCAGACAGTCAACTCCCCACAGTCATCGCGTTACAGGAAACACAATGCAAAGTGAAACTACGGATCTACACCACGCATGAGCCAACATCACATCAAACGCCTCGAACGGCGATACTCGTACACAGAAACTACACGGCCATAGAACACCCTTGGGCGTGGATGAGCTGGATGGACACGTGGTAGAACTCCTACCGAGAACCCGGCAGGGGCGGAGTTTGTTCATCCTTAACGTCTACAGTCCACCCAAAATCCTGCAGGCCCGCTGATCGCGGGACTTCGAAAAACTCTAGATATCAGCGGCAGGCAACCCCTAGTTGTGGTGGGAGACTTTAATGCCAACCACACAAGCTGGGGGTATAAGAAGAACTGTAGGAAAGGCACTACACTGTGGACTTTCATTCAGAATGAAGGCCTCTCACTTATCAACGACCTTGATCACCCCACACGCATAGGTAACAGTATCCAGCTGAACACTAGCCCAGATCTAACCCTTACGAAGAACATCAACCACAGCAAGTGGTCCAACACCCACACATCGCTGGGTAGTGACCATTTTATTATCAGCTCGGAAATTCCTACTCAAAACCTAGCACAACGATCCAAACGTACGGCTGAAATTGTGGACTGGGACAAATTCCGTGATATCAGAACTTCAGCTCCTGAATCAATAGCAGACTTGGACTCATGGCTACATACCTTAACCCAGGACGTGCAAAAAGCTACATCACAGATACCCACCCCGCCCGACACGGACGTTGTGGACAGCCGCATATTACACCTATGGGAGGCGCATGCTAGTATACAGAAACGATGGCTCGCTAACAAACACAACAGATCCCTCAGGCAGAAGATCGCAGCACTAATTAAACAAATAGAAGCTCACGCAGGGCATCTAGCTCAACAGCAATGGGACCAGCTATGTGACCGAATGAGTGGAAATCTACGGCTCAGGGATACTTGGACCTTCCTTCGTTGCCTGCTCGATCCAGACCACACAAAAACAACTCAAAGAAAGAACATCCACAGAATCCTGCATAAGCTCCCCATGCACGACCAAGAACTCCTCAACAACTTAAGGACGCAATACCTCACCACCACAGACAGGACACCGCCACCCGACTACACAGGCCTGCCCAACCCCGCATTAGATGAGGACATCTCACCATGGGAAGTCAGGGCGGCCATGCACAAACTCCGAACAACATCTGCGCCCGGCGCAGACAAAATAACTAACAAACTGCTTAGAAACTTGGATGACCGTTCCATCCAGGCAGTCACGTCCCTCTTCAACGAATGCTGGTCTAAAGGGGAACTCCCAACACAATGGACGCATGCAAAAGTCACGTTCATTCCAAAACCCGGCAAACCATTAGACCTAAAAAATCTCCGACCAATTTCCCTGACCTCCTGCTTGGGGAAACTGTTTGAACACGTGATCCTTCACAGACTACAAGAACACATGCAAGAACATGATCTGTTCCCACACACCATGATTGGCTTCCGCAGCCACCTCGCCACACAGGATGTAATGCTGCAACTTTCAGAGGAAACCCTCCACCCCCGTCATGCCAAACGCATGAGGGCTATTCTTGCACTCGACCTCACCAAAGCCTTTGATAACGTGCAACATTCGGCAATCCTGGATGCTCTATCCAACCTGAACGTTGGGAGCCACACACATGCCTACATCTCGGCATTTCTCAGTCACCGTACAGCAGAGCTCTCTCTTGGACAACTCTCCTCAGACTCATTTCCACTAGGCAGCAGGGGAACACCGCAAGGTTCGGTCCTCTCTCCCTTACTGTTTAATATTACTCTAATACCCATGGCGAAGGCGCTGGCACAGGCACCGAACTTATCCTACTCAATCTATGCCGATGACATTACTCTATGGACAACCATAGGTAATGCAGGGGAAATGGAGGAGACACTCCAGGCAGGAGCCAATATAGTGGCGGAACAAGCTGAAGCGGTTGGCCTAGCTTGCTCTCCAACCAAATCTGAACTCCTAGTTCTACATCCCCCCAAATGTCGCACAGACATGAGACCCCCACCGAAAATTGAAATCCTCCTTGACAACCACCTCATCCCAGAAGTAGACCATGTGCGGATTCTGGGACTCGTAATCCAAAACAACGGTAAGAACACGTCCACTATAAAGAAACTCACCAACACGGTACATCAAACCATGCGCTTGATCAGACGCATCGCCAATCGACACAGAGGCATGCGAGAACATGACCTCCGCAGGCTGATCCAGGCGTTCGTGATCAGTCGGGTGGTGTACTCCCTTCCCTACCTCTACCTCACGATGACCGAGAAAGAAAAGATCAACGTCTTAATCAGGCAAGCATACAAGACAGCACTCAACCTACCACGACATACGTCCAATGCACGCTTACTCCTCATGGGAGTGCACAATACACTGGACGAACTCGTGGAAGCTCACAAGACGGCACAGGTTGAACGCCTCTCTTCCACCGGCACAGGCCGGTACATTCTCACAACCTTGGGGCTCAACCCCACGACATCAGTACGCCATACGTATCCCAGCCCCAGAGAAGTGCAGGATCTTCTCACGATTCATCCGCTCCCTAAAAATGTCCACTCGGTCCATCACCAAGCTCGGAGAGAATCCCGAGCAAAAGCCCTACACAAGCACCATCTACACAACACTGGGGCGGTATATGTAGATGCCGCCCAATACACTGAACACAGAGCCTTCGCGCTAAGCGTCGTCTCTAACATGCTAACTCCAATAGCAGCAGGAACAACGCAAGCTCACGCCTCACTGGAGGCAGAAGAAGCTGCCATCGCCCTCGCTATCTCCTCCACAACTGCCACATTAATATTTAGTGATTCGAAAACAGCGATTCGGAACTTCTCAAAAGGCAGGCTACATGAGCCAGCCCTCCGAATTCTCAATTCTTCGAGACCCCCTCCTAGACCAATTGAACTCCTCTGGGTACCGGCGCACGCGGGCAACCCTGGGAACGAAGCGGCCCATCACTCTGCTCGAGCGTACGTCAACCGGGCAGGGCCAGCTACAGACCCAGATAGCACGCGAGACCGCCTGGTCACATACAATGAAATTACCCTACACTATCGGGAGCAGCGCCTCCAATATCCACCTCCTCATAAGTCGCTGACCAAATTCGAACAAGTGACCTGGAGGCAGCTCCAATCTCGCACATTCATATCCCCAAATCACTTAGCTCTGATACACCCAGGCCTCTATTCACCGGAATGCATCCTATGCGGTGTCCCCAGAGCAGACTTTCATCATATTCTATACATTTGCTCTGAGCTCCAACCACCATCCGATTGGCAATTAACAGACCTAGGGAGATGGGAGATCGCGGTGTCCAGCTCCGACCCGGCTGCTCAAAAGCAGCTGGTGGGCTGGGCTTTGAGAGTCGCCGAGGGTCACAAGCTCACGGCCACCCTACGAGACCTAGAGCCGACCCACTCGTAGGTTGTATATAAGGCTCAAATATTAAATGTTTTCCACCACCACCAGCACATGCATGGGGAACTCTCAAAAAGTTGTCGCAGTTTCACCTGAAAGGCGAAGCATCAATTGCGATAGCAAATTTGTAGAGAGCTATACGGAGTAATGATATTAGCTTTATCAGCTGTATAAATTTGGACATGCAGCAGCACCGGCAACGCGCAGAACTGTTGTCGACGCCGTCGGCGTTTTTCCCGCGTTCGCTCAAAATGCCTGCGGCGTTGGTGACTGTTGCCGGAGCCTCTGATATAAATAGGCATTTGGTGCCGCAGCTAAACGTCGTCTCCCTTCCCTCCCCCTCCCCCCCTCCCCCACGGCCTCTCGCGCGTCGAAAGAAGGCGCGTTTGCTCTACATATATGATGATTGTAAAGGAGGAAAGAGACGCCTACTTCTGCAGCCCTTAAGGAAGCACGGCGCAGAACGCGCGTTTGTTCTCCGCCGTGCGTTCACTCGCCGTGAAAGAGCGCGTCCCTCGCGCCCTTTCACTCGCACATACAGCGTTCGGCGGCGCGCGGCGACGATTTCATCTCGATTGACGTCATACGGAACCTCACGGCGACGGCGACGGCGACGGCGACGGCAACGGCGACGGCGACGCCGACGGCAGAAATCTGATTTTGAGTGTCCATATAATTGCTATCGCAATAAAAGCGGCTACCCTGACTCGTTTGCGCGCTCCGTGGAACGTCAGCTAACACTTCAAGCACGCACCGATAGCACGCGTCCTAAGAAGCGTGCTCCTGTGCCGTATGTCCCTGGGATCAGCGAGCACTTGGCGCGTGTTCTACGCCCCTACAGTGTACAAGTAGCGCATGTTCCTACAAAAAAGTTGAGACACTCCCTTGTAAACATAAAAGACAAGCTACCAAAAGAAAAATTCCCGGGTGTTGTCTACAGCATCCCATGGGCAGACTGCGATCGAAGTTACGTCGGCGAGACAGGCAACTTTTCGCCAAGACTCAAGCAACACATGTATGATGTAAGAAAGAAGCACGTAACTTCAAATGCTCTTGCCGAACACGCAGAAGCGACTCGTCATGAAATAGACGGGGACAGCGCAAAGATAATAGAAAAAGAAAAGAACTGGACTTCTCGGCTTTTGCGTGAATCCCTGACAATTCAGACCACCGAACACACACTTAATCGCAACGACGGCAACTTTCCCCACGTGTACACACATTGCTTACGTCACATCTTAAAGCCTACATAACCATACCATTTCCGCTTTCACCTTCATTGTGAACAAGGCTCCCGTGCGGGAGCCGTAACGTCTTATTATATTTTTTTCAACTTTCGTGGTCGGTGTCCGTTTTAATTGTTGCCACTACATGTCTGAGCACATATAAGAACACGTCAGGACACACCACTGCCCCCAAGGTGTCTGCTTACAACACAGTCATATTGCCTAGTTGACCTGACTAGGGAATCTGATGACCTCGGTGCGGCCAATAAGAGGGGTCGTATTGTTCACATATTCACAGAGCTCCGCCTATAATGTTGCACCCTCGGAAGCAAGGAAGAGGCAGTCTGGAAACAGGGGATTTACACTCGCTCCACGAAAGTCGGCCACTTGGTTTCTTGCTCTCCGTGACGGTCATCTTGCCAGGGTCGGGAAAGTGAACCTCGTGCTGGTCCCCGCTTCCACGAAGGGTTGTGGTCGCTTCGTGAACTTTTTGTCATCGCGTCCCAGCCGCTGTCGGGCACTGTCGCCGTCTGGGCGACGCTGATGAAAGGGCCTGCCTCGATGGAAACAACCAAAGAATGCACCCGGCCGATTCGGGACGCAACACCTGTATCTGCATTTTGAACGTTGCTTTTAGAAATGACAAATAAAACTTGAGCGTACTAGAAGTTACAGCTTCAGTGATATTGTGAACAATCATTAGGAATCACTCGGAAGCAATATTTTTTAATAACAAAGCTGTTTAAGCCAGCCGTAATATGTGGTTTGTATCAAGAAAATGCGGCGCCGTTGCCATGGCAGCCAGGAGGGCGGCGACACCCAGGTGGACGGCGCGGCGCATGCGCACGCGGACCCCCACCTCTCCGGACCCCTACCTCTCTTATCTCCGTGGCGCGCTGTGCCAGGAGAAAAAAAATGTCACAGTTTCGCCCTAAGGGCGAAGCAATGAATGCGATAGCAACACAGCAATGTCCTACGAAGTAAGGTGAGCGGCTTTGGTAGCAATATGAATTGTAGTAAACATGAGCTGATCAAGTAAGCAGGTGTGCTGCGGCGTAAGTAGACCGACATGAAGAGAGACTCGATGACCACGAGAAGGTGCGTGTGAAGGCGAGTGTGGTGGTGTTGATGAGAAGCGCTTCCCGTGGGCAGCGCGTGCGAAGGGACACACCTGTAGCGCTGCACTGCCGATCCGGGCAGCATTGCATGTGTAGCGTGCGTTGGAAAATGTGACCCGACTATTACTAACGGAATGAACAAGCGTGGTGTGAGCGCGCACAAGCAAACATAAATAGATCACACTGAATGACCGCAGACAACGACTGTCAAAACGCTGGCAGCAAGCGCATATACGTCGCAGCGGGCGAAGGTACGTGCGGTCTATCGCTTCAACGGAAACTGAGCGGCGAATGCACAGCGCGTAGAAAAGGTCAGAGCCGTGTGGAGATAAGAGACAGTGCGGCCGGCGAGCGACGAGCGCGGTTGGTGGCAGAGTAGAAGTGCGCCCCCCCCCCCCCCCTCCCGCTCCCTCCGGCGCTGCCGTCCCGCTTCCTTGCTTGCGCGTGGGAGATTGAGTGGGAAGTTCCCCTTGCGCCCGGTTGCAAGATAGGCCTTTGGTGCCGGAGCGCAGCGTCACCCCGCCTCCCTCCCTCCCTCCCTCCCTCCCATGCCCACACGCGCGCTGGTCGCGTTTGCTTTCCGCCGTGCGTTCGCTCTCCGTGATAGCGCGCGTCCCCCGCACGCTACCGCTCGGGCATACGGCGCGCGGCTATGATGTTATCTATACGGAACCTCACGGCGACGGCGACGGCGACGCCGACGGCAGAAATCCAGTTTAAGTGTCCATGTAATTGCTATCGCAATAAAAAAAAGGCGAAAGCTTGCACTAGGCCGCGCAAAGTTCAAGACACATCGAAGCTGGCCGATTCATTGCGTCTCTTGGTGGTAGCTAGGTTGAACATGGCTATGTCGAGGTTTAAACTTGGTTGTAGCTAGGCCTATATTCGTGTACGTCATCTGTGCTAGTACTGGAAAGGCTGTGGTAGTACTGGAAAGGTGCGCGGCAGTAACGCTACGATGCGGGGCAGCACGACGTCATACCAGCTGTGGCGGCGGCGATAGCGCGGCGGTACAGCTGGTGTCCTGTCTCTTCAAGACAGGACACAAGGGAAGAACCACACAGACACGGCGCTTACTATCAACTGCGTCTTTATCGTCTCGCTGAGCCTTTTATACAGACAACTAAGCCAACTAAGGGTGGAAGGAAAAAACCTTTGCGCAGTACGCGTTCTTGTTACAATGCAGTGCTAATATATTTCTTTCTTGGACAGCTTTAGAAACGGGGTGCTCATGCAATCAACACTGAAGCGGTTAACCTCAAAAGCCTCTAAAATTTCCCTGGTGCATTTATCAGTGTGTCTATGCAGTGGTTTACTTTGGGACAGTATACACGTACTATCAGCAAAAAAGTTTACGAACCAAGGGCTCTGAGAAAAAATGTCACAGTTTCGCCCTAACGGCGAAGCAATGAATGCGATAGCAACACAGCAATGCCATACGAAGTAAGGTGAGCGGCTTTGGTAGCAATATGAATTGTAGTAAACATGAGCTGATTAAGTAAGCAGGTGTGCTGCGCCGTAAGTAGACCGACATGAAGAGAGACTCGATGACCACGAGAAGGCGCGTGTGAAACGGTGGTGTTCATGAGAAGCGCTTCCCGTGGGCAGCGCGTGCGAAGGGACACACCAGTAGCGCTGCACTGCCGATCCGGGCAGCATTGCTTGTGTAGCGTGCGTTGGAAAATGTGGCCCGACTATTACTAACTGAATGAACAAGCGTGGTGTGAGCGCGCACAAACAAACATGAATAGATCACACTGAATGACTGCAGACAACGACTGTCAAAACGCTGGTAGCAAGCAGCGGGCGAAGGTACGTGCGGTCTATCGCTTCAACGGAAACTGAGCGGCGAATGCACGGCGCATAAAGGTCAGAGCCGTGTGGAGATAAGCGACGGTGCGAGCGAGCGACGAGCGCGGTTGCTGGCAGAGTAGAAGTGCCCCCCCCCAGCTGCCTCCGGCGCTGGCTTCCCGTTTCCTTGCTTGCGCGTGGGAGATTGAGTGCGTTCGCTCTCCGTGATAGCGCGCGTCCCCGCACGCTTCCGCTCGGGCATACGGCGCGCGGCGAAGATTTTATCTATAGGGAACCTGACGGCGACGGCGACGACGACGGCGACGCCGACGGCAGAAATCCGGTTGAAGTGTCCATATAATTGCTATCGCAATAAAAGCTGAATATCTCTGCAGCCTCAAAACGCAGCCTGGTTTTCCCAATTCCAGCCTCTATTGGTACACGTGAACAACATTGTAATGAACGGTCTTACTTGGGACTTTTAAAGGCTGCTCGGATATTTAGCGTTTTCTGAGATCCCGTGGTGCGTAAACTTTCTTGGTCGATAGTACATCCACACTGCCGACAATGCAAGGCAACATTTTCACAGATTGCAAGTTTCTTTACATTATTGTCATGCTCTCTTAGCCTATCGCTGTTAGATCTGCCTGACTGGCAGACATATCGTTTTCCTCATGTCAACGGCACCGAATACACTAACTCTTGCACACAGTCAACAAAACGGTTTTGCGCTGGGTCATGCACGCTCGTTGCATGCGGGTGTCGGAATTGACCTTAGCGGACAAGCCTGACCGATCCTTTTAGGGTTTCGACTGGTGTAGGTAAGGCAGCACAACCACTTGCCTGCCATCTATTGTGACAACGTTTCGGTTGGCGTCATTGCGCTTCCTTAGTAAACAACTCGCCGCAGAAATCCGCACGTGTCCAGGATATCCTGCAGCCAAAAGGCGATGCAGTAGCTGTCGGGTGCACAAGATTTGTCGATTCCATTCCAAAACCAATGCGGCACAATGCTTCTTTTCCCCAGTTCAGTGTGCGCCGGTGAAAACGGGAGCAATTGCTTCTTGCCTCGTGGTTCGTACGACCAGCCTTTGGCCGAAAACAAGTTTCAAGAATTCATTTTCCAGCATTTCGCGGGTTAAAATCAAGGGCTTCAAGCACTCACGAAAAACCGCAGGACACATCTGCACATTCGAATTGTAGTCGACATCTTGAGAATCTAAGAGCGCCAAGTAATCATCTACCTAACTAAAGGTCTTGACAACGTATCAACTTCTCAGAGCGGAGAGCGGCATTCTGTCATAGTGAGCTAAGTATATAGGTGACTTAAGATGAATGAACATAGTATCGTCCCCAGAAGTAACATTTCGACAGCTGATTGTGAAGGCGCACTGCAGTGCGCAATGCCGAACGTTAGTTCATTGTGCGGCAGGGAGAAGTACCTAATGTCAACAGAAAAAGCTCTGAGGTCTTTGCTAAGGGTTATCCTTAAGCAAGGTAATCACGTGGTCCAAGTTAAAGGGTCGTGAACAGTAATAATTTTGAGCTTTACTTGTACAAAGCTGGAAACCGCCCTCTGCCAGCAGCCCTGCTCTGTAATACGAAACGGACAACCAACTTTTGTGGGTCTTAGCGCTAAAGAACACGAGACAAACCGTCTTTCTTATCAATAGAGCGAGCCAGTGCATCCATTTTCACATCATGACACAAACGTCGTGCCGTTTGTTCCTTTCGTCCATTGTGTGCTTTCTTTTCGCGGTCTTGTTAGTACTGCCTTAGTTCTCTGTATAAAAGAAGTTCCGCAAGATAATAACCACGCAGTCAGTCAGCGTATTGTGTGTGTGGTTCTTCCCTAATTGTGACCCGTCTTGAAGCGACGTTTTTTTGTGATATTATATAAGTTATTTCTAATTCTGTTTAATTATTTGAACAAATTACGTCCATTAAGTGGAATGAGAAATCCTAGTCTACGCCCAATGCCATTATGTAAGCTTACAAATTTATGTTGAATTTATTTATTTATTTATTTATTTATTTATTTATTTATTTATTTATTTATTTATTTATTTATTTATTATCTATTGCGAGGCCATCACAACCACCGCCATCGGTCGCTAATCCGCCCATTTAGAGAAAAAGTTTGGAGGCCCCTAATTTAGAGTTTCAAAATGTAGACTTGTATCCGAACATGTCTCTTGTAAGTGGTTACCCTGACACGTTATGTGTTTTCTTTTTCTTTTTTTGCGCATTTCACTTGCCACCAGGGGTCCGAGTGGGGCGACCGTTCTTCATATAGGCTTCCGCATTTCAAGGCAATTAGTGCAGTTAATTACATCGGATCTTGGCAAGAGTGCTGGTATTCGAAAGAGCAAGTGACGTCTGTGGATACAATTTTGGAATGAGCAGTTTCCGGCAGTTCACAAGCTTTCCAAAGTTTGATTTGAGCATATACCCGACCAGCGATGAGCCGGCGCCGCCACATGGCCTCTCCGCTTGGCCCAGCCGTACGCTCGGCGATGGCCTCGTTACCGATGGCGCCGCCGAAAACACCACCGAGAAACGATCAGGAGGCGAGCGGAAGCGAGATGCACGTAGAGCAAAGTGGAGCATTGGCGAAAATACCGGCAGGATTAATGGGAGCGCCACAGATGTGGATAAATGTCGTCGCAGGCAAGAACAAACCAACAAAAGGGAATGAAATAAAAGAAGCAACAACCGATAACGCCGCAATTACGACCAACCTGCAGAAGATGCAACCAAGTAAGAAGTATAGACCACCAGCCCTACCGGAGATGGATTACAAAGTCATCTACAGACCTCAAGCAGGCCTAAAACTATCCAAATGGTCCAACCTGGCTGTGGCGCGCAAGCCCTGGTGGGAGCCAGCAACACGCCAGTTGTAAATTCTACTCCAAGGTGACAACTCGCGCGCAGTGAGCTTACAACACGAGCATGGCTGACTACGAAATACTCAAATTCCAGTCACAGGTGAAGAATATAAAGATTGGAACCAACATCTGCAGCCCATATGTGAAGGCACTGGCAGATACGTTGATGAGAGTCGTACACGGAGCCGGAAATGTTGGAAGCCGAAGTAGCTACGATGATACGGAAGGACGCCTACGAAGCTGTCGGAGTGAGAATGCTAGGGAGAAGGTTATCCGCGGTGATATACTTTGACGGAACACACGTATCCTTCTACGTCAAGGTGGGCAGCACAATCATCATCATCAGCCTATATTCATGTCCACTGTAGGACGAAGGCCTCTCCCTGTGATCTCAAATTACCCTAGCCTTGCGCTAGTTGATTCCAACTTGCGCCTGCAAATTTCCTAACTTCATCACACTACCTAGTTTTCTGTCATCCTCGACTGTGCTTTCCTTCTCTTGGTATCCATTCTGTAACTCTAATTGTCCACCGGTTATGCATCCTACACATTACATATGGCCTGCCGGCTCCATTTTTGCACAATAACCGGTGCAAACCCTACAGGAAGACGATGCAGTACTGCAAGACGTGCGGCGAGATCGGCCACAGGCAGGGCTTATGCCCGAACCCCAAGAACAACCTGTGCTGCAAATGCTGCAAGGAGAAACAATCAGAGAATCACGAATGCTATCCCAAGAGCAAGACGAGTGGTTTACCGAATGAAACGGCCAGCGGAAAGTGCAAGAAGTGACTCAAGTCGGTACTCCGTCCTTTCCGAGTGAGGGGAAAAAAGCCGGAGATCGGCATGGTAATCGGGTTCGGGACACGGGCAGAAGCGACGTCAACCCCAGGAGTTCAAGCCCCTCGGCCTCAACCTCTACTCGAGCAAGGACTCCGTCGAGATGAAGGTTCCGATCGATATCCTGGTCCAGATCGAGATCCTAGTCAACATATGACTCGAGGTCCCAGTTAACTAAACCTAGGGGGAGACAGGCGAGCTTGGCCGAGATTGCAGAAAACTCGAAGCAATTCACAGATCTTCCAGATGAAAAAAATTCGTGTGTCCGCAACATTCATATGGGAACAGATTACCAGCGAAGCTGTTTAGGCTGCATACATGGGCTGCATACGTGGACTGCATACATTATGAAATAATTTTTTTTTTTCATGCGGCACCGCACTACGCCGACCCAAGCGCCGCCGCGGTCACCGCACCTCCCATGCATCTGGCGCCGCCACTGCTGCAGCCGCCCCGGCACCTCCGACGCGCGTGACATTATAACCACAGAAGCGCCGGCCACGTGAACAGGCGCCGTGGCCACAACCGCTGCTGCAGCCGCGCCGGGACCTCCGACGCGCGGGAGGGTATAACCACACCACGCGCACAGGCGCTGTCGTCACACTCTTTCCCCCACTCCCCTACCCGCCTCCATTCCTGTCCACGCGCCGCGATACGGACGTCAGCACGTATGCCGCCCAGGGCAGCCCCTACCGCCTCCTACTGGGAACACAATGAAGGGGATGCATACGGGGGCTAGAGGTAAATAGCTTCGCTGTAAAAGGATGGGCTGGTATCGCAACTGCGAGAGACCGTGAAAAATCGGTTTAGACAATGGGCAAGCAAAGGCAATCAATATATACACACAAAATCAAACCGAGGAATACCTAAGACAAGCAGACCAGCAACTAATCAAGAAGATCCAGCTGATGCATGGAGCAACAACCTGCGTAAGTCGCGGTAAATGCGAAACAGCTGGAGGAGATGAGTATAAAATTGAACAGAGCCTGGAGAAGAATATATGACAGATGCTGTAGCAAAAACTGGAGCTAATCAGTGAAGCAGGCCAATTGAGACTCACTGTGCAAAACTTTGCAAAACTTTATGGCGCACGTCAACCAGGCGCAGTCACCACGCTCCACACCAAGATCGAAATCGTCCACAATGATCTCAACCAAAGCGTTACTGGCCTGAAAAAGGAGCAGGAACAGCAAGAAGCCGAAGCACCTGAAAAAAAAATGTCACAGTTTCGCCCTAAGGGCGAAGCAATGAATGCGATAGCAACACAGCAATGTCATACGAAGTAAGGTGAGCGGCCTTGGTAGCAATATGAATTGTAGTAAACATGAGCTGATTAAGTAAGCAGGTGTGCTGCGGCGTAAGTAGACCGACATGAAGAGAGACTCGATGACCACGAGAAGGCGCGTGTGAAACGGTGGTGTTGATGAGAAGCGCTTACCGTGGGCAGCGCGTGCGATGGGACACACCTGTAGTGCTGCACTGCCGATCTGGGCAGCATTGCATGTGTAGCGTGCGTTGGAAAATGTGGCCCGACTATTACTAACTGAATGAACAAGCGTGGTGTGAGCGCGCACAAACAAACATGAATAGATGACACTGAATGACTGCAGCCAACGACTGTCAAAACGCTGGCAGCGAGCGCATACGCCGCGCAGCGGGCGAAGGTACGTGCGGTCTATCGCTTCAACGGAAACTGAGCGGCGAATGCACGGCGCATAAAGGTCAGAGCCGTGTGGAGATAAGAGACGGTGCGGTCGAACGAACGACGAGCGCGGTTGTTGGCAGCGTAGAAGTGCGCCCCCCCCCCCTTTCCCTCCGGCGCTGGCTTCCCGCTTCCTTGCTTGCGCGTGGGAGATTGAGTGCGTTCGCTCTCCGTGATAGCGCGCGTCCCCGCACACTTCCGCTGGGGCATACGGCGCGCGGCGAAGATTTTATCTATACGGAACCTCACGGCGACGTCGACGCCGACGGCAGAAATCTGGTTGAAGTGTCCATATAATTGCTATCGCAATAATACACACGAGCGGTGGCTGGGCCAAGACAGCGTTCATTGCGCTGCTGCGTTCGCGACGGTTAGAGAGGACGGGTGGGGAGGAGGAAGCAGCGGCGATAACAGTTGCCGTCGTACGCTGGCGTGACATACTACAGCATCTCGTTCACCCTATACGGTAGAGCACTGCACGGGCCCGGGCCGGCCCGCGGGCCGGGCCGGGCCCTCCGAAGCGTTTGTCGGCGGGCTCGGGCCGGGCCCGGGCTTAAAGCCGCGTTAAAGCCCGGGCCGGGCTGGGGCTTGAGGCCGTGGGCCCGGGCCGGGCTCGGGCTTGAAGCCACGGGCCCGGGCCAGACTCGGGCCCGCTCATTGAAGGGCCTAATTAGGCCTTCGAACACACGCGACCGTTATGCATTGCATGTTTCAATGCATTCTGTGCCAAGCTGAAGTGACACGTGCAAGATGACTGTCATCATCATCATCAGCCTATATTTATGTCCACTGCAGGACGAAGGCCTCTCCCTGCGATCTCCAATTAACCCTGTCTTGCGCTAGCTGATTCCAATTTGCGCCTGCGAATTTCCTAACTTCATCACCCTACCTAGTTTTCTGCCGTCCTGGACTGCGCTTCTCTTCTCTTGGTATTCATTCTGTAGCTCTAATGGTCCATCGGTTATCCATCCTATGCATTACATGGCCTGCCCAGCTCCATTTTTTCCGCTTAATGTCAACTAGAATATCGGTTATCCGCGTTTGTTCTCAGATCCACACCGCTCTCTTGACTGTATATCTTATCAGATGACTATATCTTATCAAAGAAAATAGTAAAACAGATGGAGTTCTCATTTTTAACAGCGGAGGTGTTTCAGCCGGGTCTAATGTGTCCGCTGAAACCAAAAATGTCGGCCGATCCTGGCAGCAGTGCAGAAAGAGTCCGAGCGCAATAGCACATACACCTGTGAACTGGTTAAGTCTAGCTAAGAATGGTGGGGACTAATTGCATATCGATAGGAAATTGATAGCCAATCAATAGCTAGTCGATAATCGATCAATAATCAATAAATTCCTGAAAATGCTGGGGATGACTTTAGCCTAGCCCAAATACGTGGCCAATACCTTACGATAGCCAATCGACAGCCAATCAATAGCTAATCGATAATTGATCAATAATCAATAAATTCGGATAAGTTGGTAGTGCTTAACCTATCCCAAATACGTGGCCAATATATTGCAATAGACAATCGATAGCCAGTCAATAGCTAATCGATAATCAATCAATACTAAATCAATTCCGGGAAATGCTGGGGATGACTTGGTAGTGCTTAGCCTAGCCCAGAAGCCAGGACTAGCTGGTGCCCATCTTCTCTGCTGTCTCTTTAGCATTGCGCCGCCAGTGCAAGCTACGCTAATTTTTTTTCTTTTCCGCAAAAACAAACATTGTTTCCGCGTAAGGAAAAATAAATTATACAAAGAACCACTCCTGAAAGCATTTCCATGTTACCGCTTTTGCGATCGTACTATTACCAGTTTTAATACTATGGCATTATTTTAGCGCTAAGGCCAGTTACTTTTGTGCTTCAATGCATAAAACAGCGTGTTCCTCAAAAAGGTTAACTGGAACGCCCATGCATTTCGTCGGACACTTTGAAAGTTAGTATAGCGAAACTGGTTCAGCCCTGAGAATTCGTTCGAAGTGGATACACCTTGCGAACTCAGCGGCTATAATTCGTAGATTGAAAGATGTGCCGTAAAATAATTAATTAAAAAGTTAATTCGCGTAATTATGTTAAATATTCAATTAGGTCATCAATGTCAGAATTAGCTTGGAACTACATAAAACAATTAGCATCCTTAGAGTGTCGTCGCATTAATGCGAACACAAGAAATCCTGAAATATGCTCAATTCCATACTTCAGAACACTCTATAAGCTTCAGTCGTTAATACATTACCTACCATTCACTTTGAACAGATACAAAAATGGCGGTACTTTCAGTAAGAAAGAACTCAGCTGACATTTTGGTCGTTTGTAGTGTATCTGATGTGATTATTATTCTGCCTTTGTGTATGGTTCTGAGTATATAATGTAAATCCTGTTTCGTTTTCTTAGCAAATGTTGATCTTGTAAAATTCAGTCTCATGCTATGTTGTATAGGTGGGGTTGCGTTGTTTTGTATAGCTAGTATTGTTATTGTAGTGTTGTTTAAAATGCATTCTGTTAAAAGCTTTTCCAATTCTGTTAACTCGCCGTGACGCAAATATTCTTTGTCTTTCCGTGCATAGCTATTTCGTCTATGAGGAATTCCAGCGATAGCTAGAAATGTATGTGAATTATTGTGCATGTGTGCACACTGTTTACTGTGCTATTGCCTTGCCTGGTCTTTTGGGTCCCGTCAAGCTACATCATCATCATCATCATCATCAGCCTATTCATGTCCACTGCAGGACGAAGGCCTCTCCCTGTGATCTCCACTTACCCATGTCTTCCGCTAGCTGTTTTCAACTTGCGCCTGCAAATTTCCTAACTTCATCATCCCATCTGGTTTTCTGCCGACCTCGACTGCACTTTCCTTCTCTAGGTATCCATTCTGTAACCCTAATGGTCCACCGGTTATCCATCCTACGCATTACATGGCGTGCCCAGCTACATATGTAGGTTTTAGTCCAAAATGACCGTCCAGCATGTAAACTGGACAATAAATTGATTTGATTCGGTTGATTTCGTCGGACACTTTGAAAATTATTATCTCGAAACTGGTTTAGTCCTGAGAATTCGTTCCAGGTGGATATGCCTTGCGAACTCGGCGGCTATAATTCGTAGATTGAAAGATGTGCCATAAAATAATTAATTAAAACGTTAATTAGCATAATAATGTTAATTCTTCAATTAGGCGTTTTGATTTCTCGTGGAAATAATGGCCACCTCATCGAGTAGTGTAGATCAAGGATTATAATTGCGCTATCTGCCACAGGCAATCTTTAAAAATTTAGTTCAGCTAAAATGAAACGCCCTGTATATTTGCATGCTAAATGACATCATAGAACTATATTGTACAAATCAAGGTAAGTGCATGCGCACCACCAGAAAAATAGTAGCACAGGCAATGGGCCGGATTACTGATGTTCCCGTGGGAGAAACAAAGATTTCGGCCTTTTATTGCTTATATACTGCAGCTTATTAAACCTCTAGAAGGTGAGGCTGACAGATACGGCACAATCTGTAAGTAAAAAAAAAAAAAAAGATTTTTTTTTTTATTACACGCCGGGCCTGGTCATGCACACGCGGGCCCTAGCTAAGCTTAGTAATGAACGCCGGGCCCGGGCCGGGCCCGGGCTGGTCTCGGTCATGTACGCCCGGGCCCGGGCTGGGCTCGGGCCTCGTAAAGCGGGCCCGGGCCGGGCTTGGGCCGAAAAATCAGGCCCGTGCAGTGCTCTACTATACGGTGCATAGCGGTCTCGTGGTATTCGTGTCCGGCCCGACCCGCGCAGCGCTGGCGTCGGGGCGGCCGCGCTCAGTTCCGGTACTTGCCCTGGTGTCCCAAGCACTTGAGGGCTGGCGGTTGCTTTTTTGGCGCCCGGGGTCACAGGCTCCGTCGTCCAGGCTATGCTCCCACACTCGTGGCTTGATCTGGTCGCTGTATCAACGAATGTTCTCCCCACCGCCAGGGGGCGCGGAGTGGTAGGGCTCACTAGAGTATATGCTCCCCACGGGAGCAGAGTTGCGCGTAGGTCCGCCATCTTGCCTGGCAAGCAACCAAACCTATGTGGTGAAGCCGAACTCCGTTTTTGCAGACGACATGCCTACCCTGTCGTCGGTCGACCATGGGCGCTTTTCCATCGCGTGTGGACCGCTTTTCCGTCTAATCGCAAACAAAGCGCATGGAAACAGCTCACAAGATAAAATAGTCAAGAAGAAAAAAGCCACTGCTGATTTTTAACGCGCGAATAATATTAGTTGTTTTTTGGACTTGTGCGTTTACCTGTGCACCTTCTCGGAACTTTCCGCTTTCCGAGCGATTGGTGCAGTGGGGAGCAGAGCACCCGGTCAATTAGAGAGGTTTAGCTTGTCCGGTTATCGGGTAAACGCAGGCGGACCGAGCGTTGGGGCCCGTTGGCGGAACCGTAAACGTGAGCGGCCTGTATGGTGCTGCCATCTGGTGGCGCAGAGCGCAAACAGACAAAAAACAGCTAATACGGTAGTAACCAAGTGTATTTTACTTCGCTGCTGGCGTAAGTTTTCGGCAGCAACACGATTACGCCACTGCCGAAAATTTACACCAGCAGCGAAGTAGAAATCACTTGGTCACTGCAATATTAGCTGTTTTTGTCTGATTACGGTGGAATTTCGATGGAACTACGATTGAACACCTGTGAGATCTGCTGCGCATGTTGTGTTGTTCCGCAGCTGACACGCACGTAACAGCGAACGCCAAGATCGACCAGATTCGCTTTGAACTTGGCTAGCGTTAACTTGCGTCAATCCAGTTCGCTGCAGCGGCGGCGTCGGGAAATACAAGAAACTGGCCGGAGCATCAGTTTCTCCTCAGTGCACGGTTGCTTGGAAGCCACGTGATGGCGTTCGGCCAATGGAGGCACGATCGGCGTTCATAAATCAGACGCGCAACTCTGCTACCTTTGGTAGCATATACAGTAACTCTAGGGCTCACATCGCGCTCCGCATTTTCAATGTTTTCAGTGCGCAAATCTTGCCGAAAACCATCCAAAAAGTACATCATCCTTTTCGAGATGTTGTGAGGATCCCAAAAATACCACCTTTTAGACCCACATTGACTTTGCAAAGATTTATGAAGTCTCGGAGGACATGGAGATCAGCTAGCCCTAACGTCGTCAACGGCGACGGGGACCTGGTGGATCGGAACACTCACGCGTACGGGGTGCGCAAAGGTGTACTCGCTATCAAAACCAGGGAACTTTCGGAACTGATAGAGACCGAAAGTGAGCGTTTTTACGCATCCCTTTAATAGTGTTCAAAACCAAGCGCCGCAGCGGTGAAGGAGTTAGGCCTAACGAAGTAGACTTGGCGCGGTGGCGGCGGTTTTCCTTTGTACCGAGACATGCCTAACTAGTCCTAACCCCCCCTCCCCCCACGCAACATATGGAAGTAGACGAAGAATCTTCCGGGCCCTCTCGGGCGACGGAAATAATAATTTTGAACTACACGGAGTCGAATCTCGAATCGACACCATCGGAAACCCAGTCGCAGGCGGGACGGGAAATGACCGCCGGAGCCGACAACGTGGCGGATGCGGATCACTCGGACGTGGACGGAGACCTACCATCTTAAGCCGTCGACAGAAGGAAGAACAGTCAACAAAAGACGCAGGACGCCGATAAGGGAACTGACAATAATTACAACAACAAATCAGACAACTGCTAGTCGAACTAGTTGGAACAGATTCATCTAAAAAAAAAAATATTGCGCGCAAACAAACAAGGACGAAGAAAGGAGCAACACAAGGACGTATTACTCCTTTCTTCGTCCTTGTCTGTTTGCGCGCAATAAGTTTACCTGTTTTGCCGACATCAACTTATGTCAGCGCGGCTAGGTACAGAAATTTCTCCGTATCGCAAAACTCCGCAAAATCTATTTTAACATCGGCTTTTGATTTCCACCATCTTTGTTTCCCATGGAATAATAATTGGCGTACTTCAAGGCAATTGGAAGTTTCCATTACAAAATTGAGATGCCGTATACCGCCTTAAATTTTTACTTACACATGTCTGCTCTCGCTGTGTCCCCTCTATGTTTTTTTTTTTTTTTTTTTTTTTTGCAATGAATCCGAATCCATTGAGCGCTTCTCGTGCCGGCGATTTTTAAGAGAAAGAAAACTCTTCAAAATTTCATTTCGAAATCTTGGCCTATTATTAACTTCGCCAACCATTCTTTCCTTTGGGAGACTTCACACAGCTAGGGTGGCTAGAAGGGGAGGTGTGAATACCGGCGGCGCTTTCCTGCAGGCGCGCGTGACCCCCTTGCGCACCGATGCCACCAGGGGAAATATGGCGCTACCGCTCGCGGCGCGGGAAGCATAGCCGCGCCGGCCTGCCGGCCTCGCCTCGCCTCCGTGCCTTCGCCGTCAGTTTTGGTCTCGTCGCCTGTTTTGTGGTGTTTCTCGCGATACATAGCGTGTTGCACAGCGTCGTCGTGGCATTGCCAATTGCCATCCTAGTATTATTCACGAGGCCTTTCACGCTAGCTCAATCTGATCACCACCGCCTTTTCTTCTTCTTCTTCTTTTTTTTTTTTTTTTTCCTGTTTCCTTAGGTTTATCGTTCGTGACTTTATTAATGGAACTGCAGTCTTGATACCACGTCACATTCCTGCCCTCTCAGAAGATGCCGTGCCCACAGTACTTCCGAACTTGCCAAACTACATTAGAAGGACTCTGACGAAAGAAAGAAAACGCGAGAGTCTCA